>NC_084466.1:138740400-139049150 GCF_027409185.1 Cynocephalus volans | reverse complement strand
TACTAGCTGGAAACTTGTAGAAAAAGAATCAAGAAAGCAAGCCCATTTACAATAGATACTAAAAAAGTAAAATACATAGGAATAAATTTAACCAAGGAGGTGAATGATCTCTACAATATGAATTAAAAAACACTGCAGAAATAATTTTAAAAGGACATGAAAAGATGGAAAAAGATTCCATGTTCATGAATTGGAAGAATTAACATTGTGAAAATGTCCATAGCACCCAAAGTGATCTACATATTCAATGCAATCCCCATCAAATTACCAATGACCTTCTACAAACAAATAGAAAAAAACAATCTTAACATTCATATCAAGCAACAAAAGACTCTGAATAGCAAGAGCAATCCTGAGCAAAAAAAAAACAATAAAGCCAGATACGTAACATTACCTGACTTCAAATTATACTACAAAGGTACAATAACCAAAACAGTATGGTACTGGCATAAAAACAGACACATGGACCAATGGAACACAATATCTCTATAAGTCAATCCATGTAATTACAGTTATTCATTGTATGTTTTTGTATATCTGATATTTTTAAGAGTTAAAAAGATTGGAAAACCAATTTTAGATTTACCTTCTTATCCATTTGTGCATATATTCATTCACTTAATAAATAATTGTGGTGCTTCTACTTTGAGTGAGACCCCCATCTAGAGCCCAAGAAAGGAATAACACATTATAAGCCATCATCCTTTTCTTCAAAGGACTTACACTTCAGTTGGAGGGATTAACCCACAGAGAAATTTGTGCATTTAATAATGTTCAAAGTGTTTAAAAGAGACTGTATTTTTTTTTATTTGTGTTGCAGTTGTAGGTTCACAGCAAAACTGAGTGGAAAGGACAGAGTTGCCATAAATCCCCTACTCCCACACACAATCTCTCCCACTATCAAAATTCTGTACCAGATTTGTACATTTGTTATACTCAATGAGAATATACTGACACCTTATTATCATGCAAAATTAATAGTTTACATTAGGGTTTACTTTTGGTGCTGATAAACGTATTACTACGTTTACTATGGTTTTGATAAACGTATAACAACATGTATCCACCATTATAGTATCATGCAGAATAGTTTAACTACCCTAAAAAATCCTCTGCACTTTTTCTATAAATTATTCTCTCCCCCATAACCTGTGTCAACCACTAAACTTTTCACTGTCTCCATAGTTTTTCGTTTTCCAGAATGTCATATAATGGGAATCGTGTAGTAGGAAGCCTTTTCAGATTGGTTTGTTTCACTTTGTAATGTGCATTTAAGTTTTCTTCATATATTTTCATGGCTTGATAAATATCTCATTTTTTTGTGATAAATAATATTCTATTGCCTGGATGTACCAAAGTTTACTTATCCATACTCCTACTGAAGGACAACTTGGTTGCTTCCACATTTTGGCAATTATGGACAAACCTGCTGTAAATATCCATGTTCAAGTTTTTGTGTAGATTTTGTTTTAACTCATTTTGGTAAATACCATAAAGCACAACTGCTGGATCATGTAATAAGACTATGTTTATTTTTTAAAATTTTTATTAATTTACTTATTTTAATTGATAAAAATTGTATGCATTTATCACATAACACACGATGTTTTGAAATATATACATTATGGAATAGCTAAATCACAAGCTAATTAACATATGCATTACCTCACATTCTCATCATTTTATGTGGTACTTTAAGAGATCTCTTGTATAAAATGGTGACCATAGTTAATAACAATGTATTGTATTCCTGAAAATTGCTAGGATTACATTTCTCTTCTTGAGAAACTTCCAAACTGTCTTCCAAACTGGTTGTGCTGTTTTGCATCCTCGCCAGTAATAAATGAGAGTTTATTTATTTGGCTCCACATCCTCACTAGCATTTGTTGTTGTCAGTATTTCGCATTATTAGCTGTTCTAATAAGTGTGTAATGGTATCTCATTGTTTTAATTTGCACTACCCTTAAAATCATATAATGTTGAGCATCTCTTTTTGTGTGCATTTTTTATCTGTATATCTTCTTTGGTGACGTGCCTGTCCAGGTCTTTTACTCATTTTTTTTATCAGTTGAACCAATTTGGGCCTGCTGCCCCCTAATTGGAGAGACAGACAGGTTGGATACAGAGAATCACAACTTAACAGAGCAGAAACCCACCAGAAGAAACCTCTGCAGATACCAATGCTGGGTTAGGAAAATCTGAGTCAAATTGCTGGAGGCTCACTATGATCAAGTCTAGAGTTAAATCTCCAGGGGGACTCAGCCATGGGGGTGGGGGAGGCTTCACACTTTTGTGACTTTTCCCTGTAGGAGCACTACCAGGTTATCCTAAAGAAGAGCAGAGAAAAATCCTCTCATGTTTCCAGGAGAGGAAGGAGAAAATTACCCATTTTTGGACACTCCAGAGCATTCCATTATTCTTAACAAGGTCTGTCCTCAAGACAAATTATTTCAAAAGAGCCTAACCTATTGAGGTTTTATCATAGACCAACAACCTAGAGGAAGGAAAATACTCAACTCCAGCCCCTCACTATCCTGTCCCACCTAAGGGGAGCAGGGAAGTGGTGTGCCCTGTGATCTTACTACTCTGACAAATCTAAGAAGAGTTGTTGATTTTTCAGTTTCATTGGCTTTTAAGGTTGAATTTTTAAAGTAATAATGGAGTGGTGGCTTTCAAGCTCCTTAAATGCCAGACCAGAAATTGGAACCTTATAAGTAATTATCTAATAATGAAGTTAACTGTGTCTAAAATAAAACTGTGTTAGGCAGCAGTATACACATAGCCTATCTTCCAGAAATTTGGCCAAAAAATGAGGGAGATGTAGCCAGCAAAGCAAACTAAAACTTGCAGATATAGGTCTCTTTATTAAATACTCTGCTTTTCTGTACAGGACATGATGAAATTCATTAAGTTGGCAAATGCTCCCATTCAAGCCTGGATTATTTCACACATTTCATAAAATGGCTCAAGTTCTGCAAAAAAGATGATTTTTGTTCTGTGTTGTGTTTGCTTTCTCACTTTATATTGTTCTGTTGACTCTATTTTTCAGAGAAGTTAGTTAAAAAAATAGAGATATTTCAATTTGCCTAAAGTCTCCAGTGGGCAATTTCAAGTCAGAGTTTGAACCATGAGACAAAGTTCTTAGTTTCTAGCCTGATGTTCCTCCGTTCTTCTCTGCTTCTTGAATCTAACCTATATAAGGCTATATTTCTATTCCTATTTCTATCTATCTATTGATGCTGGAAAAAGGGTCTGGGAGGGCTTGGTAGCTGGCCTCAACACACCCCATCCTCTTACCAGGTTCTTGACTCTGCCACAGGATAGAATTCAAGAGCAGAGTCACATTAGAAAGTAACAGGTTTAATGTAACAGATAATACAGGTTCCACAGAGAGAGTGTGGCCTACCTCCAGAGACTGAACAGGACCCACACCAACTTTAACACAAAAGTAAGACATACACACTTAAAGTTAAGCACAGAATGCAGCTGGCTGAAGAGAGTGAGCAGCCACCTGCTAAAGGTAGGTTTGATACGAAGAGACAGCGTCACACCTCAGCCAGCAAGTGCAGGTTGGCCCCAGGAAAGTGAGCAACAGCAACCCCACCTTCTGCTTGGACTTAACTTTTATAGTTTCACTATGTAATACATATGCATGCCATCTAATGAATATTCAATGAAGGGCGTTGGTCCCTGTTATGAACATAGTATCACACATGCTCAGTGGGTCTCCATTTGGAGCATGTTCATTGGTCAGATTTTATCACATGTACCAGACATATTCAAGAATATTCTGTGCTCTCTAGCACCTCTAATGGAAGGTCATTCAGCTACCAGGATTATATAACCCTTCTCTTCTCTACTGAGCATGCCCAGCTGCTGGATTTGCAGAAGCCAGGCCCTTGTGTTCACAATTTCCCCATGTTGGTGCCAAAATTAGGTCAAACTAGCAACAGTAACTCTCCTCTATGGGAGGATTTAGAGGAGGGGCCTGAGACCTTGGAAAGTGGCTTGAAACCCAGAGGCATGTCCTAAAACCTGAACCCAGGGAAATTGAGCACCTCTTGTCTCACTATAGTCTATCTGTCATATTAATCTGTATATTAATGCAATAATGTGATAATGGAGAAATGGGAGGGCATGCCCCAGGGTATAAATTTATAAATTTCAATTTAATATACCTAAGTTCCACACTGCAACTTCGCTATACATTTAATACCCATCAAGAACTGCCCTTCAAGATTTCACAAAATAGTCAACCTTAAAAGAGACCTTGGAGAACATCTATTTTGAAGTTTTCTTAAAGGACCCAGGGCCATTATCTCTGAAAAGCTTTATTTATTTCCATTACTCAGAAATAAGGGATTTCATGATTAGATGTGTCTGGGATATACTGGGTTAATTAGAATGAATCAGATTTCTCTTCTGCAGCTATCTTGGAGCATTTAGAATGCTAATGTGATGGCTCCATCTGAGAGTAGATGGAGTTTGCAGCATGTCCTGAACAGTTTTGTCCATAGAACTCTTTGATTATTCTGCTTTTCCACAAACAAAAATTTATATTTTGGGGAGGGAAGACCCAATAAAAACTTATAGTTTTAGTGAAGAAAAAACTAAGGCAGAGAGAGATGCAGTGATTTATTGGAGGCCATACAGCTGGTTAGTGAATGACGCCAGAAACTGAGGAAGAGAGGAGACAGGGTGAGGTAACTGAATACGATTTTACCCCCAAAGGTGTGAGGAACATGTTATAATGTTTTGTAGCCTGCATAATGATAATAGAAATGTGGTTGACAATAAAACAAAATAGAAAGTGTTGTACATACACGTCATTTGTTTCATACTTTTAAAGATGTCCCAATCATTAAAGACCATACAGAAAGCTCAGAAATTATTTACGGCAGTAATGATGTAACCCTTGCATTAAATTTCAATTTGATATCTGGAATGCAAAACACTAGATTAATTTAGGCCATTATGCCCACATATATAAATATTTAAATAAAACACACATATGTGTTAAATTATACTTCATAGGTCTCATTTTGTTGAAGGAGGACAGACTATTTTATCCAAACTTCTCATTTTTTCAGATGGGGAAATTCATTGGAGATCCATCTTAGTTAAACTGCAATGTCTCACAATTTGTGACAAAGCTGGGACAGAATCCTGATTCTCTTTATTCTTGTAGCACAGTGGTTCTAATTCTACATGACTGTTTGATACAATGCCAAATTGTTCATGATGACTACAATATTGTATTCTCACTCAATGTCCGTTTATTTTTGTAGGATAGGGAATAATTGTGGAAAACACACACACACACACACACACACACACACACACACACACACACACTAAAAATAAAAAAGAAGACTTATCATTCCTACCTTTGGATCCACTATTGCAGACTATGTCTAGTATATGTTGTAGTCCCCTAAATTTAGCTGGTATAAAGCAACTCTGTAACCACTAACTTCCTCTCCCTGTCATGAGCCAGTGTTGAGCAAAGTCATTCTGTTGTGCACCAGACTAAACCAAAGAACAACTATTACTGTGCTGAGCCTTGTGCTGGAAGACAAGATTGACCCTGAATCAGAAGAAACATCTCTCCAGTCTGCAAGGGCAACACTCATGATGAAATCAGCATAAGACCAGATGTAGATTTGAAACTACAGCTTAAGGAAAGATCTTTAGAAGACCTCTACTAAAGCATAATCTCTTGTGTACCAGGTGATTAATTTTGTAAATCACTTTGTAAAGTTCAAGCTTATTTTAGGAGGCCTTTGGATGTTTCTCAGATTTGAACAAAATCAAACACAGGGGGCAGTTAGGCGAACAAAGGAGAACAGGATTGATTCACTAAATTTGTCCCATTTTTTAAAATGAAAAGAGCTCAGTTATAAGAGGAAATTAAATTTAAAAGCTGCAATTAAAGGATTTTTTTCTAAAATAGTTCAGAAACAATAAAAAGATTGTAAAGATTGTCTGGAGCTAGGGTGTATGCCTTTACTTTCTACTATAGCGTCCCAAGAACTGACAATTTGTTAAGTTTTGATTTTTCATCAAACACCGATGTGTCTGCTATATATTGAACTTCAGAGAGGGACAAAACACTGCAGGGAATTGGGAGTAAGGTTAAGAATTTTGGATGATGGCAACATGTCACATCAAGGGGAATGAAATTTTGGAGAAATATTTAAAGGCACTTACATCACTGGATCTCTTTACAAAGCAAGTTTCTATGTGCAGAATAGAGACATTTGAAACAAGAGTTTATAGAATGTGAAAAAATCTAAGTATCTACACAGATATCTCAGCTTCAGGAGTTAGGTTTTGGTCCATAGCCAGTTTCAGAGTCTTATTTTAATTGAAAATTTTTTTGCCTGACTTATGCAGCAATAATATTTCAGCAGGTAGAGTTCATTGAGGGAAATAGCTTTCTATGGTGATATATGATTTATTCACTCATATTTCCAAGCTATTTAGAGTGAATTATCCATGAGATTGTGTCATCATTTTAAAAGGAGCTACAATTGTTTTCTGTTTGTATAATTTTAAGCCACATATGATTATTAGTTGGAAAAACATACTTGAATAGATATATAACTATTTTCATATATTTTAAAATTTGGGTTTCCTAGAGTAACCGCTTCTTCAGTAATTGCTTCTTTTTGGAACCAGTGACATGAATTAGAACAGTCAGCCATCTCCTACAGATGTGAAAAGCTGTAACTCCCCCCTCAAGTCGTCTATTGGAAGGACTAACATTTCAGGCTCAGCTTAGCTTAGCCTGAGTATGGTTAGAGAAAAAATGTTAAAATGTCTATTCTAAAAGCTTCTCTATAATAGATCAACTGAAAATGTCAGATGAGTCTCTGAAATCTATAAGATTTTGAGATTAGTCCTCCAAATTCCTTATGAAACTCATGTCTTTCATCTTAATATTGTTTTTGCTAACATCCAAGCCTGAGAGGTTTACATCCAAGGGTTTTTTCCTAATAAAAAATGCATGTGTGTGTGTGTGTGTGTGTGTGTGTGTATCTATATAAACAAAATATCAAAAATAGAAAATCATATTCATAAGGGAAGCACTTGGGGAATAGTCTGCCTAATAGCATGCATTCTGTGTTTTCCTCATGAACAAATATTAAATGTTTAAAACATTTAAACATTTAAAAAAGGGAAAAAGGAAAAGAAAGAAGCAAAAGGAAAGTTAGATGTTGAGAGATTAACCAGAGCTGGATATGCTGGTCAGAAACAGCAAGGAAGAGGTCTTCTTTTGCTTCAGATAAATACAAGTGAAAGAATAAGGTGGATTTGTTTTTCTATATGGAAAAACAGTGCGTTTTCCTATTCCATAAGGTGATTGGATCATAAATGTTGCAAGCTTGTAGGCCAGCTATGCTAGCTGCATCCTAACATGGGTTTCTACTTAGGAGTTTTCTGGGTTCCTCTTTCCAAAGATCCTCCTATATAATAAAATGGGAGAATGTCACGGTTCTCCATTTGGCAGCCTCATTGTTCTTGACACAACACAGGGCAAACAATGTGAACAGTATGCGATTTTGCTACTTTCAGGGGAAACACGTTTTTAAAGGCTTTTACGTTTTTATAGTTTTTAATAACCTTTGACCAGGTTATTTACCATCTCATTTATCCAGATGGGTAAGGTTGCTTTTACTGACGTACCTAGGATATCGCAACGCATAGGTGATTCATCCATGAGCTCTAGGTACTGCCACAACCACCATGACTATTACTGCCACCAGCTCCCAATTACTGAGAACCAGCACTCTTTTCAGCACTGCACCAAGAACCTTACGTGCACCTCATACACTTTCAAGGTAAATAGATGTCCATGTTCCCTGGAATGGTTCACCATTTACTAGCTCTGTGTCCTTGAGCAATTCCTTTATTGTCCCTGATTCTCATTTTCCTCATGTGTAGAACGAGTCTTCTAATGTCATTACCTTCTAGGTTTTTTTTTGAGAATTAAGTGCATAACGTAATGCTTGAATATGGTAAGCTCCTGGCGAAGGGTTTCCCAGTATTATGATCATCAATGTTTTTGTTAATATTATTGTTAGCTATTTTTTTGTTTGTTTGTTAATAGTATTATTTGCCTTCTTACGTATGAGAAATACATGAGAGATACAGGACTTTTATGACTTGAAAAGCTAAATAATTTAGTAAGTGCCACAGTAAAGAGTACAATCTAGAAAGAGGATTATGAGAAGATGGTAGAGCAGGAAGCACCAGGAATCTATCTCCCCACATAGACAAAAATTAACACTAGCAGAATCTGTTTGATATAAGTGTTTTAGAAATTTGAAGTTTATTAAAGGTTGCAACTTCCAGGAGAAGGCTTCAACTGTACTTCATAGTTAATTCTGATCAATTTCATCTTCTTAGCACAGTAGCAACTATCCATCCCTCCCAACCCCCACCTCCCATTCCTATCCCTCAGTCATAGAGGAGGACAGCCATTGCTCTTGGAACACTCCCTCCCTCCATTGTTGATTGCTGCAAGCCCCTCCCCTCTAGCTGAAGTGACTTCTAGGAGATTTAAAGGGCCAGTAATTTCCACCCCCACTTTTTTTCTATTTTCTTTTACAGGAGCCAGACATTACATATTAGGACATTCGAAAGCAACTTCATATGAGCAGGGATTAGATTATCATGCATACCCAAGGAAAGGTGCAGATTCAGCAAAGACCTGAAAAGGCCTTAAATTTATACCTCAGGCTGATTGTCAGCCCAGACACAATGTACAGCAATTAAAACAAAAACAAAAATACAACAAGCAAAAAAGAAAAACACTGAATATCCACATAAAAAAGAATGAGGCTGGACCCTTCTTTAACACCACATACAAAAACTAAGTGAAAATAAATCAAAGACCTAATAAGACCTAAAATGGTAAAACGCTTAGAAGAAAACATAGAGCAAAGTCTTCATCACATTGAATTTGGCAATGAACTTAAAAATTTGACAAACTTAACAAATTGACAAATTTGTCTCCATGAAAATTTTAAAAATGTCGTGCATCAAGAACACTACCAACAGAGTAAAGAGGCAACCCACAGAATGTAAGAAAATATTTGCAAATTTTATATATGATAAGGGATTTATACATAGGATACATGGAAAATGTCTAAAATTCAACAACAGAAAACCACCAACCAAATTTAAAAATGGATCAAATACTTGAGTAGACATTTCTCCAAAGAAGATATACAAATGGTCAATAAGCCCATGATTAGTGATGCCCAATGTCACTTATCATTAGGGAAATGGAAATCAGAACTACAATGAGATATCATCTTGTACCCATTATGATGACTATCAAAAAATAAACAATGAGTATTGGTGAGGATGTGAAGAAATTAGAATCCTTTTACACTGTTGGTAGAAATTTAAAATGGTGCCACCACTGTGGAAAACAGTATGGTGGTTCCTCAAAAAATTAAAAATAGAATTATTATATGATTCAGCAATTTCACTTCAAGGTATATGCTCAAAAGAATTGAAAGCAGTAACAGTATTCACAATAGATAAAACATAGAAGTAACCCAAGTACCCACTGACATATAAATAGATAAGTAAAATATGGTAAATAGGAATATTATTTAGCCTTAAAAAAGGAAGAAAATTGTGGTATTTTGCAGCTTAGATGGACCTTAAGGACAATACAGTAGTTCCTCCTTATCCTCAGGTGATGCATTCCCATACCCCCAGTGGATGCCTGAAACCTTGGGTAGTACTGGACCCTATATACATATATTGTTTTTTTGTATATGTACATAGCTATGATAAAGTTTAATTTATAAATCAGGCACAGTAAGAGATTAACAATAACAACGAATAACAAAATATAACAATTATTACAACATACTGTAATAAAAGAATGTGGTTTGTCTCTCTGTCTCTCAACATATCGCATTAATTCACCCACAATTTTAATGCTTTTTCCATCTTAACTGAGCACTTACCACTGTGGCCATAGTTTTTGCATTTTGAGGTGTGACAGCAAAACTCACACAGATTTCATTTTTATTCTTCGCAATTTCGAGGATAAAAGATTCGTTCTTAATGTAGATCCTGGAAACCTCATCATACGAGCTTTTTTCTTTCCTTATTAAGTCAAGAACTTTTACCTTTACACTAAAAGCCCTTCATGGCATATCTTTGGCATATCCGAATTGCTCACATCACTGCTCTTATGCTTTGGGCCGTTATTAAGTAAACTAAGGGTTACTTGAACACAAGCACTGCAATAGCACCATAGTCAATCTGATAACTGAGATGGCTTCTAAGTGGCCAATGGGCAGGGAATGTCTAGAGCTTGGAGATGCTAGACAAAGGGATGACTCAAGTCAGGACTGAGCGGAAAAGAGTTGGAGGATGTGAGGTTGTATCACATTGCTCAGAACAACATGCAATTGAAAACTTACGAAGTGTTTATTTCTGTAACTTTCCATGTAATATTTTCGACCCACAGTTGGCCTTGGGTAACTGAAACCCAGAAAGCATGGCCATGGATAAGAAAGTATTCTGAGTGAAATAATAAAGTCACCAAAAGACAAAAAATGTATGATTCTACCTGTGTTAGGTATTTAAAGTTGTCAAATTCATAGAGACAAAAAGTAGTGTGGTGGTGTCCAGGGACTTTAGGGAGGGAGAAATGGAAAATTATTGTTTAACGGGTATAGAGTTTCATTGGCAAGTAAAAATGATTTCTGGAGATGAAGGGTGGTGTTAGTGGCACAACAATATTGATGTACTTAATAGTGCTAAACTGTACACTTAATAAGGTTAAAATAATAGTTTTTAGGTTATGTTTACCACAATAAAAAAAATGAAAAAAAAAAAACAATCAAATGCAATTCTAACTCTAAAACCATGCTATTTTCATAACCATAATACAATGCTTGGAACTTGCCTCAGTAGATTTCAAACATTTTTAGGGAAGATTTTTACTCCTCTTTGTATTGCTTTCAGTTAGTAATGTATTTATAGAATTCTTTCAACAGAAACTTACAAAACACCTTCTAATGTACTTGACACTATGCTGAGATGAATAAGGCATAACTTCATGATATTTGAAATTTATTTAAAAATTTGTTAAATTTGCTGTAATGAAGTCCATTTGATTTCCCTATTTTAAACTAAAAGAATAAAACTAGACCTGTACCTCTTGCTATGCCATATACCAAAATCAACACAAAATGGATTAAAGACTTAAAAATAAGACCTGAAACTGTAAAACTCCTGAAAGAAAACATTGGAGAAACACTTCAGGAAGTAGGACTGGGCAAATATTTTATGAGTAAGACCCCCAAAACATAGGCAACAAAAGAAAAAACAAATGGGATTGTATCGAATTAAAAAGCTCCTGCACAGCAAAAGAAACAATTAACAGAGTGAAAAAACAACCTACAGAACAGGAGAAAATATTTGCAAATTATGTGTTAGACAAGGGATTAATATCCAGAATATACAAGGAACTCAAATAATTCAACAGTAAAAAAACAAGTAACCAGATTAAAAAATGGGCAAAGGAGCTGAATAGGCATCTCTTAGAGGAAGATACACAAATGGCCAACAGACACATGAAAAAATGCTCCACATCACTAAGCATCAGGGAAATGCAAATCAAAACCACATTGAGATATCATTTCATCACAGTTAGACTGGCCATTATAAAAAAGACGGAGAATAACAAATGCTGATGAAGAGGCAGAGAATTGGGAACCCTCTTATATATACTGTTGGTGGGACTGTAAATTAGTGCAGCCATTACGGAAAACAGTAAACAGGTTTCTCCAACAACTACAGGTAGAACTGCCATACAATCCAGCAGTCCCACTGCTGTGTATGTACCCAATGGAATGGAAATCATCACGTCAAAGTGATACCTGCACTCCCATGTTTATTGCAGTTCTATTTATAATAGCCGAGATATGGAACCAAACTAAATGTCCATCGATGGACAACTGGATGAGAAAAATGTGGTATATATACACAGTGGAATGCTACTCTGCCACAATAAAGAACGAAATTCTGCCATTCGCAGTAACATGGATGAACTTGGAGAAAATTATACTAAATGAAATAGGCCAGGCACAGAGAGAGAAATATTACATGTCCTCACTCATAAGTGGGACTTAAAAAATAAACAAATAAATTTTAAAAAAGAAAGATATATCACAATAATTCATTGAACTTTCAAAAGGAGAGAACAGAACTGAGGTTACCAGACATGGCAAACAGGAGGGAGAGGACGGTTAGTAAGAAATTGGTAAAGGGCCAGAAAAAAGGATTACATAGAGTATGTTGAACATACTAATTATCCTGATTAGAGCATCACATATTGCACACAGGTATTGATATTCAACATTGTACCTTGTAGATATGTACAATCGACTATGTTTCAATAATATTAAAAAAACAATACATTCAGGAAAGTGTTATTTTACCTTATTTTTGTTTACTCTTTTGATTGTTGCTTCTGTGTCGTTTTCTTTTGTTCAAGGACAGTATCTATCAATGTGTTGTCTCTTTGATATATTTTCTATCTTTGTCTTCATTACTTTACTTATTTGTTTTGTCCTATATTGAACAAGTTAAAATCATATAACATTATTCCTAATCTTTTGCAATGCAAATTTGGCTCTTTCATGCCTTGAATGCTAATTGTTTTGTTTCCTAGTAGTCTTTTGCTACTTCACTTGTGTACATTTTTTTCACATTTATCCTTTTATCTTTTTTCTCCTTTTGGATATCTCTTTATTTTTCAGCCATATGTATTCATAATTCCTGAAATTTCTTTGGGATCATATTATTTTAGTATCCTTTCTGATACTGTTCTTTATTCTGAGCTGCATTTTTCCCCATTGACCTCAAATTTTTTTTTTCCTTTTCTCTGTTACATACAAATGAGAATTTTTTGGACTTGATTTTTGTCAAAAGGCTGATGCATGGCTTTTCTTGTTCCTGTTCCATGTCTGTTTCTGTGATAATCAAAATCTTTAACAACTCTACAACTTAAGGGAAGATTCATGTACTCAGTCACCTCTTTGGAATCCCACTTTATAAGTGATAAAACTAAGTCACTAAGAAACTTGCCCAAGATAACACAGCTGGTAAGTAGTAAGCAGCAGAGTTAGCAATGAAACCCAGGCAATCTGTTTTCAGCATCCAAAACATAAAACACTGTGTTAACTACTTCCTGATACTTTTACTTTTTAATTGATGTACACTATAAACAGAGAAAAACACGTACATCATAAGTTTACAGCTCGATGAATATTTACAAACATAACAAACCTATGCAACCAACTTTCAGAATATTACCAGCTCCCAGACTGTACTATGCCCCTGAGGTTAACCACTATCCTGCTTTTTTTAACAGTAAAGAGTAGTTTCACCTGTTTATATACTTTATATAAATAGAAATATACAGTATCTATTCAATTGTCCCTGATTTCTGTCTTAAAAAATTATGTTTATCATATCCATTCATAATACTGTTGCTGTAAAGCATTGTGGGAATATATATCACACATATATATATTCTAATGCTGATGGACACATGGATAGTTTCCATTTATTTTTGTTTATTTTAAGGTAAGGGGAGGCTATAACAAATATTAGTATATTCCATATTTGTATTTTGGTTAACATTTGGATGTGTATATGTCTATGGGTGAACCTTAGGATATACCAGTGTTCAGCTTTAATTAGACAATCCTGAAAATGTCTCAGTTTGTCTCTGCCAGTTTAACTCAGCAGCAGTGTGCAGAACTCTTTTTTATTCACACTATTAGTTCGTAGTTCACAACCAATAGTTGCTGTTTATCTTTTCATTTAAACCAGGTTTAATATGCATTTCTATTACACCTAAAGAGCTTAAATATCTTTTCACATATTTATTGGCTATTTTGATATCTTTTTCTTGTGAAGAACCGAATCTTTTTTCTACTTTTCTGTTGGGTTGTGTGACTTTTTCTTTTTGATTTGCAGATGTACTTTGTAGATTCTGAATATAATGCCTTTGTCAGTATGCTGACCTAATGTTAGTATGCTCTACCAGCCTGTAGTTTGTCTTTTCACTCTCTTATTAGTGTCTTGTGAGAAAAGTGGTTTTTTTTAGTAAATTTGAATTCATGTTTTCTTTTTTTATCTTGTTATAGTTTTTATATACCATTAAAGATTTTTTGTCTCGTCTATGATCAAAATGATGTGCTCCAGTGTTCTTCTTTAAAAATATTTTTTACTGCTTTTCCATTCACTTTTAGTTCTTATATCTATATGAAACTGATTTTTGAATATGAAGTAAAATAAGGATCTAGATATATTTTTATCAAATGCACGGTACTACAGTTTCTCTTTTCGGTGATTCCAGGTGAACTTATAGGTGTGGATACTTCCTAGATTCTGTGTTCTTGTGCCAAGATATGACATGTTTACTGCAGCTTTGATGTAGATGTTGCTGTTTGGTCCTGTAACTTTGCCAGCTTTCTTCTTCTCCTTCAATATTGCCTTTGGTCATCTTGGATCCCTGAATTTCCATTTGAATTTTAGAATTAGATTGTCACTTTCTACAGTGGTTACCCCCCAGCCCCTTCCTCCCCGCCCCACACACAGAGCTGCTGGGATACATTGGATTTACAGATTAATTTGGAGACAATCTTTTTTTTTTTTTTTTTTCTGTCGTTTTCGTGACCGGCACTCAGCCAGTGAGTGCACCGGTCATTCCTATATAGGATCCGAACCCGCCACGTCGCTGCGCTCCCAGCGCCACACTCTCCTGAGTGCGCCACGGGCTCGGCCCTGGAGACAATCTTTATGTGTACAAGATAGAGTCTTCCAAGCCATAAAGCATTTATAGACTTCCTTCTCCTTTGGTTTTTTAAAGTTCTTTCAATAATATTTTTAGTTTTTAGTGTAGAAGTCTTGCATAACTTTTGAGACACATATACAGATGTTTGATTTTTGATGCTTTTGTAAATGACAGCATTGACAATTTTTTTGATGCTATTGTGAAGTTACCATTTACAATTTCATTTTCTAGTTGGGTATATAGAAATAGTTGTGTAATATTTAGTTAACCATGTAGTCTGTGACTTTGATAAATATACTTATTAATACTAATGCTTTGCCTGCAGATTATTTTGGATTCCCTAGATATGTAAACTTCTAAAAATTTTAATTTTGTATTTTCTTTTGTACTTAATAGTGTATTATTATTATTTTTTCATTGTTTTCATTCACTTACTGGTACCTTTAGTATAATGTGGGAAAAAAAAGTGTGATAGAAATTTTTTTTCTGTTGCCTGCTCTTCAGGGGAAATCTTTCAATATTTCAATATTATGTGTGATTGTAGATCACACATAACGTGGTGGGACCTTGGTGTGTGTGTGTGTGTGTGTGTGTGTGTGTGTGTGTGTGTGTGTGTGTGTGGATGGGAGCCTACTGGTGAGAGTTTCTGAGAAAATGTCTGAACAGCAGAGGGGGTGGGGAACAGGAGTCACACCCGCTCTCAGCTCAAGCAGCTTTGCCCAGAGGAGACTCCAGAAAGAAAAACCACCGGTCTTAGCATTTTCATTTCACTTAAGCTCCTAGGAGAGAATCATGATCACAAAGTGAATTAATCCTCTCTCCCTGAGGATATCCATGCTCTCTGGTATCCTTATCAATACTACAGCTTTTATTTTGATTTTTTAAAAAAATATCTTTCATGTGTGCAACCTCAGTTTCCTGTGGAGAGGGAAACAACACAAAAATAGATGACACTAGCATAAAAACTGGAAAGAGAGAAAAGATAAGCAGAAGACAGTGAGAATGTATCTCTTTTCAGGATTTTTAAAGATAAGGAGAGAAGATATGGACAATGCTGGGGAAGAGGTGCTAGGCTTTGAGGAGATCAGACAGTGAAAAAGGAAAAATTATTGACAGCTGATGTTTTTCATGCAATGGAAATTTGGAAAGCATATAAGAAGCAGGGAAAAGTTGCAATCCCATCCCATCTAAGCCTGGTAGATTCTAAAAGTAAAATCTGGATTTTGGCTTCTGCACATCTTTCTTCAGTCTGTGATTTTGGCTGGCACAGAGGAGAGTGGTTGATATAAGGGAAATGAGCATAGACAGTGATTTTTTTCCAGGAAATGGGCTGATTTCCCTGTGATGTAGGAAAGCTTCTTGAACATGAGCTTTGTCCTCCACAACTCCCTGCACTTTCCTACTTAAAGATTATCACAGGCAAAACGTTTCCTGAATATGTCATTTTCATTGAACAAATTATAGGACAGATTTTCTTTTTCTTTTGTTTTCTTCTTCTTCTTCTTTTTTAATTTTTGCATCCTCCCTTTCCCCAATATGTATGTAGACCTGAGATGGAAAACGTTAATATGTGATCTTTTCTCATAAAACATACAAGGAGATTTGTCTACATAATTTAGGCAGTTTATTACCCAAAACCGAAGTCCTGGTAGATCACTCTTGTTGAGATTAATTAGAGAAGGGTTTATTTGGGAGTTGAGCTTTGAGAGGTATGAAGATCTTGGATAGGTGAAGAGAATTGGAGGAGGAATTGAAGCATGAGTAAAATCCCTGTGTCTAAGGGGAAGCCCTATATGTGCAGAGCCTGGCTTGGCTTAGTCAGAATACTCCTATAGATGCCTGCTCTGGTTACATGAGTCTTAAACCATCTCCCACTTCTCCACACCCCGGTAGCTCTAAAAATTTCATATTCTTGATTATGTTCTATTAGCCAAATTACAAATGAATTAGAGTCATGGATTATAGCTTTTCGACTGATTTTTATTCCTAGAAGTGGACATATGCTCTGCTTATAGAACTTCACAGCAGGAGGCTTTTAGTCATTCTTCCTTAGTCAACTGGTACTTTTCTTGCTTCCTTGACCCAAATAAGAAGTTGAAATTTTTCCAATGACACCGGACACACAGAGACAAAAATGCCACTTTGCAATAAATATATGAGTACTTCATATAAGTTTGTGGAAAAATAGAATTAAAAGATTATGAATATTTCCATGAATTTTTGAAGTACTCTCATAGACACCATACCTTATCAATGTGCTCCCACAGGTCTCAACCATAAGCCTCATACAGAGCCAAGAGGAAAAGCAAGAGTGTGATGTGAGGTTCTCGAGCCAGAGGGGTGAAGCTCTTCTATAGCAAAAGTTCCAGGCAGTTGTGTTTACAAAGGACATGAGATTGTCCTGCCACTGATTAGAGAGTGGACAGCAGCCAGAGATCTCCTTTGGAGACAATTTCAAGGTTATGGCTCTTCTCTGCCCAGAGCAAGTAACCTTTTCTGTGAGGTTTTTCAAGGAGCACTCTGGAAATTTATTAGTCATGCCCAATGTGACCTCTCAGTTGGGAGGGAAACCAGTAGAGAAAACTCAATTAAAAAACAACAGCTTTACAAAGCAAAAAAAGTCTCCAACTTAATTCTTTTAAACAATGAGCAGTTCAGATCTGAGACATTGCCTTCAATTATTTGATTATATGCAACTAAATTTTTCCTCTGTTTTTCAACTTCTTTATGTTGATTCCTCCGGGAATGCCTCTACTCCAAATCATTTTGAAACGTATAGTAAAAAGTAATTACGCATAGACATTATGGTGATTCTTACAATTGGAACTCATGAAAGAGAGTCTTGAATTCATCTCACTGATAACACTTAGTGTGTTCAAGGAAGTAGAGAGACTCAGAATTGACATCGTGTTATTCTTGAGAAACCAAACCTCTGACCAAGTAAATATTTACGGTTAAGCTCAGTGTAGCATTTCTTATAATAGGAAAAAATAGGAAATTACTGAAAGTAAGAATAAGAAAATAGCTAAATAAATGATGGGATATTCACATTATAGAATATTACACAGGTGTTAACAATCATACAGTAGAATTACATGATATGAAAAGCTTTGTAAGACTTTACGTTTAGTGAAAATGGAAAATGACAGGACAATATAAACAATCTGCAGCCATTAAGTAAATGCTTAAGTAATACTGTGTATACACACACACACACATACATGCATACATTTATATGTATAGAAATGTATTTGTTAAGAATGAACATCAAAATGATAACAGTAGTACCTCTGGGAAGGTTCAGGATTGTGGGTGGAGAGAGGCATGGGTAAAGGAGAATTTAGTCATGTGTAGTGTGTGTGTGTGTATATATATATATAATATATAAATATTACATATATAAATATTAAACATATTTATATATATATAAACAATCCATATGTCAACTCTGAGAATTAACCAATTTAAAATCTTCTCTCTTTTTTTCTGCCTTATTTTTTGTTAAAAGTTACATGCTCATTATAAAGATTTCCCAGCAATCCCACTGCTGGCATTATACTGAAAGGAATGGAAATCATGGTGTTGAAGGGATACCTTGCACTCTCACGTTTATTGCAGCACTACTTACAATAGCCAAGAGTTGGAAACAACCTAAATAGCCATCATCAGATGACTGCATAAGGAAAATGTGGTATATTTATACAATGGAATTCTACTCTGCCATAAGAAAAGAATGAAGTACTTCCATTTGCAGCAACATAGATGAACTTAGAGAAAATTATGTTAAGTGAAATAAGGCAGGCACAGAAAGAGAAATATCACATGACCTCACTTACATGTGGGTGGTACTAAAAATAAACAAACAAACAAATAAAAAAAAGAGAAAGAAACATACAACAATCACAATAATATGTTGAACTTTTAGGAGAAGAAAACAGAACTGAGGTTACCAGAAGTGGGAAACGGAGAGGGGGAGGGGGAAAGGGAGGAATAGGTAAAGGGCCATGAAAATCAATTACATCGTATAATGAAGAATATACTAATTATCCTTATTTGAACATCAAGTATTGCACACAGGTATTGATGTTCAACTCTGTACTCCACAGATATGTACAATCAGGTATGTTCCAATAAAAAATAAGTAAAATTTAAAAAATAAAAGAGAAAATGAAGAAAAAAGATTTCAAACAATGATAAACAGTATCAAAATGAAATTAAAACTTAAAATAAACTAATTTTTATATTAAGTGAGCTGATTCCACAAAACTGTCCAAATACTTAAATGTGCAAATATATAGAACCACATTTATAATAAAATTCTAGGAAAGAGATCACATTTTATAAAAACTACAATAAAGTATATTAAATGCATGTTCACTTAAATAATGAGAACAAGCTATAGCAATTGCTAAAATTCAAATAAAAGTTATCTCATCACAAGATGTACCACTTCCTAATATATTTCTTTAAGGTGAAGAAAAAGTTATTAAACAAGACCATGGGGTCATTATGTGTCTCTTTAACCTTATGTTTTAATTTTATATAATTTATTTGATTTCCTGCTATGACAGATGAAACTAGCAGGCTTTTCAAACTAGCTCCTATAAACCCTTCCCTCTACCTTCTGATTTTTGCTAGTTATGCTAATATTTTTACACTGACAAGGTTTTAACATGTTGTTCTATAACTATCATTTCACAGTTTAACGCTGAATCTAAATTTTAATGGATTCATTTCTCATCATCAATTTTCTTCTTTTTCTTTTTAATCACAGTTTCTTCATTCCTGAGTTCTTTGATGGACATTTTTTTTTAACTTTATAGATGAGGAACCTTGAACTCAGAAAGTTTAACTGACTTATACAATGTTATATAACTAATTAATTGAACATATCCTTCAGATTTCTGATGCATAGAAAATCATGTAGTGGAAAGTGATGACAGCTGTAATGTAAGGGGCTTGGATTTATAATGATTTCTTTAATCTGTTTTCAACACCAACCTTATGGGTGGCATGGGAATTTAATTCTGATATTACTGATGAGCAGGTTATAGTCGGGCATGTCGAACCGCACATGAGTGAAACACACAGAAAGGTGAGTCAAGAATAATGTCATTGAGCACATATGCACTGCCTATTATTGGCTCATCATCTTATACCTGGTGATCACAGACTAGAATTGTTTTTAGGGCTAGGCTATTAAAATTTAGCATCTTTGAGAGAAAGACAAAACTGATTTGGGAGAAAAGAAAAACACCAACCACTGGTACAATAGAGGCAGAGAAAGACTGCATTAGAAAGAGACTTTGAATCTTTTCATTTAAATTCTCAGTCCTCATTTTCTCCCGAGCAGCCACACCTGGCTTCTCTTTTGACTTTAGATCATGGTCCATCACAACCTAGAACTTACTACCTATAGACCAACAGTCATTTGTGTGTATTGTCCCAATTTCTTCTGTCGAATTAAAAAACGTGTCTCATCTCCTCCTAAGTCTAACCACTCTACAATGTATTGCATCCAACCCCACCCTCCTATTTAGAGACCTTGATTCCTTATTTACACCTCATTCTTTCCTACATCTTCAAATACTCATTCAAAATAAAAACAATTTAAGAAAAAGAAACCTCCCTGGATCTCATATATCTTTCAGTCCTCTGCCATGTTCCTCACTTGCCTTCATAGAGAAAACAATTAAACGAGTGACACACAGTTGTGTTTCCCACTTAATCATTTTCTGTTAACTTTTCTTATCCCATTACTCCATCCTATAGTCACAAATAATTTCCCTATTGTTAAATTCCAATTGGCTTTTCTTAGTCCTTACCTTCCTCAAACTCTGGACAGCATTTAATATTGTTGAACACTTTCTCATTCTTGAAACACCCCTTTAGTTTTTAACTCAAATCTATGCCCCGTCCTAACTCTTTTTATAAAGGAACTTATTATTGATGTTCTCAGGTTTTTGTTCTAAGCAATTATCTGGGTTTTTTTCTTTTGTTTTCACTCTGTAAACTCCCTCAGACTGCCTACATTCCCATGACTTCTGTGGTTATTTATATTTCTGATGATTTCACATTCTTTGCCTCCATCGGACTTATTTTCTGACTTAATTCTCAAATATCTCCCTTTGGAGCATGGCCCCACAACTGGAATGATTATGTTCCTCCACAGCGAATATCAACACTATCAATAAAGTTGCCTAGGCCAGATATTGAGAAATCATCCTTAACGTCTCCTTCTCATTCATTTTTCACATCAGGAAAACCCAGAGTTTTAACCTTGTAAACATCTCCCTAACCTCTCTCCATCCCCAGTGGAGTGGATATCTTGCTGTGCCATCCAACTCTCCTCTTCAGAACTTAGTCACTATTTTGCTTCCAGAAGTGTTGCCAGGTGCTACGAGGCATATGAATCTCTCCCAGCACTTAGCTGAAAGATGTTTTCTCATCCATTGTTAAGCTTTTCATCAGGCATGGCCCATATCCTATGACTGGTCAGTGTGTGGTACAATGGCCCAACATTCTTGCCTCAATTTGGAAAATTTCTGCCCAGCCATTTCCAATTTCAGAATTCCCTGTAGGACTGGTGGAGACCTCTGTTTTAGCAACATCATAGTCCAACATCTTTCTCTGTCCAAGCCTGATTCCCTCACTCAAGTTCTCCAGCAAACTACCTGCATATTAATCTCATTAAAATCTGTTTCCCTGTGAAACCAGCCTGTCGCTATTCATGTTTACACCACTATGATCTTCTGCTGGTCTCTCTGACTCCACTCTGGCTCTTCTAGTACACTCTCCACCCTGCAGCTAAAGTGGCCTTACCAAAATCGCGCTGGATCTTATCAAGTCCTTGCTAAAGATCATGTCATAGATTTCTATCACACTTAGGTTAAACTTTAGTGTCCCACACTTTATATTATAAATAATGGGAAATCAAGGATTATGCTTATTTTATAAATTCCTGCATCCCAAGCACCTGAGACATAGTTGGTTTGTAGTACTTTTTAATATAGGTAAATAATTGACCAACTACTCTTTGCCCAAACTCATTTATCAATAATTAATAGTGAAAAGATTTAGTAGACTAGAGAATTGTATCTTAATTTCCTCTCTGCCCCCAATTTGTTGCAGAACCTTAGACAACTCACAACGAATTTTTGCAACCAATAGAATTAGGAGGTTTCTCAACCATTTGATTTCCAAATAAACTAAAATTTGATATTATGTAGTGCTATATGTCTACCAACTTATTAATTAGCTTGTGTCACAGCTTACAGATAAACAAAAGAGGAATATGAGGGGGTAAAAGTTTAAACTGACTAACAAATATAACTCATACAAGTAAAATTGATATAAGAAGTACTCTTAAAAATATGAACCCATAGCATTAATATGTTTTTAAAAAGATGATAAATGCTCCTCCACTCCTGTCTTCATTGATCTTTGTGTATTTAATAAGGTTTCTGGAATACATATGACAGTTATGCAGGATTCTAGGCGTAATTCAAAGTTTCCATAGTAAAGCAAAGCAAAGAAAAGCTAACCACTGTTTAATGTGGGTTGTCTTGTAAACTCTGACATATGCTTTATTGTTTTTCTGTGGAAGGTCACAA
The DNA here is from genome assembly GCF_027409185.1 of Cynocephalus volans. Taxonomy (NCBI): domain Eukaryota; kingdom Metazoa; phylum Chordata; class Mammalia; order Dermoptera; family Cynocephalidae; genus Cynocephalus; species Cynocephalus volans. The sequence continues at coordinate 139,026,692 of NC_084466.1, read as the reverse complement.
TGATCAAGTCATACATGTTGTGTGAAATTATTTTTATTGCCAAGTCATTCAAAACGTAAATGTTAATGTGTTTGGGGAAATGTGTGCCAATTTTATGCTAAAAATGCGCCAGTTGGCCTTACCTGAATGTAATTTTACAAAACAATAAACTCCTACAAGAACAATTTTTGAACTCCATCTGTTATGTAATAAATGTGGAATGGCTAAATCTTTTGCCATTAAAAAAAAAATAAAAATTCCCCAGTAAAGAGAAGTTCAGTATCCATTTAACAAGGAAAATCAATTTTCTACAGTCAAGATAATTCCCTTCCTAATTTACTAATCTATACGACAATAAACAATCTTAGATAATATTTCATTTTAAGCTTAGTAATAAATTTCTATTGACACACAAAATAACAACGGAATTCCAGAGAGTGACATATTACCTCTGGGTACCTTGCCTCAAAGGAGCCAAATATATTAACACTACTGTGATGAATGGCTTATGAATAGTGAATGATCAAAATAAATGCTCACTGTCATGCTATGACTGATGTGTTAGTCTCCCTACACAGTAGTAACTAAATGTTGATTGCAGCTGTGAAAAATAAATACACTCTTAGCAGCTGGAGGTATTATTCTTAATCATATAATGTGATCTTTCTTGTCCACTTTTCACACAGGAGTTGAATGTCAATGGAGAAATTGTGTTGGAGAATAAGTGTCCTTTGGTGTCTCTCCACTTCACCTTCAAAGTGTTTACCTCCATACAAAATGTGGATAAAATGTGTATATTATTTCATAACATTGTATGAGTGTTAAACTCTTAACTTTGGTACTTACACTTGGGTTATATAAGATGTTAAGTATTTAGGGAAGCTGGTTGAAGGATTATACAGATATTCTTTGCTTAAAAATAAATAAAAATTCATTCAGCAGAATTCAGCTCTGCTACCACAAAGCAGGACAAAGATGGATAGGTTTGGAGCTGATGGGTACAAAAATAATAACTGTCCCAGTTAGTCTAAGGAGTCATTGCTCTGTCACTGGATTCCAGCCTGTTCATCTAGGACACCCTGTTTAATTAGAGGAGAGAGTCATTACTTCACAACTGGGATTGCTGGCCCTTCCCAAGTCCTCTCCCTGTGGCTTTAGCAAGTATAACTGCTTTTTAAAAAGATGTCACCTGTGTAAAGGACAGCCTTCTATTTCTCTGAGACTTGAACATTGCCATTACTGCCCAGAAAATGGGAAATAAGAGAATTTACTGCTTGGAAGTCTTCTTAATAAATCATTAGTCTCGGCAGAAATGTGTTTCCCTAATTTATGGAGGAAGTGATGAATCATTAGAAAATACATTCTTCCTATTAAAGCGAATCATTGGCCTTTTGTCCAGCCCCTCCTGGTAAACCATATGATCTAGGCCAAGGACATATGGAGCTTTATCAATGCCTCACAGGACCTAAAAAACTGGAGTTCAAAAAAGCAGGAAATTTTGTGTTTTTGCACGCACACGCGTGTGTGTGTGTGAGGTGAAGGTAGTTCTTCACATTGAATGGGGTAAGGCTTAAAAGAAAAAGCTATAATTGTTCACATAGATGACAGGAAAGCAAATGTGACTTAATGAGTCCTGTACCTGTGGCTAGGTGTTCATCTGGAAGGCTTGGACATTTGACGTTGGTGGATATCCGGGGGTCTGTGAGACACATAAGGAACCTTGAGCTATCAAACCTCTATTCCTCTTGCAGAATAAGGGAAAATAGTAGGAGGGAGATTGAAGAAAAAACAAACAAAAAAACCCTCAGAACAATAGGAAAACAGGATGGAATAGAGAAAGCAAAAAAAAAAGTGGTTTTATTTATTTGTTGATTGAAAATGGTCATTCAGATTTTATTTATGACAACTTCTTAGAATACATACATCCAATCTATAAACAGAAAATTATAGCATGAGGCTTAAATAACTTTCATACACTTGCATAGTCATTGGCAGAGATGCAAAACATACATCCTCTGCCTGGCCCTGCTCACCCCACTCCCAGATCCTCACTGCCCTCGTATGTGCAAGAAAAGAATCTGCAGGGAAATTCCTGTTTCTCCTTTGGCAACAACAGTTGCTTTAAAAAAAAGGTTAAGATATAGGGAATTGAATTCTAGAATCATACTGTTTCTGTAATTGCTCAGTTGTCCACTGTCTTGGCTGAAGTCTCATGTCATTCTTATTTTTAAATTGTTTGGGAGCTGTCAGAAATGCATCTGTTCTGTCTCCTCTAATTTGTGAAAATGAAAAATCTCAGACATTATGACAGCTTGACACACATTCCATGTCACGTTGGCCTGAGCTCGCTCTGATTGTTTTGACTTCACAGAGGCAGCTGTGAGGTCTCAGTTTTCCTGGCCCAAGGTCTTATAAGTCAGTTTCTTAACCACCGGATAAGAGAAAAACTGTCTAATGTGAGCCACTGGGAAATACTCTCCCTTGATTCTCCCCAAAGATATAGTTTTGCTTTCTCCAGAACGTGTTGTAGAGTGTCTTCTTTCCCCATTCATTGTTTAACTTGGGGGTCTCAATAATGACCATCTCTCAGAAAAGCCTTTACTTCATACTTATCTATGATGCGTGTTCCTAATCCCAAGCTTCCGTGATGTTCATGGTGTTTCCACAAATCGGAAAATCTTCCTTCCTGCTTAGACCACTATCAACTCATGATGGTTAGCTCTGTCTCTGAAAACTTAAACCAGGCTGTCCTGTCTGTGCATTGCACTCATATCAGCCCATACAAAGTCACTTTAAATCCTGCAAATTGATTTATTAAATCCTGCAGATCTCTTGCCTTTGCTCTTGCTTAACCCACATTTCTACCTCAGCTCTCCTCATTTGTCCATTTGGAATCCAGTCTCCCACTTTGCTTTCTCCCTGCAGTTGTCATTTTTCTAGTACTTTTCTTTTCCCAGTCAACCATTGCTCCCTGGGAACCCCAGCTCATTCTAAATGTTTCCTTGAGGAATCCAGGAGAAGATTGTGGAAACACCCACAGTTTTCTTCTAACTCTCTCACAGGAGCCTTTCTCTGAATGGCCAAAAATCCTCACATTTGAGGAAAATCTCAGTAAAGTCTCTGGTGATTCTGCTGGCATTTTTCCATTATTTCTAACCTAAGTTCTCAGAGGCCCCATGTCTCACTAAGCATCAACACCCACTTCATCCTCTATTTGCCCTGAGCCTCCCACTTTCCTCTCCAGTTTTACAGATATTTCATGATAAAATCTACATTTAACATTATCATTGTAGACAAGTCCTCCATAGTTTATAGTATAAAAAATGGCATTTTTATTTCCTTAAATCCATAGTTTATAGTATAAAAATGGCATTTTTATTTCCTTAAAATAAAACTCAATGAAGATATCAAACTTGCTTGTTCAAACTATGTAAATTTCCACTGGCAAAAAGCCACAGTTTAAGTGGCTATTTTTCAACACATAGCATCATTATTTCTGGCATTGATTGACTACTTTGTCTGTCACTAGAATTATCTGGGGACATTTCAATTATCAGTCAGAGGACCCTATCTGATTACTAGTAATCACATCACATGAATCAATAAAATATTGATTCATTTATTTTCATTTATTACACTCACCACTCATCCATTCATTTATTTATTTTTAAAGTCAATACATATTAAATATTTACCATAAGCCAGGCATCAAGACAGATACTAGAGATGTTTTCAAGAGGCTCAAAGTCCTAGAAGGGATTCGGAAGAGCAGACAAATATTTTACTAACATATCGTGTTACTTAGGATTCTGATAGTGATGAAGTCAGTATCAGACTCACCCTTACAATGTACACAATTATAGAATTAATTAAATCAACTGTGTTAAGACATTAGGTAATGGACAGAGTGGGGTGATTCTTGAAAAAAGGAAGCATATTCGATGTGTTCCATGTTCAACACATATTTCTGCCTAGGAACATTTCCCAAATGTGCAGAAAATTAGGGTAGCAACAGAGAGCTGAAGTTTCACTGCATAGAAGAAACATAGCAGAGTTCAAGGATGTTATGGTAACGGTAGTTTGCAAGGCAGGTTATCTTAGAGGAGTACCTGAAATTAGCTTGGGGTTCCCCCCATAATCTTTGGTTAAATACTATGTTGCATGTGTGCAAGATGAAATTGTACAAGGTCTAGCTGAAAATATATGAGGAGCTGATAGCTGAAAAGAGATTTCAAATTTTCAGAGACCTAGAGATATTTCGGAGTTCTGATTTAATCAGAGTTGAGATTCCAGAAAGCCATTATCCTAGGAGTAAGGTCCTGAACCTAATAGTAAAGGCTGTGACTTAGCAGAAAGCAGAAAATGGAAATAGACTTTCCCTAACAAAGGCCCAAACTAATCCTTGACAGAATCAAAATTATCTGCTAATAAGTCAACTGCCTTCATTTTAAAAAAAGAATACATGCATAATATATACATATGCACAGGTGTGGGGGTGTGTGTGTGTGTGTTTCATAGAAGAAAAAAGGATATCTTCAATGTATCATACACAAATTCTAATATAATTTTTAAAAGTAGCCATAAAAAGGAACAGGAAAATGTGATCCATATAGAGAAAAGAAGTTAATAATTATCAACAGTATTTGAGACAGACATTGGAATTAGCATGCGTAGGTTTAAAAATGACTACTATATCTATGTTGAAGAAATTAGAGGAAATTTTAACTAAATAAGTATAAATTTAAAATCAATCAAATTAGAAGTCTAAAATTAAAAATATAATGCTTATAATAAAGAATCCATTGGATTTAATTAAAAGCAGATTACACATAGAAAAAATTGAGATCAGTGAAAGCTAACATGGCTCAATAAAAAATATGTAGAAAGAGATAGAATCAAAGAACAGAACATCATAAAATGATGGGGCAATATCCAATATTCTACCATGCATGTAATTGTAGTTACAGAGAAGAAAGGGAACAGGAGAAAGAGAAAACTTTTCATTGATGAAAGACATTTGTCCACAGATGCAGGAATTTTAGCTACAAACAATAAAAATAAAAACAGAACTACATTATGTAAAAAAAAATGCCGAAAAGCAAAGTATTAAAAAGAGACATTTCATGATGAATATAAGTTTGATCCATCAGAAAGACATAAAAGCAAAAAAAAAAAAAGTACTTGTTCAACAACAGAATTTCAAAAATAAATGAGGAAAACTGATATACATAACTTAAAAGGGAAATTTTAAAAAACAGTAAGCATATTTTGAATTTTCAATACACCTCTCAAGATAAGAGATAGGCATGCAAATCAACAGAACAGAATGAAGTCTTGTAGAAAAACACATAATAGAAAATCTATGTGATGTGGTGTTAGACAATGAGTTTTAAGATACAACATAAAAAAAAATCTATGCAAGAAGAAAATGATAATTTTTACTTTATTTTAATTAAAAATTCCTGCTCTGCCAAGTGCATTGTTAAAATAATCAAAGGCAATACACGGGCTGAGAGAAATATTTGCAAAACAGTTAACAATAGAAAACTTGTATTCAAAATATGCAAAAATGACTAAAACTCAGAATAGGAAGATAAAAACCTAATTAAATAACTTTGTTTAGGCAATGTATTCTTAGGTTTGACTCCAAAAGCACAAGCATACAAAGAAAAAATAAATGAATTCAACTTCATCGAAATTAACAAAATTTTTGCATTAAATGACAGTATCAAGACAGTCAAAGAATACATACAGATTGGGAGAAAATATTTCTAAATCGTATATATATGATGAATGATTAGTGTCCAGAATATATAAGGAACTTTATAACTCACCAACAAAAAACTCAGCAAGTAGTTCAAAAATGGGCAAATGACTTGAATAGACATTTTTCAAAGTAGATATAAAAATGGCCGACAAGTACACAAAAATATGCTCAACATCGTTATGAAAATGTAAGTCAAAACCACACAAGATGTCCTTTACTCTCACTAGAATGGCTATTATAAAAAACAAAAACTAAACAAAACACGAAAAACAAAATTGGAAATAGTAAATGTTGGTCAGAATGTGGAGAAATTAGAACCTTTATACTTTGTTAGTAGGAAATGGTGCAGTTTCTGTGGAAAACAGTTCAAGAAACTGACTATTTCACTTGGCAATTCCACCCCAAATGGTCTATCCAAATAAATTGAAACAGGTGTTCAAACAAAATGGTACGTGAATGGTCATATCAGCATAATTCACATTAGCCAGAAAGTGGAAACAACACGAATGTCCGTCACCTAATGGATGGGTCAGCAACAAGTGGTGTATTCATACAATGAAATATTATTCAGCCATGAAAATGAAGAATTAAGTACTGATACACTTTACAATGTTGATGAGCTTCAAAAAAGTTAAAGTAAGTGAAAGAAGCCAGACATGAAAGATCACATATTGTATGATTTCATTGATAAAAAATACTATACAGAATAGGTAAATCATTATATACAGAAATCAGATTAGTCGTTGCCAGGAAGTGAAAGAAGGGAGAAAGGGGGTTTACTTTTCAGACAATGAAAATGTTTTGGAACTAGGTCGAGGTGATGGTTGCAAAGAATTGTGAATGTACTAAATATCACTAAGTTATGCACTTTAAAAGGGTAAATTGTTATGTAAATTTTACCTTAACTTAAAAAAAATACCAAAATGTGGGTAAAAGATCTGAACAGACATTTCACTAAGGAAGATAGCAAATGACAAATAAGTATATGAAGAGATGCCAACATCACTCATCTTTAGGAAATTGAAAATTAAAACAACTATGAGGTACCAATATACACCTATTAAAATGGCAAAAAATAAAAGATAGTGTCAATCCTGACAAGGATGCACAACAATAGGAACTCTCCTTTTTTTTGCTGTTAGAAATGCAAAATGATACAGCTACGTTGGAAGACAGACAATTTCCTGCAGAGCTAAACATAGTTTTATTATGTTATCTAGCAATCAAACTTCTAGGTATTTACTCACTGATCTGAAAACTATGTCCTTACAAAAATCTGCACATAAATGTTAATTGCACCTTATTTATAAATACCAAAAATGGACGCAAACAAGGTGTCTTGCAATAGGTGAGTGGACAAACTGTGATACACCTATGCAATGAAATTTTACTCACTAATAGAAATAAATGAGCTATCAAGCCACAAAAGTACGTGGATGAATCTTAAATGTGTATCACTATGTAAAAAAAAGAGTCTGAGAAAACTACATAGTATACAATTATGTATAGTATACAATTAATTTTTCTAATTATATGACATTTTGGAAAAAAATAAAAAGTAAAAATAAATTCAGTGATTCTTAGAGGTCCAGGGGGAGGGTAAGAAGGAGATAGGCTAAATAGTTTTTTAGGATGGTGAAATTATTCTATATAGTAATGCAGCTTTGGATAATTAACACTACACACTTTTTAAAGCCTGTAGAACTTTACAGCACAAAGAGTGCTGTATCGCTAATCAGGTCCCAGTACAAAGTGCAAACTGTGATAAAACGTTGTATTAAAATGTATGACACAATCTCTCCAAAGGGATGGGGGGTAGAAATGATGACCTAAATAACCTTGAAAATGAGTGGAATCTGTAAGACTAAAAGAAAAAGACACCATCCATATACATTATAGTCTGGTTAATAAAGTTGTTTTACGGGAACTACTAGATAACTATTCTGATACTGCTGTTAATGGGTAATGAAATTGAACAATTAAGTAAATGGTTGGTGGACAGTGGGAGCCAGCTTTCTTTTTGTGAAGTAAGAGCTTACAGATAATCAAAGAGAGGAGATGACAATGATCCATAGTAATGAACCGGAGTTAGATACCTCAGTATGAACTCATATTTAGCTTAATATAGATACAAATAATTGCACATAGGTATAAGTATTAACAGAGCCATCATCCCACATGTCACCAATCATTTAGCCTCTAGAAAATCCTTAATTATGTAATTAAATTTTGTATTCTCCTTTGAATTTATTGTAATTGGAAAGTGTGTTTGTTGAGTCCTCCAGGGAGTAGATGTTGAGACTGTTAGGAATGCAATATGTTCATTAGGGGTTGATGCCTGATCAAGATAAAAGCAGAGGAAGCAGGATGGGTCAAGGAGAACTCCAGACAATTATGCAGATCTGACAAGACTTCAACCAAGATAGTAGGCAACTCTGAGACAAAGATTTGCTGGTAGAGGAATCGAGGAATCCCATATGAGCAGAAATGACTAACCTCTAGGATGTTCTTCATTCACAGTCACTGGCTAGAGGCTGCCTCAGAAGTCCGTGACCTTAACTCAAAAGCTCAGGTAGCTCCTACAGGTGCTAACACCTGGATGCTCTTAACTCTAACAGCACTTCTTGCAGCTGAATGGAAATTTTTTTTCTTTAAGAAAGACTTGAGCAACAAAAGGTGGACAGAAAGTTAGCCAACAACATTTATTTAGACTCTGTTGGTTTGTTCAGTGACTCATATTGTTCCCATTATAGGCATGTCCCTGAGTACTCAAGGCCATGGTTTGTGACTTGTATATCTTTGCTGTTCCACTGCATTCTGTTTGGATACTGAGTTGTCCCTTGCCATATCCAATAAACAAAACAAGGACAGCAAATTATTGCTCTGTGTCAGGCAGTATGGCATGGTTTTGATGCTGGAGAAATAAAAATGAGAAAAATACAATCACTTCTCTATTTGTGTATGTAGCCTCCAATTTACTTTTGAGAATAGTGGGTGAAATATAAGTAAGTTGTCATATGTTATTAATATTGCTGTGGTGTGGTTTCTTTACTGGAAACCTCTTTCAGGACATGGACTGAGACCTACTCAACTCTGCATCTCTCCAAGTGCCTTTCACAGGCACTTAATAGTTATTTTTAAAAAATTCAGTAGGAAGAGGCAAGATTGCTGACTAGGAGGAGAAGTTATCTGTCTCCCCCACATGTACGAAGAGCTACACTTGGATGAGAAAAAGGAAAGAAAAGAGAAGGAATACATCCAAGGATTAGTGCAGATTTTGGTGAGTGTAGAGACTCAGGATAATCACAAGGGGAGTGGAAAAATTCTCCACAGCCAACATGGTCCCATCCCCCATTCTGGAGTGGCAGGGACTCAAGAGGTGCTTCTGACCACGGGAAGGTGAGTGGACCTGTGACCCGACACAAGGGGCAGTCTGCTCCACCCATACGGCCACACATTCAGGATCAGGAACTGCTACAGGCACCAGCAGCTGTGTTGGCCAGGGGAGGGACACACACTCCCACCCCTAGGTCCCAGACTACTGCAAGGACCAGACTACTGCAATCCCAGACTACTGGGATTGGTCCTTCGTTTTGGTGCCACGAGATGGTTCGGTGTAGTGAGGGTGCTACCTTCAGGACAGAGGGGATCAGTGCATGCTCTCTGCAGACCCAACTTATTCAGGCCCAGTTGGTGGGAGGCTCATATGATACTTGCGTCAGTGACAAGAGGGAGGAGAGACCACATGCTTATCTCTGGTGCAGCCTCTGAAGCCAGACACTTGGTATTGGGAACTTTTGGCAGCAGATGCATCTGAACAGACCTAGGGAGGGTCACACTCAAAACCTCCCTCATCTCCCAGGCCCCAGACTTCTGGAGCAGTTGCAGATTTGAGATCAGCCCCAACACCTAAGACCATGTCATTCTGTCCACTGCAGAAGTATCACTTTCCTGTGATCACATTATTACACTGGATTGACACACCCGCAGCCATGTGGCTCCTATGCCGTAGGAACAGGTAGTTCAGTGCAGTGAGAGTACCAGCCTCAGGAGGGAGGGGGTCAGAGTGCACACTTTTCAGAGTCAAAAAAATAACTAACTGAAGTATCTAGCTAATGACAGCAATCCCACCTTCATTGGTGAGGTGCCCTTGCATTTCGTACAACCATGAAGAGGTGGTAGAGGATGTGTCCACCACTCTTGGGCACCGGCACATGCCTGCAGCACCAGAGAGCCCACCCAGAGCTGCCCAGCCCAGCAAGAAGGCTTCAGAGGGATCTGGTGTCTCTCTTGGGGGAAGAGCAGCCCATCACAACCCCAGTGACCACGTGGGGGACAGCCCACCCCAGCTGAGGAGATACAGAGTGTCCCAGTAATGCTCTTAGGATAACAGGGGCCTATCCACAACCACAACAGATTCACCCAGAGTGACCACCACAGTTGAACAGTTATAGAGGGCCCCAGCATCCCTCTTAGAGATGAAGGATTCCACCCCAAACTACTAATACCTTGCCTAGAATACTCCACTTCAACGGTAGTGCTGCAGAGTATCCCAGAGTACCTCCTGAGAATACAGGGCCCCCCCCACAAATCCAGTGACCCCACTGTGCATTGCCCACTTCCACAGTGAAGCTACAGAGTACCTTAATGTCTTTCTTGGGGGAGCAGAGCTCTTTCTAGAGCCCCAGGGACACCACTGAGTCACCCACTCTAGTTGAGGGGCTACTGAGCACCATCTATTATCCCCCTCAAAGCCTAAGGTCCTAATCCTGACCTCCAGGAGCCCCACCCAATGTTGTTCCTTTAAGATGAAGACACTTAGATCACTTTGGAGCTCCCATCAGTGTCACAGGATGCCAGCTGGGGAGCTAGCAAGCCTGCCCAGGGTTACCTCCCCAACCAAAGAGCAACAGGGCACCCAATAACTTCTCCCAGGAACTCAAGAGCTCACCCAAATCCTTGACAACCCAACATGATGTCTCTAACCTCAGTAAGGAATCATGAAGTGCCCTAGTGCTTAGGCCATGCAGGCACTCACAAACAACTCTGACATTGAATATGGCTACAGTACCAACACAGAGACTACCTAGAAACAATATTAAAACACCCCACTAAACAGTCAATATGAAACACATCTAAGGAGGAAGTCTGTCTCCTCAGAGCCCACTCCAGAGTAACAGAAGAAGCAACTGCTCTATAACATGACAAAATATCAACATAGAGATACTAGAAATGTAAAAACAGAAAGAAAGAAAGAAAGAAAATAACATCACTAAAGGAATACAATAATTCTCAAGTACCAGCCCCATAGAGCACAAAACCCTAGAGATGACTAAAAAGGAAATTGGAGCAACAGTCTTAAGGAAACTCACTGAGATGCAAGAAGACTCAGTTAGATGACAAAACAAAGTGAGAAAAACTATCCAGGATGTAAAGGAGTAGATTTACACAGAAATTAATAACATGAAAAAGAATATAGAAGAACTCCTGGAACCAAAGGATTCATTCAGTGAAATAAAAAACGTAACTGAGAACTTAAGCAGCAGGTTAGAGGAAACAGAAGAAAGTACTTCTGAACTTGAAGATAGTGTTTTTGAAATAACCCAGATGGATATAAAAAAATAAAAGAAAAAGAAACAAAAGAAGAAGAAGAAGAAGAAGAAAATCAAAGAAAGCCAGCAGACAACCTTAAGTGCACAGGCATATGAATCATTGATTTTCCAGAAGGGAAGGAGAAAGTAAAAGGTATTGCAAACATATTCAATGAAACAATAGCAGAAAACTTCCCAGATCTAGAGAGAGACATAGACCTTCAGATCCAGGAGGCTCAAAGATCCCCAAACGAATTCAATTCAAAAAGGCCCTCTCTGTGACACCTTATAGTCAAACTCAAAGATGAAGAAAGAATCCTAAAAACAGCAAAGGAAAAGTGTCAAGTCACCTATTAGAGAGCCCCTATCAGACTAACAGCAGACATCTCAAAATAAATTCTACAGGCCAGAAAAGAATGCAATGATGTATGTGAAATACTAAAACAAACAAACAAAAAAAGCTGTCAGCCAAGAATACTATACCCAGCAAGACTATTCTTAAGAAATGAAGATGAGATAGTATATTTCCCAGGCAAACAAAAAGTACAAGAGTTCACCACCACATGACCAGCCCTACAAGAAATCCTCAAGGAAGTTTTGCATCTGAAATCTAAAAAAATATTAATCACTATCAGGAACACACAAAAAGAACAAAATCTAGTGGTAGAACAAAATGGGAAAGAGAGAGAAATTATATTTTATCACCTCAAAAAACCAACAAACACTGAAGACAAATAATAAAAGGAGAATAAAGGAACAAGAGATATTTAAAATATCCAAACAAAAATTGATAAAATGACAGGTGTAAGACAATACCATTCAATAATAACCCAAAATGTAAGTGGATTAAATTCCCCAATCAAAAGACACAGATTGATTGGATTAAAAATGCAGACCCAACTATATGCTGTATATTAGAGACTTACCTCACCTGTGAAGTCATACATAGAATAATAGCAAAGGGACAAAAACAGATACAACATGAAAATGGAAACCAAAAATAAGCAGGAGTAACTTTTCATAAGTTGGATAAAATAAACTTTAAACCAAAATGTATAAAAAGAGTCAAAAGAAGACCATTATATAATGATAAAGGAATCATTTATATATGAGGATATAACAACCATAAATATATTTACACCCAACATTAGAGCACCCAGATATATAAAGCAAACACCATTGCACCTAAAGAAAAAGACTCCAATAAGATAATTGTTGGTGACCTGAATACCTCTTTCTCAGCTATGGAGAGATCATCTAGGCAACAAATCAACAGAAGAACACAGGACTTAAACTACACTTTAGACCATTTGAACTTGGCAGAAATCTGTAGAACATTTCATCCAACAATTATAAAATATATATTCTTCTCATCAGCACGTGGAACATTCTGTAGGATAGGCCACGTATTAGGTCACAAATCAAATCTCAATAAACTTTAAAAAATTGAAATCATTTCAAGTACTTTTCAGACTACAATGGATTAAAACTAGAAATTAATAATAGGTAGAACTCTGGAAACTATATGAACACATGGAAATTAAACAATATGTTCCTGAATGACCTGTGGTTCAAAGAATAAACAGGAAATCAAAAAATTTCTTGAAACTAATGAAAATAAAGAAACATCATACCAAAACATGTGGGATTCTGAAAAAATAGTACTAAGAGGGAAGTTTATTGCAATAAATTCTTACATTAAAAGAATATAAATATTTCAAATAAACAACCTAATGCTATACCACAAAGAATGAGAAAAAGAACAATTCAATCCTACAATTAGTAGATGGAAAGAAATAATTAAGATCAGAACAGAACTAAATGAAATAGAGACACACAAAAATGATACAAAAGACTAATGAAAGAAAAGTTTGTTTTTTTGAGAAGATAAACAAAATAGACAAACCATTAGCTAGGCTAACTAAAAAAAGAAGATAGAAGACACAAAAAACAAAAATGAGAAATGAAAAAGCAGACATTACAACCAATGGCACAGAAATACAACAGATCATTAAAGACTATTATAAACAACACATTTCAAAAACTGGAGCAAATGGGTACATTTCTGGATACATAGAAACTACTAAGACTGAACCAAGGAGATATAGAAAACTTGAACAAACCAATAACAAGCAACAAGATTGAAGAAGTAATCAGCCCAACAAAGGAAAGCCCAGGACTAGATAGCTTTACTTCTGAATTCTACGAAACCTTTAAGGAGGAATTAAAACCAATTCTCTTCAAACTATTCCAAAATATTGAAATGGAGGCCATTCTCTCATAGTCATTCTATGGGGCCAGCATCACCCTGATACCAAAACCAATCAACAAAAAGCACTATATGCCAATATACTTGATGAACATAGAAGCAAAAATCCTCAACAAAATATTAGCAAACAGAATACAGCAACACATCAAAAAAATTATACACCATGATCAAGTGGGATTCATCCCAGGGATGCAAGGATGCTTCAACATATATTTGTCAATAAATGTGATATGCCACATCAACAAAATCAAGGACAAAAGCTGTATGATAATCTCAATAGATACAGAAAAAACATTTGACAAAATTCAGCATCCCTTCATGATAAAGACTTTCAGCAAATTAGGTATGGAAGGAAATTGTCTCGAAATAATAAAAGCCATATATGACAAACCCACTACCAATATCATCCTGAATGGGGAAAAGCTGAAAGATTTCCCTTCAGAACAGGAACAAGACAAGGATGCTCACTCTCACCACTATTATTTAATGTAGTATTGGAAGTACTAGCCAGAATAATCAGGGGAGAAATAAAGGGCATCCAGATTGGAAAACATGAAGTCAAACTGTTCCTGTTAGCAGATGACATAGTCCTACATATAGAAAAACCTAAAGACTCTACAGAAAAAATAAATACATAAAAAACGTCTTAGAGCTGATAAACTATTTCAGTAAAGTTGCAGGATACAAAATCAAAATGCAAAAGTCAGTAGCGTTTTTGCACTCCAACTGAATTAGCAGAAAAATAAATGAAGAAAGCAAGCCCATTTACAATAGTTTCCAAAAAATTAAAATGTATAGGAATACATTTAACCAAGGAGGTGAGAGATCTCTACAAAGAGAACTACAAAACACTGATGAAAGAAATTAAAGAGAACACATGAAGATGGAAAGACATTCAGTGCTCTTGTATTGGAAGATTTTACTTTGTGAAGTGTCCATGCTTTTATAAGTCCAAAGAAATATCAAGATTCAATGCAATCCCCCTCTAAATATCAATGACATTTTTCACAAAAATAGAAAAAACAATTCTAACAATAATATGGAAAATAAAAGACCCACCCTGAATAGCTAAAGCAATCCTGAGCAAAAAAGTAAAATCGAAGGCGTAATACTATCTGACTTCAAATTATATCATAAAGCTATAGTAACAAAACCAGTATGGTTATGGCAAAACAAACAAACAAACAAACAAAAAACAAACAAAAAAAACCAGACACATGGACTAATGGAACAAAGTAGAGAACCTGGACATCAGCCCACATACTTATAGCCAACTGATCTTTAACAAAGTTATCTAAATCATGCACAGGGAAAAATAATGCCTCTTCAATAAATGGTGCTGAGAAAACTGGACGTCCATATGTAGAAGAATGAAACTACACCCATACCTCTCACCATATACCAAAATCAACTCAAAATGGGTTAAAGTCTTAAATTTAAGACCTGAAACTATAGAATTAAAAAAAAAAAAAAAAAAAGCACAGGGTAAATACTTCAAGGTGTATGACTGGGCAAAGACTTTATGAATATGACCCCAAAAGCATAGACAATATAAGGAAAATAAACAAAAAGGATTACATCTAACTATAAATCTTCTGTCCAGCAGAAGAAATGATTAAAAGACAACTTACAGTATGAGAGAAAATATTTACAAACTATGCATCCAACAAGGGATTAATTTCCAGAATATAAAAGGAACTCAAACAACTTAACAGTAAAAAAACAAGTATTCTGATTTAAAAAAAAAATGGGCAAAGGAGCTGAACAGGTATTTCTCAAAGGAAGGTATACAAGTTGCCAACAGACACATGAAAAAATGTTCAACAACACTAAGCATCACGGAACTGCAAATCAAAACCACACTGAGATATCATCTCATCTCAGTTAGACATGCTATTATCAAAAAGACAAAAAATAAAAAATGCTGGTGAGGATGCTGAGAAAGGGGAACGCTCCTAGACTGTTAGTGAGAATGTAAAACAGTACAGCCATTATGGAAAACAGTATGGAATTTTCTCAAACAACTATAGATAGAACTGTCCTACCATCCAGCAATCCCACTGCTGGGTATATACCTGAAGGAATGGAAATCATCATGTCAGAGTGATACCTGCCCTCCCATGTTTATAGCAGCTCTATTTACAATAGTTAAGAATTGGAAACAGCCTGAATGTCCATTGCCAGATGACTGCATAAAGAAAATGTGGTATATACACACAGTGGAATACTACTCTGCCATAAAAAAGAATGAAATTCTGTCATTCCCAGCAACATGGATGAACTTAGAGAAAATTATGTTATGTAAAATAAGCCAGGCACAGAAAGAGAAATACCACATGGCCATTCATAAGTGGTAGTCAAATAAATGAATAAATATAAAAAGAAAGATACAATAATTACAAAAATTAGTTGAACTTTCAAAAGGTGCAAACAGAACTGAGACTATCAGAGGTGTGAAAGGGGGAGAAGAGGTTAAGGAGAAATTGATAAGTGGCCACAAAAAATGATTACATTGTTTAATGTTGAATATACTAGTTATCCTAATTTGAGAATCACATATTGCACATAAGTATTTATGTTCAATACTGTACCCGACAGATATGTACAATCAGTTGTTTCAGTAAATAAATAAATAAATAAATAAAACAAATACATAAATAAATGAATAAAAAGATGACACAGAAGCAAAAAGTAGAGAATAATAAACTCATGATTTTGGGAAGACAATACATGAACATATTAAAGAATTAAACAGTATAAGAAATAAACACCACATTGGTTAAATTAATTTTTTGAGCACAGTAAAGAAATTGAATCACAGATCTTCCAAACTTACAGAGAAAACGGGAAACATAAACCCAAAAATGATCCTATTTTTTTTTTTTTAAGGAAACAGGCAAACAGTTGGAGAAAGTAAATGCAAAAAGAAACATGCAGACAGATGGAGAAAATCAGTGCATGTTGTGGGAATGGTTTGGGGATTCAAGTGGTTTTTACAGCCATGCGTTTGCCATTGTATAAATTATTACACATTTCAGTTAAAGGTGAGTGAGGGTGAATGTGGGGATGGGATGGGATGGGTGTTGGGTGACAGAATCATTTTCAATAATTCTCCAGCAATAGACAACTCTTTTAAATTCACATCCACAAGTGTTGACAAGTTGAAAAGGTGTGAAAGTAGTCTGCTCCTGGCTTTAATGACCACAGCATGTCACTGGACACTCAGGAAGCCCTCTGCCCTTGTCTCATCTCTTCACTTAAAATTGATGGTTTTTACCTTCAGTTTCCTGTCTTGGTGCTTTTAGTGGTTTTACACATTCTGTTAGCTCTTTATCAGCTCTTTATTTTAAACAGAAATCAAACAACCAATCTAAGAAGCAAAAATCAACTTCTGTTTTAACTTGTGCTAACTGCTCAGTTTACAAGGCCAGTAATTTAGTATGTTTTGCTCCACTGTCCATTTAAACCATCCCAGTAACCTTGAATGAAAAATCATTTGTTTTTAATTCTGCTGGCTTTCAGAATTTCTCCATCTTCTAATATTTCTACTAATCCTTCCCTCCTGAGAATAGTGTTCATCTGTACTATCTTCATTTATGGAACCATAAAGATATTAATTCTTTATACTTTCTCCAAAGAATTCTAAAATTTGTGCTTCTAATTCTCTCTCATATTTAAATAAGCAAAACCACTCTAAGAATCTGAGAATCTGCCATCTAACTTTCTCTTTTTGTCCTTTTCAAGGACATTAAACAGTGTCGGGAGCCGGGGAGTGGAGAAGGAAGGCAGCAGCATATTTCTGTTGGTATATTTTCCTAATCCCTGCTGTTGCTATGAGGAAAGCTGTTATATAGGAATAGGGAAGGTGGGGATCCAAGTTTGGTGAAGTCTAAAGCTTGTGAAATTTGGGACCTCTTCTTTTAAACAAGAAGAGTACAAATCTTAAATACAAAATCGGGAACAAAAAGTTTCTGTTTTCATTAGTTTCCAGTAAAACTATTTCATCCACTATAGCTACTTAAAGCTACAAAAGCTCAGGGTCTTGCAGGTGAAATTAACAGTCTTAGTAGTTAAACTCCAAGAAAGAAAAGATCACAGGCATTTGGGGATGAAGTGGTGAAGAGGATAGCATGGACTACCTGGACCCCGTCTGACTCTTTTCCCTGTTCAGGTCATTCCCTCTTTGGACCTAAGCTGTTCAGTTTAGGACACTGTGACATCGTCTGTTGCTGAAATTCTGTTCAACTCAGAATACTTAGAAAAGTTGTGAAGCTTCTGTTTCTGATTCTGCTTTCTTATGTTGAATTCCTGAATTCGCCTGTCTACCCTACTTTATATGAGAAATCCTTCATCGACTTACCCTTAACACAATAGTAATAGTTACAATCCTGCTTATATGAATGTTTTGTCTGAAGACAAAACTCCTTTACTTTCATTTCTCCCTATGTTTATACACTCTTCCCCTATGGTACCTCAGGAATAGTCTCCTTTCACTCAAAAGTAGTCACATTATTCATTCATTACAGTGACATCTGCAATCACTGGATTTTCTATTCACCAGTTCATTTACTCATGACTTTGAATGATATAGTTTCTAATGATTGATGAGTTCTGCCAAACTATACAATCCCGAGAAATCTCTTCACATTTATAATCCAAAAGTAAATTTGAATCTAAATATAACACTTAGAAACCAGCTATATAAGGAGAAAATGTAATCTGAGAACCTCTTAATTTGCTTTGGTTGTTGTTCCTAAGTATTTGTGTAAGCAATATTTAGCAATCATACTGGCTGCAGAGAAATAAATGTAAACAAATATGTACATCACTGCTCAGTGAGTTTGCATTTTGAATAGCTGTGCATACATTTCCAAATATACATGTGAGTGTGCAATTTTGTGTACACACAACTCAAACACACTGAGTAGCCAGGGAAAACCCAAGGAGGCAGAATGCCTTAGAAAATAATAAATATTAGATTATTATTTAGGGATATGCTATGTGCATAAAGGGGTTTGTATTTCTAAACAGGTGGTATCACCAAATTCAGAGTTCATTAGAAGCATTTGTGAAACTGTTAGATTTATTGATTTAAAATGCAAAAAATTAGTTTTCACTTGAAACTTTTTAAATTTATTTTTATGTTGGAGGAGGTAGGTGATAATAAAAAAAACCATTATAGAAAAGCTACCTAGAGATCTCTAGTTCCAGCAGTTTCTACTTGGTCATTCCAAGTGCCTCACATTTTATTAGGCTGGGACAGTTTAAACAACATACAAGTCATTTATTCCACGAAAATGTACCAAACACTGCTCTAGGTACCAGAGATACAATGGTGCACAAAAGAGCCAAGGTTCCTATTCTCTTGGAGTTTATACTATACTTGGGAAAATGTAATTACTTGTGTGAGTATGTGTTTAATTATAACTGCTATAAAGGAAGAAATTAGGGACCAGGGGGGCCTTGTGATGGAGAAATTAATCTAGTTTGGGGATGAGGGTGGTCAAGGAATGTTTTCTGGAAAATAAAAAAATGTACAAGGACGTAGCAAGTGAGTAGGGGTTAATTGGAAAATTGAAGAGTGCAGAGCAGTAAAATTTAAAGGAATGAAAGTGTATAAAAGCCCCTGAAACATGTAGAACACATATTCTACACATGTAAGCACATATGAGAACATGGATGGTGGCCAGTATACACGAAATGCAGGGAAGACTGGCTCGAGGGGAGACGGGAAAGACAGACAAGGGCCAGATCAGACAAGGTCTGGTTTATTATATTAAGAATTTTGTATTTTATCTCAAGAGCAGTGTAAGCCCTTGCAGGGTGTTAAACAGATAAGTGACAGGACTAGAGTTTACTAATGGGTCCAGTAACTGTGGATAGCTCAAAAGTGGATTTAATATGGCTACTTTTAGGTGGCATGAAGGAAGTCATACTCTTAACATTTCTCTTCCTTTCAATCTATTTTCCAAAGGACCTTGGAATTGTATCTGCTGTTTTTAAACACTTTACAACATTGATATGGATTCTCTGCTTTTGACTGTCTTGACATATAGAACGGGGAAAATTCTGGTTCTGTGTTGGCTTGGAGATCTGTAGAGCCTTCTTGTGAGCTGTCTGTCTGGCCTATTATTGTGAGTTTCAGAAATCTATTGCTCTGAGGATCCAGGGTTCAAAAGCTGATAGCCTTGGAGCTGTGACCTCAGGAGGCGGGGTGGGGAATAGCTGGCGGGATGTGCAGGAAAGAAACAGCTATGTTGCTATGTGGAGGAGAATCAAGCCTCATTTTCCATTCACTCTTCCCAAATTCCCTCCACCAGGCTTTTGTTCAAACTTCACTTATGCAGTTTAACATGAACAGCAACGGAATTTCATTTTTAACATGGGTTAAGTATAAGTTTGAAGTAAACTAACTGAGAACTGACTAGATCTGTAGAAATTACTGAAATCAATGTCTCAAGACCTGTTTCAGCTCAGAGAGAGATTAATTAGGGAGGAAATTTGCTATTGAACAAGACAGTAGGCCTTGCTAACACTTAAAATTGCTGTTTTTAATTCACATCCTAAAGTGTCTGTAGTGGATTGAATTATGTCCCCCCAAAACTCCTTGAAACTTGAATTGTGTCCCCCAAGTTTTATGTATTAAGAACTTAGCCCCCACTGTGGCTGTTGGGAGGGTGGGAAATCCTATTATGGTAATTGAAGGGTGGAGCCTTGAAGAGGTGATTGGATTGTAGGACCATGAAGTAGTGAATGGATTAAAAATGATGGTCAGGGGCGTGGTTCTGAAGGATTTAAGAGAACAAGAGAATCTGTCTTTCCCTCTCTCTGCTGTCTCTGCTTCCACCATCTTGCAATGTGAGACCCCTGGGTAACTGTCATCACCACCAGAAGGACTTTGGACTTTCCAGCCTCAGAAACTGTAAGCAATAAATGTCGTTTTTCTTCATAAATCACTCAGGTCCAGGTGTTCTGTTATAGCAACAAAAACGGACTAATACAGTGTTTAAGTATCATTTTTATTCTCCAAAAGCAAAAATTCTACCTTCATAAAAACTTTTTTTCCCTCATTATAAATTTATGACAATTTTTAAAGGTTTGTTTGCTTTTGTTTGTGTTTGTATATTAGCCTTGCAGAATATTTTGAAAAAAGAAAAAAGGGTTTAACCTTAAAAAAAAAAAAAAAGTGAAATATAAGCATTGCTACATTGGGGGCTGCTTTGCTGCCATTGTCAGAAAGATTAACCTCTCTAAAATTTCAAAAGCAACGACCATAACACCACCTTTTCTTTTTAAACCGACTATACTATAGACCTAATACTTGTAGTTTGTGAAGCATTTCTATAAATATCTCATTCTTTGATCTTCATTTTGGGTGTTGATATTAATAGCATTTTACTGATGAAGAACCTGTAGCTCAGAAAGGAAAAATAACTTGGCTCCTTGTCACACAGCTAGTAAGTGACAAACACAAACCTAGATCTGTTCATTCCAGAGATCCACACTCTTTCCACTCTTCTGCTCTCCTCTTCTCAAGCCTTTTTATGTCCTCAGCCTTCAGTAACATCTAGTGGAGTAATTTTATAGGCTAAATACTCACTACGCTGAGTACCTGCATCCTGTTCTGCCTCTAGGTAAGCCAGTCTAAATGACCACGAACAGATAACATACAATAATGGTTTCCTACTTTTATGTACTTCATCATTCACATGGAAATCCTCATGCAAATTCTCTAAGACTTTATGATTCTGGTTTGAAGGATTACCCCTTCATTCACCAGGTCACTCTAGGGTCATATCCATTGTGCCTGCTCACTTTGCAGAGCTCTCTGGTCCCAGCATTGATCAGCTTTATGCTTTCCTTCTCCCCCAGATCACAGTACCCCAGGATATGCACGTGCTCTGAAAAAGAGGAGTATGAATGTAGAAACAATTCACAGTTTATTAGTTGCAAGAAAAAGAGCAAACAAGATGACATCAAAGCCAAAGAATCATTAAAGACCTCAAAATCCCAACAACAAGAATAATAAAGGGTAATTGATACAAATGAGTGAACAGAGCATTCTTGGTTTGAGTTATGTGAATACAGCATAGGAGAAAAACAGGTGTTTCCAAAAAGATCTTGGTTGGTCCTTCTCTCAGTAGCCCTTCAGTGCTCAGATTCTCAGTGTTCACTCTGCACACTGCTCTGACAGACCCAATTCTGTCTTTGTCACCTCCAAAGTCCTCATTTGTCAGTAGGATATGGTCCCTCACTTACTTGGTGTTATCTCTCCAGCCAGATGTTGGTGTCTGTCTTATTCACTTCCTGATTCTAAGTGCCTGTTAACAAGGTTCAGCTCAGAAGAAAAAATTCCCAAAATTGTTTTTTTTTCCCCTATCGTTTTTAAGATGTTCATCTAGATCTCATGATTCTCTGAGAAGAGGGCTGCCTTTATATTAAAATACAAACAAGAAAACTCCTGTTTCCAGCAGCAACCAACAAACACAGACCCCATATCAGTTCAGAAGACAGGACAGACAGAGCAAGCCAGAAGGTAACATCTTTAGTAATCCCGGAAAGCACTAAGATGAAGACTGTTCTGGATTGGTTTAATCACTCTGTTCTAATAGTAAGAGTAATAGTAGAGTAATACATTTTAATTAACAGCACATAATTTTATTATTTATTATTTTCTATCACTATCACTTGTAATAAAAATGTTAGCAAATTTGCTAAATTATTTCTCACATCTACCCCATTAAGCAGGTGCTGATACCTTCATTTCTTTCAGGCGATAAATCTGATCCTTAGATAAGTTAAGTATCTTTCTGAAAATGACCCTCCTACACCTGAGTCTGATTTGTAAGCCCTATCTATGGCCACCAGGCATGGCTGAGTACCTGACTGGCTTTCATAGTTGTTGGTGCTCTATTTTGAGTCCCCTGTATTTGATTCACTCCCATTTTTACCACCATGATGAACAAGGTTGAGGAATAAAATTAAGTGGATGGAGGTCACACTCGAGATATGGAGGGAAAAATAAAAAAAAGGCAAACTGCTCAATAGAGTCTGCTCCTAAGAATGAGGCGGAGAAAGAGTCTGAATACACAGTAAGTGGTATGGAATCCTGCCTGACCATACAGAGACAAGGGCAGAGCAAGGATAAGGGCTAGAGCTCAAAGTAACCCACAAAGTTGATCAGCACAATTTTATAGTATTCTTATTTTGGGATCATAATATTAGAGCTTTAAGACACAGCCTGGAATGGAGATCCATTTCCCAGTGTGGAGAATGGATCATTGGTGGCTTACACAAGGAGATTTTGACTGGTACATATATATTCATATATGAATTTAGAAAAATTTAGAAAAAAAATAGAAACCATAAATAGAATAGCAGACTCATGACTTCCTGGATAAAGCATTGCTAAATTGTACACTGAGGATATTTAACAAATAAAATTGAGATAAATAGATATGCCAACTGTGATGAAAGCAGTCTTAGAAGACTGTCTGAAGTCTGGAAAATACTTGATTAGACAACATAATTGAAGCATTCCTCATCATGATACACTCATCAGGGTGCTAGATAGAAATGAAGGGGGAAACAAGGTAAAATCCCTACCCCTTTTAATCAAGACATTTGTAGACTGCTTTGTTGTAAGAGGTCATTACCTGACTTGAGTGTGTCAAGTGAGCAAGTCTCAGGCACTGTGGTACTCTGGGGGAGCACAGACTTGAAATCAAGGGGGGTGAGATCAAATCTAGGCTCTGATCTAGCAGAGTGACCCTGGTTCAGTGACTTTGCTGTTGTAAACCTCGGTATCAGCATCAAAAAAAGAGATAGCAATTCCTCCCTTGGTAGATTTTCGTGAGGATAATGTAAAGTGGCATGTGTGTATCGTTGCTAAGGTATAGTAGGCCCTCATCACAGCCAGGTTTTCTGTTACTTTGAGATTGAAACTGCCATAACTGCAAGTTTATTATTTGCTTCATTACCAAGTAAAATTCTTACGGACCAAGAGCAGGTTGAATAAGACCTCTCTTCTATTTAACTCATCTGACTCAAAAATCAGAGAGAAGAAAAATTCAGTGGGTTGTCTGCTACACAGCTTGATACTTGTAGATCCATTAATACCATGTAAGACATTGTCATTGGATTGGAGATGGAGGAAGCAGAGGGTACATATTCCTGAGTATTATTATTTGATAGTTATTACTTTACTATTTTCTTGTATTTATGATAAAAATATACACGTTATATATTTCCAGGAAATTCCCTGTAAGGTCAGCATTATCCTAATCATATATGTTGTATTTGGGCACATACAGAGTTCACTTTCTAGTCTAATACACAAATACCAATTTGCGTAGCCATGAGCCTTACTTCTCTCCCTGTTTGCTGGTTGCTAATTCTTTCTGGCATTAACTTGTTAGTTCTTTCAACTGGCAGGTCTCTGGATCTGTACCCACCAAGCCTGAGATCAGAGCCACTTGAACCTCCTTTCTCAAGGACATTAATGCTGTTTCTTAAGGAAAGTGCACATTCCATGCTCCTTTGCTAGGGCCTCTTTCTTTTCTAGTCCTAAGCATAGAACAATGGATAGTTAGTTAGTCATCATTGTGGTCAGAGAACACAGGATGAGAGTGGTCTATTTGTTTTTCTCTTTCCATTTTTTTTTTTTTGTGATTTATCTTTATTTTTTGCAAAGCATTGAATTTAAAAGAGAAACACATCTTTCTTTTCATACTCATCTTTCCTCAATACTTTCTAATGTTGATAGGATTGCACTATTACAATGACAAAAATAGATCAAGCAGATTTTGTAATAAGTGCAACTTCATCTTTGTAAAAACTTAACTACTGGGAGAAAAGCTGCTGTTTTAATTGAAGGGTTTTTTGCCATTTTTGTTTTTTCTTTTCTTTCTTTCTTTTTTTTTGGTCAAATGGTTAAGTGGGCAACATTCCCCAGGGTCAGAGTCTTTGTTTGATAGGACCTAAAATAGAGTAGGGAAGAGAATCCATTGCCTTCCACACGCTTATTAGTCAAGTGAACAATACTTGTGAGTCACTGCTTTTATCGCTTTTGTTTTCAATTTTCTTCTTCTTTTTCTTAGTTTTTATTTTATTTATTTATTTATATTGGAATGTAATTGATTGTACATATCTGTGGGATATAGTGTTGAATATCAATATCTGTGTTCATCAGTAAGATTAATAGATCTAAATCACCTCTGTCATGACTTCACTCTCAAATATTCTATGACCCTAATATTTTAAGTGCTTTAAGCATCTCCTATGTGCTCGGTCCCATGGGTATACATATAGGATAACATGCCCCACATTGAGGGTATCTCTGGCAAAGTTCTACTTTCCCTTTAGTCAGCCTTTGGTAAAGACGTCAAAGCACAGTCAGTCAGGATTATACTATTTAAAGTTTGTAGAGTTTTTCATATGTGTAAATTCATGTTTTTCTTCAATTCTGGAAAAATTTTTGGTAATTTTTTTCCTTAAAATAGTTTTTCTTCCTTTTTTCTCTCTCTTCTGTCTTTCTAATATTCCCATTATTCAAATGTTGGAATGTTTTAGGGTGTCCTACAAGTCTCTTGAGTCTCTGTTC
Source organism: Cynocephalus volans (assembly GCF_027409185.1). Classification (NCBI taxonomy): domain Eukaryota; kingdom Metazoa; phylum Chordata; class Mammalia; order Dermoptera; family Cynocephalidae; genus Cynocephalus; species Cynocephalus volans. The sequence goes on along the minus strand of NC_084466.1, from coordinate 139,001,484 downwards.
ATTTTTCTTCATTCTTTTTCTTTTTTATTTATCAGACTGGATAATCTCAGTTGGCCTATCTTTAAATTTGCAATTTTTTTTCTTCTGCCACCTCAGATTTTCTTTAATATTTTTATAAAATCATAGTTATTGTACTTTTCAACTCCAGAATCTATTTGGTTCTTTTAAAAAAATCAGTTTTATCTCTTTCTTGATATTCTCTATTTGGTGAGACTTAATTCTCATGCTTTCCTTTAGTTCTTTAGACACACCTTTGTTCAATTCTTTGAATACCTAGTTTAAGGTTTCTGTCTAGTAAGTCCAACATATGAGATTCCTCAGGGATAGTTTCTATCAAATTATTTTTATTCCTCTGCATGGGACATATTTTCCTATTTCTTATACATCTTCAAATTTTTTGTTAAAGATGAGACAGAAGATTTTCTTGAATAAAGACTCCTAAGTTGTTGAAAGTCTTCGATTAATTTTCAGAGTTTTGAAAAAAAGTTATTTTTATAATTTCAGTGTTCTCGTTGCTTTTAAGGAGGGACAAAATTTCGGATGTTCATACATTATCATTCTGGAAGTCCTTCTCCACTTCCTCTGTTTTTATGCAATTTTTTCATATTCCAATAAAAGTTGTTATATTGATTCATTAATTCTTTCTTCCATCAAGGAACATTTTATTCATGTGATTTGAAGTACTGGATAAGAATTGATTTATTAATATGACCTAATGTTACACTTGATGAAAGTTTTTTGGGGGTCCTGTTTCAACATTTTTTAATTTGTCATATAATGCCAAAAGTATATGAATAGCTAGTTTCGAGAACAAACATAAATTGTCTCATTCAGATGAATTCCTTGTCTGCTGGGATCTCTCCTTTTAAAGGCAGTGTATTGATGAGGTCATATTCTAGTATTTACACTTTCTTTTGTGTAAAAAATCAGTTGTCACATATAATACCAAAGAAATATTTGCCCTTTAGATGCCTTGAGATAGTGCCTCAACCTGGGGTTTTTACCTTTATTTAAAAAAATGTTCTGGTTAATTCAATTTTCTGAGGCTGCAACTCACATCTTTCTTTCCCAGAAATCAGGTGGTTATTCTGATTTAAAGCCCTCTCTGATTTATATGATAGCTAAACAAAAGGGTTGTCCCAATGGCTTCAAACAAAGGAGGCTTTTTCCTTGGCTTCTAGAAGTAAGTCAGGCCACTCTTGAATTTGGGAGAATGGAATGCTAGCTAATTATTTCCATTAACTCCAGAGTTAGAATGCACTATTGGTGTTTCATAATCCTGAAACTTGACAATAACAGTATAATATCTGTCATAAAATACCATTTAATTCTCAGCTCTCAAGTAATGTTTAAAAAATGAAAAACATAGTTGTTCATATTTCAAAAGCCAGTCTAGTAATTATACTGTTACAATTGGTATGACCAATCACATTAAACTAATGAGTAAAATTTCTATCCACACTTTTTTTCAACAGCTATTGTAGAGAAAAAAAAATAGACTAACTGGTATAAATATTGAGATACAATTATGATATATTTCTAAAAAAGAAAACAACATATGTGGAGAAAGTGTTTTTTGTCTGATCTTTTAGAATAATGATTAATCTTTGGGTAATGCACTTGCAGGGAGAGTGGCCAGGAAGAAAGGGATTTTATCAGTGAAGGATGATTATTGAATTCAGAAGTACTAAAGTAATGTGAATTCTGGGGTATTCTCAACTCATCAAACAGCAATGTATAGACTAGAATATTATGGAAGATAGGAGAAAGAAATATGAATCTATTTGAGAAAAAAACATTAGGAGTTGCACCAAACCAATTGCTCCTCCCTCAAATGTGAGCTCGGAACAAATAATCTATGATATTGTTAATTGCAAGTCACATTTTTTAGAGGATAGTAATGCCTCTCCAATAGCAAATTACAGCAGCTATGGAAATTAACACTGAAATTAACACCACAAAAATAAACAAAAGTAAAGCAATTGGAACAAAAGCACACCAATTTGCCATGGGTTTCAATTATTGCATTGGGTATTTAAGCTTAATGAATTTTCTGATTCTTTAGAAGTCATGATAGACTGCCCTCTAAAATCTGGTTTTTTTGGTTGCTTATCTCTGCTTTCTTCCCTGATGAAAGGAAAACCAGCCAACTTGCTCTGATCATATGCAAACAAAGCCAGGGATAAAATAATGAAGGAAGGTCAATTTACAATAAAACCATTATCTCTGTTGGATCCAAGTTAATCTAGTGTAAATTTATGAGTGTGTAACCTTTGTGCAATAGTTAGCTCATCAGCTTAGATCTTTAATCATGTTTCTGAGGCTGGCTGTGAATACAGTCTCTTGTTCAGAGTTGATGGTCTTATTTTAGATGCTCTGATAATCTTTATGTTTGTGCTGAGAACAGCGAATATTATTGATTTTCTATACAGAAAGGGAACAATGTGTTTAGAAGTGAGGGCTAACTTGTTTTGAAACTGTATTTAAATATGAAATACATTATTTTTGCTTAGATTGTGGATTTATGTACCATGGTTTTGCCATGATAGGGGCTGATGGGGTTTGGGTTGATGCAGTTGAGGTCTCACAAGCCATCTTTTGGCACCACTGGTGGGAGCCCAGGTTTGCCTCTCTCCCCTTCTAGACAGCCACAGCTAACACAGTGCTTGATTGCTTATTATTATTGTACACATCCGGCCGATGTTCCAGTGAGAGACAATACTCATTGGTTCGATGATATCACATCAGCAATCGGGGACTCAATCCTTCTTTTCCTAGTTCCTCATTCTTTTTGCTACTTTGCCTATGTAGAGAATACAGCAAAATCTTCCAACATTTGCCTTCCCACACTAGACCTATTGACCATTTTCAAAGCAGGAAGCATGCTGCAGTAACTGATTCCTTCATTAATGATTTTCCCCAAGAAAAGAAACACTACTCAAGATATAAGGGCACAGTGCACAGGTTTATTCTCACTCTCCTACTCTCACTCAAAACCCCCAACTCAGTCATAACTAGTCCATCTTTGGACCTAGTTTTCTTCTAAGCTTCCTAATTAGTGAATTTCAAGCCAGGAAAGGTCAAAAAGACTTTCTTCTGCTTTTGTGCTGGCAACCTTCAGTTGTTCTGATAACTTGACTTCTAGTATCCTGGTCTCATCAGCAGGTCCAATTTAAAATTAAGGACATTTAAATAAATAAATAAATAGATAAATAGATAAATAAAATCAATCCTAATAATGGTGCATGGTAGCAGTTTCAACAGGAAGAATGAGGAGAGACATAGTCTTTTATTTAAAGACAATAGGAGAAAAGGCAATAGGTAAGATTACTGATGTATCCCTACAGATTTGAAGTTAATAGACTATGCTGGAGATTTTTAGTAGCTGAAAAAAAATATTCTTTATAAAATTTTCATGGAGAAACCTAGAGATAGCTCCTTTGGGTAAGGATTTGGGGATCTAATTTGCCTGTCACTATTTCTAGTTTTTCAATACGGACTGAAATGTGCTGACTTGTTTACTACTACTGAAAACAAAATCTAAAGTGAAACATTTTGGTCCTCTTGAGTGGCCCCACTGCCTTGGGTTGAATGTCCCCCCAAAACTTAATTCCCACTGTAACTGTTGAGAGTGGGAAATCTTATTGCAGTAGTTAAAGGGTGGGGCCTTGAAAAGGTGATTGGATCATAAGACCATGCAGTCGTGAATGGATTAATAATGGTGGTCAGGGAGTTGTTCTGAGGGCTTTAAAAGGAAAGTGAATGAGGAGGTTGGTCTCTCACGCAGTCTACCCAACTATTTTGCAATGTGATACCCTACTGCCACTGAAGTAACCACCAAAGAAAGCCTTCACCAGATGTTTTCCCTGCACTTTGGACTTCCAGCCTCCGAAAATGTAAGCAATACATTTTGTTTCCTTTACAAATCATCCAGTTCCAGGGATTTTGTTATAAGCAATAGAAACAGACTAATACATCTGCACTCTGCTCCTGTATTCTCTGACCAATATCATCTTATACGGTTCGTAGCAATGATGTCTCAGACATGACAGACATATCAAAGGGGATGATGTTTGCTTTTTCCAGATGTTTCTCAATTTAGAATCTGTCGAACATATTATGTGCAAGGGGATTGACTGTATTGAAATAGACAAAGGGTAGATGTTATGTTCTGAATTTCATTTAGAAGCAGAGATTGCAACTTTGGAATTAATTGCAAAAAATATTTTATTAAATCCATAGGGCAAAATCAGTCCTACAGGCTCAAAACTGGGCATGACATTTTGAAAAGAATACAGTGTAGTTTGGAATGTCACGCTAGCTGTAGTCAAAGAAGTTAGGAGGGTTAACAGGGATGGCCTCATGGTGAGAATGAGATAATTTGGGGGATGGCAGACAGAAGCATAAAGTTAAGTAACACAAGTAAATGTGGTTTGTTTTGTTAGTGAAACTTTTAACAATGTAATCAAATTGCCCTTAGACCTCAGGAATGGAATACTCTGTAAGGAAGTAACTTTTCCAACTATGCTTTACCAAGAGATTTTTAAAAATTATACCTAAGGCTAAGGGCGTTACATAGCATGCAACCTCTAAACACAAGTACTATACTCTTGTTTTACTGATAAAAACAACAAAATCCATAATATACATGCATAAACTTTGGTATATGTCTTTAAAAACTCAATTTTACTATTTTTGTAGTCATATTTGAGATTTGTAAAATGTCTTAAGGAGATTGATAAAATATCATATATGTTATTACAAATGAGAGTATAATAAAACAACAAGTAAGCACTTAATCAAAGTGTTTACTTGGTATGTAAGGAGTAAGCAACCTTAACACGTGAGATCTTTACTAGACTTGCGTTTGGGAAATTAAGTGCTTTGGATTTGAAGAAGATCTTTGATTTTATTTTCCTCAGTGTCTGGTGAGAAGTCTCCCTCCTTCTCAGAGTAACAAGACTCTCTTTGTCTCTAGTTATTCTGGCCCTCTTTTTGGTATCCAAGCATGTTTTACAGCTTGCCATAATTAGAATTACTTAGGCTCATGTATCTTTTTTCCATTAGATTGTAAGATCTTAGAGGGGAGACTGTCATTTATCTCTCTGCACCCCACAAAATATTCTGCACAGTACTTCCCTATATAGAATACAAATTCAATGAAAGCTTCCGAAATGGTGAGTTAGTAAAAACACACCCAGAAAAGCAAAGTGTTTTTCCCTATACTGTTGCTCAGCAACAATCACAGTCACAGAAGACAGACTTCTGTGACCAAATGTGTGGGGATTTCTCCCCACCAGCACACAAGCCACAGTGAACACCACCTGGGTGCACTCCAATTCAACTTTGACACTATCTGCTTGGAGGTAGGTCAGATTGCACAGGTCGAGGGCTCAGTCCCCAAGACCTCTCTTGCTTCCTGCTTCTGATGCCAATCACAAGCCTCAGGTTGTTTTACCTATGCTTCTGACTGACTGGCTATAAATCAGGGTTCCCACAGCCCACCCGACCCCTGCACCCTGGGTTTGATTAATTTGCTGAGCAGCTCACAGAACTCAGCGAAACACTTACTTATGTTGTCCTGTTTATTATAACAGCTATTACAAAGGATGCAGATGAAGAGATGCATGGGACAAATTAGGGGAGAAGGGGTGCAGAGCGTCCCTGCCCTGTCAGGATGAACCACCTTCCAGGAACCTCCATGTGTTCAGCTATTAAGAAGCCCCCTGAACCCAGTTATATTGTTTTCATCTATTTTTTTTTTTAATGGAACTTTCGTTGCATTGGCATGATTGATTAAATCACTGGTCATTGGCGATCAGCTTAACCATAAGTCCCTCTCCCCTCCCTGGAGTTTGGGGCGGTGGAACTGAAAGTCCTACCTTGGTCTTTCCTGTGACCAGTTCCCATCCTGAATCTACTTAGGGGCTGTCAGCCATCATTAACATATGAAAAGACTCGTATCACTTTGGAGATTTTAAGTATTTTAGGAGTTGTATGTCAGGAGACAGGGATGAAGATCAGATATATATTTTCACAGTATCACAAATGGGATGGGAAGAAACACATGCCATATTTCTCTCAAGTATGTTTCTCTCTTTCCCTTTCTTTCTTTCTACCTCCCTTCCTTCTTCCTTCAATTTAGCTAGTGGGGTCTTTCTATGTAAAGAGACCTCTTTATAGAATACTTTAGGAAAGGAAGAAAGAAGAAGATGGAGAGGAGGAGGGAAAGAAGAAGAAGGTTTCAAACAGCCAAAGAGACGATTGCTTTTGGGTCTATTTACCTCAAAAAATTGGATTTTAAAACTTAAAATATAAATCTTACACTGGCAACTTTTTAAAAAAAAAAAAAACATAATTTTGAACAACTATGAAACAATGAAAATAGACAATGTGTGTGTATGTTGGTACAGGGCTTGCAAGGGACAGTTACCTAGATGAGCTATAGTCAGATAAATCTACAAGGTTAGGATCAATCCTTGTTACTCGATGACAGACTGTCTGTCACTCACTATCCTTGATATGTTTGGTGCAACCAAAACCAGGCCCACAAACTGCTTCTGCAGAGGCCAACCCCAGGAGAAAGAGAGAGAGGAAGCAAGCAGCACCTGTGGTTGCTGAAGTCTTCCCAGTCCTGGTTCAAGTCCATTTCAAGGCCTGGCCTTGTGACCTGCTTTTGGGTTTGAGAGGAATTTATATATTCTCTTTCCTTGATTATGGTATTTTCAATGATATAGGTTACTTTTAATCAAAGGGAACCTGAGAAAAGACACAGGATAGATAAACTTTGTGGCTGTATGGTTCAGACCGTGTTTGAAATAGGAATTCAGAGAAAGAAAGAAAGAAAGAAAGAAAGGAAGGAAGGAAGGAAGGAAGGAAGGAAGGAAGGAAGGAAGGAAGGAAGGAAGGAAGGAAGGAAGGAAGGAAGGAAGGAAGGAAGAAAGAAAGAAAGAAGGAAGGAAGAAAGGGGGAGAGAGAGAGAGAGAGAGAAAGAAAGAAAGAAAGAAAGAAAGAAAGAAAGAAAGAAAGAAAGAAAGAAAGAAAGAAAAGAAAAGAAAGAAAAGAAAAGAAAGAAAGAGAGAAAAAAAGAGTCTACACAACCCACTTCAGAGAAGTTCCACTTGAATTGGACCCTGGGTAATCTTCACGTAGCCAGAGGAGTAGGCACTGCACACAGAAAGAACAGCATAGTCAGACGCAAAGATACCATAAGACCAATCTTATTTACACAGAAGATTTATGCTATGGACTGAATGTTTGTGTCCCTCCAAATTTCACATGTTAAAGACCTAATCCCTGGTGCGATAATATTTAGAGGTGAAGCCTTGGGAGGTGAGCAGGTCATGAAGTTTGTTGTCCTCAGGGATGGTATTAATGCCCTTATAAGAAGAGACACCAGAGAGATTATCTCTCTCTCTCTAGGTCATGTGAGGATACAGTAAGAAGATAACCATCTGAAGTCAGAAAGAGGACACACACCAGAACCCAACCATGCTGTCACCTTGACCTTGGACCTCCAGACTTCATAACTGTGAGAAATAAATGCTTATTGTTTAAACCATTCGGGTCGTGATAATTTTGTTATTGCAGCCTAAACTGACTAAGAAAGTTTATGATATTAATGCTATTACTCATATATCTAGAACATTAGTAATGTTCATATTGCTATAGATCATGATTGTTGCCAGTTGCCAGTTTTATTTCAAAAGGTCAGGGTTGCAACAGTGATAGCCTTAACTTCCTATTAACAATTGGGTAACCATGCACTTAATCTGACCTATTCTGCAAAATATTGTAACAAAAATGAGAATCCAATGTGGGCAAAATCACATAAATATTGCAGGTAAATAGTTTGGTGCTTAAAACACAGATCCATGACATATGAGTTATGAGAATCTGGGTATGTTACTTAACCTCTCTGAGCTAAAGTTTTTTAATCTATAAACTAGAGAAAAAAAGTATCAAAGTACATTAATTTAATGTGAAAATTAAATGAAATTCCAAGTTCAAAGTTCCTGGTATAGACCTTGAAGCCTTTAAATGAAAGAATTTTCTTTCCCACTTTGACATTGTGCACCTGCTTTGCTACCCATCGGAGCTGAGATACTTCACTGATCAACAATCATGATAGAAAAAGTAAAATACTTTATGATAATAACGATTGCCACTATTAATTGAACAAATGAATTATGAACATTATGCTTAAGCTTTTATGTGTATTATGTTATTTAATCCTTGTGAACTCTCTGAGAGTAAGAAAAACCAGCACAGGTTTGTCCTTACAGAGATGTTCCATGTGGTTATTCTAAAGTTGGGATTATGGCCAGCTTGTTTAGAGTCTGGACTGGTGGGTGCATCTGTACTGTGAAATAGGGTTAAGTTCTGTCATAGGGATGCATGGTGTTCCCCAAACCAAATCAAAAAGTGTTTGATGCATTTAATGAAAGCCATGCAGCAAGTACAGAAGAACATGTGTTTCTTCTCTTGCAAGATGATGAATGTGTATATGATGGACGCTTCAGAAAGTCTTGATGATATGTCATTACATGGTAATGGGAAGAGAAAGAATGCGTGAATTGGTTATAAAGCAATATGGACCAGGAGACTTGGTCTATGAAGTAGGTGAGCTGGGTGATCCCCTCCCGCATATATCACTTGACATCTCTGGCCTTGAGTTTCTTCTCTGTAATAGATAATGAATTTTCTATACGTATAACACAAATGAAACTGGCTGCTGACCATCCCAGATAATTGGCTAAGCTGAATAATTGCCTGAACTTCCTTTGAAGATAACAAAATGCCTTTCAAGTTTCCTGTAATAGTCAGATGATTATCAATCACCATGATTTAAGTTGTTTTGCAAAAGCCTCAGAGACCTTGAAGGTAGATGGACACGTGCAGATGAGACCCTATTGACCTGCAGATGGCACTTGGAACCGAAGTCTTATACCCACATGGGACAAAACTTCAGAGATTTCCTGGAAACAGAATACCAGACACAGTTAAAAAGTGAGGGTCTCTCACCATTTATTTCAAGACAACCAGAAAAGGGACTGAGATAGGAATATGCTGATCTCCCACCAGTCATCTCCTGCTAACTTGCATTTTTGTAATTGTTCCTATATCTCTCTATACTTTGAGCTTCCTGGTTAAGGAGACAGACATGAGCTGAACTTCTATCCCTTGCTAACTGATCAAACAATAAAGCTTTTTCTTCTCCCAAAAGCTGGCATCACAGTGTTTGACTTTGTGTATTGGAGAGTGAGCCCATTGCTTGGGAACACGGGGAAGTTTCAAGTTTCTTTAGATACTTGATTCCTAAACCTGGCTGCATACTAGAATAGTGAGTTAAGTATAAATAAAATGATGCCCAGGTTTTAGCAAAAACAATTCAATTAGAATTTCTGGCAGATGGTACTTGCTCATAGATATTTAGGTTTCAGGACTACTGAAAAGAATGGTTTTAAAATTTATTTTAGGACTAAGATTCTTAGTACAAATACTAAGTAAGAGAAGATAAAGAAGAGGTCAACATATCTTTTATAACCTGAAATCCAATAAAAATAATGCAGTCTAAATAGGAATTATGACATACTGGTCATTTAGGGAAACTGTTCATAAGACTAATAACAATCTGGTGAAACATTATGCAAGTCTGGATAGAAAATATGGAATTTCTAATGACCTAAAGATGAAACTTCTGAGAGATTTTTGAATCCATTTATTCAATAAGTATTTATTAAAGGTCTAACATATGTGAGTTCCTGTTGAGGTTGGTATAGTAACCAGAAATAATAATATATTACAATTCTACCTACTAGAAATTTAAACTGTCTTTGGGAGGAATTAGCTGTGGACGTAACAGAGGTGTTTTGCAGGGAGACCCTAATTTCTTTCCAGAAGCATCAGGAAATTGTTATGAATTGAATGTTTGTGTCCCCTCGAAATTCATATGTGGAAACCATAACCCCCACGGTGATTGTATTTCGAGATGGGGCCTTTGGGAGGTAATTAGGATTAGATGAGGTCATAAGAGTATAACGCTCATGATGTATAATGCTGACTCCCCATACAGATCTTGGAACTTGCCCAACTCTATAATTTCATGAGATATTTCCCCATAACATATATATATATATATATATATATATATATTTATATGTATTTATGTATTATTTTATATATTGTACATACACACATTTAAATTTGTGTATATGTATTTATATATATGTATTCTATCCATTCTTCTACGTAGTGCCCTGACTAATACAGTGATGATGATGATGATTACATGTTTTTTCCATAGCCCTCAGGTACAAAGTTCCTTTAAGTTCAAAGGATTAAAAAAATCAAATAAAATATATTGCATTTTTCTAAATTTTTTGGAGGTAGCAATCCTTCATTTCATAAACTTCAGGTCTGTTTATTGCTTTAAAAGCAGACCAAAGTACATTAAATATGACACTGACAGGAGTACAAATAAGAGAATTTCCAGGGTACTAACCAGTGGGACTAAGGTAGGACTGACTTCCCTCCCATGCCTGGAGAATGGAATGCAGTAAGGTTCACAAAGCATTCGATTCTCAGGAATAAATCTGAGCTCGACTGATTGAACAAATGATTCAGTGGTACCATTTTTGTTGTCTGTTATGAGATGCACAGTAAGAGGACGAAGGATGTAAGACTTGACTGTGCTCTGGACATGGGCTGGCTGGGGTGCAGTGGGAAGTGGCCAACCCAATAGTCACAAGATCTTCGTCTCCCTGACTCAGCCCTGAAGAGTTATGCTCCCTTGTAAAAGTTACTCAACCCCTCTGGGCCTTAGTTTTCTCACCTGTGAAATGACATAATTGAAACAGGTAATCTGTAAAAGTGCCTCTGTGATGGTCTAGCACATGTCAATCTTCAATATTTGTAAGGTACTGAATGAGAAAGATTGTCTTGCTGCTCACAAGCCTGAGAAAAACAATGAGTAAATGCTATTATTCCCTTTTACAGTTGAGTAAACAGAGGCTTAACAAACTCAAAGACACATAGTTAAATCATTTGATCCTATGTTCTTTGGCTTCTGTGTGTGTTTTTGCTATCCTACCTTTCAACAAACAAAATTAAGCTTCAACTTCAGTGAAACATCAAATGAAACTGAAAAACTGAGGTTTTGAGTTTTTCAAGGGAGAATTTGGAAGTGAAACTATATTTTAAAAGTAGTGAGCTTCAAAATTTCAAAAATTTTTGAAAGAGTGAAGCTTGTGTTAGTGTTACCATCAAATAACTATTTTACTTGCTTTACATTTTTCCATACTTTGTATACTTTCTAAGGCCAAATAAACCCCAAGGCAATACTTGTGTGTTTTTGTGATATCATTGTTGTATGGGAAGGATATCACAGAATTGAATCATAGAGAAGGATATCACAGAATTGAGTCATTAGATCTCAGACTCCTGCAAACTGATAGATGAAGTGACTGGGTACAGCACAGGAACAAATATTGATATAGACATAAGTATTTTTAGAAAGCAGAAAAAGGTTAAGAAAAATTAATTCACTCTATTGTGATGTTATAGTAGGCTTCATGGGAGATGTGGATTTAGTATTATCTTTGAAGCAAGGACAATGATTAAAGATAGAAACAAGAGTAGGACATTCCAGAGAGTAGAACAGCATAAACAAGATGTAGAGGCATCTTGATGTAGGCCAATGTAGGTCAATCATAGATGAACATTTTAATATACAGGGTGCACTGTGGGTTAAGGATGATAGCAAATGAGAGTTTTGGGATCAGGGAATAGGGAAAAAGCATTGAAAGCTTTGAATAATATGTAGAGGATTTTGAAGAATTTTCCATATGAAATAAGTAAAGTATTTGTATAAGGTACAGCCTAATCTACCAACATATGAGTGGCTTAAATAAGATAGAAATTTATTCTTTCATCCATAATAATGGAGAGCAAGCAGTCCAGCCCTAGTAGAATGATTCTAACATCCTGAATTAGCTGGTTCGCCATGTGGGTTCAAGGTGATTCTTTCAGGTGTGATGATTAATTTTATGTGTCAATTTAGCTGGGCTAAGGAATGCCCAAATAGCTGGTAACATTATTTCTGAGTGTGTCTGTAAGGGTGTTTCTAGAAGATATTAGCATTTGAATTGATGGAATGAGTAAAGGGGACCCCCCGCCCCTTACCAATGTAGATGGGAATCATGCAATTTGTTGAGAGCCCACATAGAACACAAAGGCAAAAAGGCAAATTTTCTCTGCTTGAGCTGAGACATACATCTGTTCCTGCTCTTGGGCATTGGTGCTCCTAGTTTTGGGGCCTTTAGACTCTCTCCAGGACTTACATCATTGGCCCCCTTAGGTCTCAGGCCTTCGGACTTAGACTGGAACTGTAGATATATATAAACAAGGACGCAGCTCAAGTTTTCTTGGAATAGACGGGGTTTAAACCAAGACGTAAAAACTGGGCAGGATATGAATATATAGAACAGCATGGTCAGGACCGTAGGTGAAGAGCAGTGTGCTTTTCTGTTCATACAGAAGGGTAACCATGACTGTAGGCATTTGGCCACTTATGATATACTCTGGCTTATTACATATTTGCAAAGGTCAGTTTCTTCTGAGTTGCAGGTGACAAATAATTGTCCACAAATAGAGGTTCTTCAATGGAGGGAATTCTTCCTTGGTTGTGGGAAGCAGGAAACAAAGAAAGCACACGAGCTGAATTATATCTAAGGACTCGTCCCAACTGCAACATCCACATTTGTGTAGCTTGTGGAGGGAGTAAAGTAATGAAAATCTTAGATTGAATGATGAGTAAAAAAACAAGACTCTGATATGCATTCTGTACCCATGTGAAAGTTTCTTTCCTCTTTTAATAGAAGATGTTACTTATTGAGAGTCTATTAAGTTCTAAACACCATGTTATGTGTAGTGTCAAAAGTCTTTAAAGCACTAAGCATGATACCTCATTTAAATTTCACAGCATCCGTAATATTTAGGCATGTGCTTATCACCATTTTATATGCAAGAAAACAAAGGCTCAGGAAAGTTAAGTTCACATAGTGGTGGTTGGTTTAAGCACATGCTCCACTCTAGCCTCTGCCTCCCAATGTAAAGAAAGGTCTTATTGGAAAAGACACTTGTTTCTATAGTTATTTTGTTAGAAAATGCTGCCATAATCAAAGTTCTACTTATTTCCGTTAGCACATTACTTCATTTAAAACCCTCTCTTTTATATGGATGTGGCCATGTGACAGAGTTCTGGTCAATGGAATGTAAGCAAAGTGATGTGAAAGACTTTTGGAACTTGTCCATAGAATAGCCTCTGAAGCCTGGCCCTCCATATTGTGATACTAAGGCTGGCAGGAATTCAGGCAACTACTAGGAAAACGTTGAAAGCATCATGTTGAAAATGGTGGAGCCTCTGTCATCCCAAGCCCCTAAATGACTATGTGGATGAGGTCCACATCACTAGTTTATTTAGCTGCACGATGCTGTTATATGAACATGAAATAAATGTTGATCATATTTGAGATCATATATATGAATGTCTATTTTTTTTGGTACCATTTATCCCATTTTAACAACATTCCCATGTTTTGGATTTTAACTGTGGCAGTTCACTGACCTCGTCTGTGTAGACATCATTTGCCTGACTGAAGTGTCTTTGGTATGCTCCCCCATCTCCACATTGAGAAGCTGCTAAGTGACTCAGTTCCATATTTTTGAATGGCCCACGGTGCCATAGACACAACCTAGGGAGGGCCACATGCCAACATTATCCTCAGCTACTTGGAATAGTTGAAGTAAAAAAAAATCCTTTGCTGGCTGCTTCGCTGTTTGGGCAAAATGTGGAGTCATTTTCAGGAGTGTCTGCTATAAACTTTCCTGACGTAGCTGTGTTTAAATGAATGTAACCTGGGACTTTAAGCAGATTTTTAGTTATTAAGTGAAAGATGACAGTAAGATCATAGCCTCCACATACCAGATGTATTTCATAAAATGTGTGAGAAATGAGTGCAGATATTCCTGCCTGGAAGAGCAGGGTTTCTGTATGTCATCTGAGTCATTGAGTGTTATCTTGTCACCAGCAGTCAGAGGTCACTTCATATGAAGGAGGAAAGCTTCTGGCCTATAAGAATTCATTATCCTATAGCTACAACCCCTCTAAAAGCTTCTCAACTTCTGAAGACACATTTGATTGCCACTCCCAAAGGATCAATTAAAACCACTGTACATTTATAATTAGAATTGAGTGGCTAAGCATGCTGCATGGGTAATCTCCTTGAACCCCATCCACAACCTAGCAAAATCATTCTATAAATGTAGGGAAACTGAGACATAGATAAGTTAAGTGCATATAGTTAAGTAAAGAGATGGGATGTAAACCCAGAGGTTTTGATTCCAAAGCCCACAGTCCTAATCTCCATGCTTTTCTGCCGCCTGTCAAGGATGGTATGAATAGCCAAGGACTGGAGAAAACGTGTCCATTCCTCACACATCTTTATTTGTAAAAAGAGCACAGTTCTTATCGCATAGCTCCAGTTATGTGTGGGACTCCACATTTAGACACAGGTACTGCTTCTGCACTCCTATGGGGAACAGACTTAAATTGGTTCTTGCAGACTGAGGGATTCGGTGAAGAGGGCTTTGAAACCACTTGGATATTATCTCACTCCTAGCTTCCTCCCCAAATTAGGTGCTGTCTTTAACTTTGGTGTCAGGGGATAAGGAAGACTTTATTTTCTATGTAGGGGTAATTTCTCTTTGGTTCACAGAATAAAGGGCAAATCTATATAATGGCTTATCAATTTTCTGGCCTTCTCTAACCTGTCAAATCTAATCTTCAACATTCCCCTTCATATGCTACATACTGCAATTTTTAGCTGCTTTAACATAAGGCCAAGTGACTCTGAATGACACGCTGAAGAATTAGGTCTGGTTGGGAACTGAAGAGCCTATTAATGGGACAAATGTATTTGTTGAATGCAACTGTTTATTTGTTTGACTATGAGTTCAACTATTTCACTTATAGACCTATTTAAAATACTGAATAGTGATTTGTTATTATCTAACACAAATGCTAATTTGTTAACAACTTTTATTGACATTTTTACTGTAAAGGCTCAGGCTATTCTAGTGTCATGAGGAGTATTTAGTTTTGGTTCTATTGTATGAGAGAGAGAATTAGCTGAAGTAAAATTTTTTATTTTGCTGCTCAAAAATATTACTGACCTGTATGTGAACATATATGCATGTAATCATTGTAAAATTTTAAATCCATGAAATATTTACAATGCCATGTCTAAGGTAATTGACATATGTTACTCAAACATTTAGTAAATTATGGATACAGAGACTCAAATTGATGCTTTCAATTGATCATGTCAGTGTGAACAAACATTTCCTTAACAGCAGTCCTTGTTTTGGAGATTTTTTAATTCTTTTTCTGAAAGGTGTTGTTTTCCACACACCTTTTAGAAGGCAGAAATAAAGCTTGGCTGTAACACTACCCGAGAGCCATTCAAACATATTCTGTCTTTTGCCTGTATCATCTCTCTATATTTCCGCTGTTCCTTAAAGAATATGGCTACCTCATAAAAAGGATATTTCTAGACATATTTGCTAAATTAATAAAATATTCTTTAAAGTGAATGTCACAAAGTTCTGAGAAACTCCCTGCTGTTTTGGAATCTCAATAAAAAAGCTGGCTACATCAATAAATTTTTAGTTCCTGAGAAATAAAAAGCACTTAGTCATAGGCATTGCTTAGATTGGAGCATGTCAGGAGCCTTTCCTTTGTAAATTACTGAAATTGTGTTTACTTACTTGTATGTTTTATTCATTTTCTCTTTAAATCATATTGCCTCTGTTACACCTTTTTTCATTATTCCAAAAATTTCATTTTATTCTTTTTGTTTTTTTCCTCACAGTATCCATAGATATCACATTGTTTTTAAATAATTTATAGATATTTGTTTACTGAAAATAAATGACTTATGAAACTTTCCAATTGTACTCCCAGCACATGCTAGAAACTAAAGATAGAAAGAATAATAAAAGGTTAAAAAAAAATGTTTTTGTCACCATGGACTGTAGAAGTGACAAGACTTAGTCAATTATAGAGCAAAACCAATGGGCAATTATTGAAAACCATGATATAAAGCAAGGGTCAGCAAATTTTTTTCTGTAAAATACCGTACAGTGAATATTTTAGCCTTTGCAAGCCATTCAGTTTTTATCACAACTACTTAACTCTGCCATTGTAGCATGAAAGCAACCATAGGTGGTTAATTAATGAATGAACGTGGCTGTGTTATGATACTTTATTTACAAAAACAGGTAGTAGACATGTTGATCCTTTGCTATAATTTGCTGACCCCCTGATATAAAGGAAAAAAATCAGCATAGTCTATGGTAAGAGTAAAATAGTGAATAGAGGGTAATGTTAAAATTCTTATACTGATCACTAACTCTGTGCCAATTGCTGAAAAACTGACACATTTGTTCTCAAAGTCCATTGCAAATTGGCTTCAAGTAGATACCCTGTAGCCCAATGTTATGTATTGGCTCTTGGACCTTGAAGATATTACCTTTGATGTGCAACTAATGGGAATCAAATGATGGAGAAACTAATTTCCATAGGTTTCTAGACAGTTAAGAGTTTGTTGTATATCCTCATGGTTACTTCACATGTTTGCATAGAGTGTGAATCTCAGAAGACGCCCTGATGATCAATTTCATTGCCACCTGAAATTACCAGTTTTATACTCTCTATAATTCCTGATTATGATCCCAACCTCAGGTGATCATGACATGGCTATTCTTACCCCTACAAATACCCAAGCACTAATTCACTGATTCTAGGCCAACAGTTATCTTTGCAAAGTCTTAAAAGCCTGTTTGCTTCCCCTTTAAGATTTTAATGTCGCTGGTACATCACCAGACTACTGAACTCATAGTTTATGCCATGGGATCATATGATACAGTAGGCAGCTTTATAAATAACAACATGATCTGCTTACATGTTAGTCATCATCACATAGGTTTTAAGACTAATGTTTTGACTATTTTTTTAAAGGTACTTTCTAAGTACCCAAAACATTTTAATGTCTTTTAACTTCTTCCTCTTATGTTATGTGTACCCAATTAAACTGAAGTAGTCTGTTTGCCAGATATACCATTCTGTTGAATACAAATACAACTCAATAGCTTTCTGTCATTATCTCTTAGAATTGAAGTTAACCCAGTTTTAGATGTTTATCTTTCTAACAATACCTATCCCATTGGGCTTTTCATGATTACTCAAATGACTGACTTTCTTTTTTCTCCCGTGAATCCCAGAAATCTTTTATTTTCCTTTGGAATATGTTACATTTTGACTTCTGTGACAACCTCCCATCCCATTAGATTGTAGGTAGCATAAAGCCAGAAACTGTTCTTCCTTATTCATATTCTAATCATTGGAAGTATTTAGCTCAGCTTTTAATAAGTGCTCAATTTGTTGTGTTTAACTTTAATTGAGGTTAGGAAGTTCCCTGAGAACCTACACCTGGATCTAAGTCTTCCCACATTGCCTCGGCAATGAGAGAAAATACCACAGTTGAGGCTACTATTTGAATCACTCGACCTGGATTTCTGCTGCTAAGCTACTAATAAACATGAATACAAATGTATCAACTGCATATCAATGTATCAAGAGGCTTTATAGCTAAGATTCTCTTAATTAGCAATTGTGATGTGCAAAAATAGCTAAAGATACCAATAGATAAATTTTAATTACAGTATACAAGGCTTTCTCATAGGCGGTTTTGTAGTTCCTTTACATAACTTTATAATGTTAAGTGTAATTGTTGGAAATGAATGGAATCTGTTATACTAAAGGGAAAAGGAATTGCATGTAAACACTGTAATCTAGTTCATAAGGTTATTTCTCATGGGAACACGAGTTAATTCTGAGACTGCTGTACATGTAAACTGGAATTGAACAACTAAGTAAACAGGAATTACAGGTAAGTAAAAGAGGAGGCTAGAATAGTCCATATGGTTATGGATTCAGATCGAAGACATCAGTATAAACTCATGCTTGGTGCAATATAAATACAGATGTTTACATATAAAAATATTTACAGGTGTGTGTATGCGTTGGTTAATATATTCAGATAGGAGTCCTTGTTTTGTCAGCTGAGAGATCCTACAGAAAAACTACCTCAGTAACAACAAACAAACTTAGCACCCAGATCTTGTTTTCTAATCTCATTCTCTAATTTAAAAAAAACGAGCGAGCCTTGGAAAAATGATTCACTCTTAGGACTGAGACAGGAAACAAAATAGGTAAGCCTGGAGTATATTGTAGTGCCAAAAAATGTAGAAAAGTACTCAACAACAACAACAAAAGAAAAATCTAACGATTATGAGAGTGTGTCAAAGGGACATGGGAGTCAACTAAAAGAGTCCCCATTTGCCAAAGCTGAAACAATTAAAACAACAAAATAAAGTCCTATTAATTTACAACTAAGGTATAAAACACTCATGAGTTCATACTGATATAAATAAATTATTAAATAAATAGGTGGCAGAGAAGAGATGAATGTCATATGCAGACAAATTCCATATAATTTCTCTAGATACTCTGTCCTAAATAAAAGAACTCTTTCAGGCCTTTTTTTTTTTTTTTTTCTTGACAGTTTAGTAATTGGAAAATGGTATAGCCATGTTAAATAACATTATTTCATTAATTTCATTTCCAAATATTTTGTTATCACATAAAAGTGAATTTATGTATTTCAAAGTATTATTCATTTTTTCACTTCATCACTACTATTAGAAATTTGTTATAGATTCTTGTGTTATTCTTTAGTGATTATTGTAGAGATTACCATATGTATCCTTGATATCTACTTTAAATTTAATATTTTTAACACTTTTCCATAATGCAAAAAATTTACACAAGATTAACTTTATTTAGCTCATAACTATAAACTTTACACTATTGTTAATACATATTCTTTCTACAAGTTATGAAGCCTATGGCCCATTGTTATTATTTTTGCATTAAAAATAACAATTCTTCTACATATGTCCACATAATTACCGTTTCTTCCAGTTACTGGACTTCACTCTGGACAGTGTTTCAGCCTAAAGAAGTTATTTTATGTTCTTATAGAGGACTGAGGGAAATGAATGACCTTAGCTTTTATTTGTCAAAAAATCTTTATTTTGTCATACCTTTTGAAGGACATTTGCATGAGAGTATCTCATTCTAATTGCTAGCTTTATTAATCTTTTTTTTTTCTTTTTTAGTGTTTGCTGATGACAGTTCAAAATATATTTCATTGTCTTTGGACATACATAGTTTGTGGCGAAAAGGCAGCTGAATATCTTACTGCTGAGCATGTAAAAGTAATTTGTATTTTTTTTAAGTCTGCTATTAAGACCTTCTATTTATTTTTGTATTATGGGAATTTGATTATTATATGTGTAGGTGTGGTTTTCTTTGTGATTATCTGTCTTGGGTTTTGTTGAGTTTATTTAATCTGTGAATTCGTATCTTTCATTAGTTTTAGAAGATTTTTCAAACAAATATTTCTTCTTCATCATCCTTTTACTGCCTTTTCTTCCAGAACTACAATTAAACATATTCTTGACCTTTGACTGTGCCCACATATTTCTTACATTCTGCTTTCTTTTAATATTTATTTATCTTTTTTGCTTTATTTTATATTTTTATTAATCCATCTTTAAGTTCATTAATGTTTCTACTCTATTCTCACACACATCCAATGAGTTATTAATTCCAGTCATTTTATTTTAAATTCTAAGATGTCTGTTTTATTCCCTTTTGGGGTTTTATATTTCTGTTTATGTTCTCTATTTTTAAACTCCTATTTCTGAGTTCCTTTTTTTAAATCAGAAGTGTTATAATTTTAGTAATCTTGTCTGCTAAATCCTGTATCTCTATAATCTGTGAGGCTGTTTCTATTATATTTTCATAATGATTAAAGCTATTTCCCTCCTCTCTGATTCTTCATATGTCTTTGTTTTTAATTGCATGCATAACCTTGAACATAAAAAAGTAGATATTTAATTATTTTACTTTCCCCCAAAGAAAGCTTCAACTTTCTTTTTATAGGAAAATATAATGAGAAGCTGATCATTTTAATCCAATCAGAATTTGGGCAGAGTAAGGACTGTACTGCAGCTTTCACTAGACATACTGTATCTATGATTTCCAATACCTTAAATATAAAATCCCTTGTGCACTTGTTACAGCCCTCTCACATGTCTGTGTCTTCCAAGCACTACAAAATTGTAGGGAATTTCACTCTTCATTTGCAACAGCTTTCTAGACTCCTATGCCACTCCATAAATCAACAATAATCCTATGCATGAATCTTTCAGTGCTTGACTATCAATATTGTTTTAACTTTTGTGTTGACATCTGTAACAGATATCACAAGCTCCACTATTTTTTCTTCTGTAAAGATTTTCTTTCTTTGATAAATTTAATCCTTAGTCCATGCCCAGACTTTGAAAAGGTACTTGTGTAACAAAGCAGCCACTGATCTGAGCTCACTCATGAAAGGTTCTTCTCTCTCTGAAGTTTTAGTTAATCTACGTTGTTTCCATTTGTTTTTGTTTTGTTTTGCATCTACAACTCTCTGTATAAATATGATTTAAAATTTTATTGATGTTTTCGATTTGCTGTGATGAAATTGGTAATTTGGCTTTACCCATTGTTTTTACCTGGACATGAAATCAGATAAGGCTATTATGTCATGTTTCACTTCCTCATTCATTATAAAAGCTATTTTTTTAAACCTCACAAGATTATAAAAGTACTGTCCAATAGCTGAAAGTATATGGAAAAGAAGTTGAATTGACTGTGTTAGGTGACTGAAATAGTATCCCTTTCTACATTTACGCTCTATATCTATGACCTTTGGGTAAATGCTTGGTATTGTTTTGTGTGTTTTTGTTTGTTTATTCTATAAGAATGCAGGTAATTCCTTCTCCCCACCTAATTTTCAGAGTACCTGTAAGATTTGTTCAGCTGGAAACAAACAAACAAACAAACGCAGAAACAATTTAGCCATAGTATGAGACAGGAGTTACATAATGTGGTGAAATAGTACTTTTATTGTCAAAGTGTTTACAAAGTGGACTTACCTTTTACAACTTCCTTATTAAGTTGGTTAGAGAATCTTAGTCTGACATTTATAGATAGGACAACTTAAGTTCTTTTTTTAAGCCACGATAGCATAAGGTATAAGTACATAGGTATATGAGTATACACGTAAGGTTTAAGTATAGGTGTAAGTAGAGATATATTTATTGGTTTCAGACCTATTCCAGAATTTTTTTATGCTGGACAATATTTTAAAGAACTGTCTCTTCATTCCCTGGGCAGGGTATGAGAAGAACCAGCATCTTTGCCTAACCTAGTTTTCTCTCTTGTTTCTTTATAAAAACGATGTAAAGCAGGGCACCTTCCCAAATGATATTCAAGAGAATTAATAAAAGTCATTTTTTTTCTAATTATGAGACATATATTGTGTGCTAATATCATGTACCTATCAAGGAAGAGAAGACCTAAACATGAGATAAGAAAACTGACAATAACATTTACCTAACTATGCTATATTCCCAAACACTGTCTCTAAAACAGAAGAATTTAAATAAAAAACATGATTTTTTTTTCTCTTCAACCTAAACTAGCATATTTTTCTTGTTAGTATGCAGAATTGGTTGCTCAAATAAATTAGGAGTTATTCAAAGTGCTTATCAGTGCCCATGTCGAAGCTGATGCTGAATATATGCAGCTATTATCAGTTGATTAAGAATAGTGTATTTTATTGTGTTAAAAATCCGACTGACGTGTTTCAAACCTGATCTCTCCACGAACTAGCTGTCACCTCGCCGATCATAGTGACAATCCTTGCCTTAGACGATCTTTGGAGCACGTTAATCGTGTGTGTACGTGCTCACATGAGTCAACATCGCTTATTGCTGTCGCCTTTCCAGAGTTTCCCCCGGGCCAGGACACGGAGCCGGAGTTAAACGTCAGGTCAAGGTGTCCGGTCATTGAACTAAGAAGGTAGAGTCGAGTCCCTCCTCTACCCTGACACAGCGGCCGGTCTGGGGCCCCGGGGAGAGCCGCCTCCTCGGGCAGGGTGCGCGGAGTGGTCGCCGGGACCCGCGGCCGTGGAGGCGCCGAGCGCGCGGCGCTGCGGGGTGGGCGGTGGCAGCAGCAGCAGCAGCAGCGTCCTCCAAGCCGAGGCGGAGGAAGGTCGGCGGCGGCGCATCCAGTGCCCGGGGCCCGCCAGCGCGCCAGCGCCCGCTCCGCCTGTGACTTCAGCTCAGCTCCACCCCCGCGTGGCGGCGGCTCGCTCGGTCCCAACCCGAGCTCTGCACAAGCCCACCCGGGCGAGCGGGTTCACGTGCCCGGCGCCGCCTGCGCCCGTCCCCGAAGCTACCAAACTTGGATAGAGTTGGGGTCCTGGCGCCTGTCCCCCAGCCCGCCAGCAGAGAGTCCCGCGCGCCGCCTCGGGTCTGGGACCCCCTCTTGGCTCCTCTCCGCTCCCGCGAGGGGACAAGTTGGCGCCGGTGGCGGCTCCTCAGCAGGGTCGAGCGCGCTCCTGGCTGGCGCGAGACTCTCGGTCCTCTCCGCCCCGAGCTCCTGCAGCCGCGGGTCTTGCTGTCCGTTACTGCAACCATGCTCCAAACCCAGGGAATTTGATCTCCTGCCATGCACCTGCAGCCTCCTTAGCATGACCTGTATGCAGGTGGGCAGCCATGGAAGACCAAAAGGAGCAGATCAGAGGAGGGTGGGCGGGTGAAAGAGTGAGCTTCATCCCCTTAGGGTAGTCGTGGTGGGAGGCCGCCAGGATGACGGGTTCCAGCGGAGGTGTGGACACGGCCACTTGCGTCCAGATGCAAGAGCTGAGTCGACTTCACGCACAATCAAGGCAGAGTCCATTGGTCTGGGCAGCATAGCAGACGTTGTGAAGGGTTGACTGGGCTGTGGGCAAAGGGGAAGACGTGAAGCAGTTTTACTGATCTGTTGGAGAGTGGGAGTTAATGGGGCTTCTGAACTTGGGAGGAGCAACAAACTTTTGCTCATCTTCACCTGCTTCTCACTGCACACCGTACCCCTGAACAGTTTTCTCCAGGCAAATCCCAAATTCCTGACTGGGCCACAGTGTGTAGAGCTGAAGAGCAGATCAGAGGGGGAAGGGGCCAGATTATAGTGTCTGAGATGTGGTGACACTATGTGCAATGTGTGTCCTTAGTGTGTGTGTGTTTTATTTGGTTTTGGTTTTGGTGTTTTGATGTGTATTTCTGGACGGGACACTCCAGCATCTTCTAAAAGACCCAGCGTGTATGTGTGTGCACGTGTATGAATGTGCTGTGACCGGTCTTGGGTAGATCAGATATCCTAGTAATCTCCTATTCTTTCTGATTGCCTGACCTCCTGTATGTAGTAAAGGACGGAAGTAAAGACTTAGCCTTCCCTTTATGGAGGAAGGAAGAAAGTGCTAGATTACGCTGACATTGGAATTTGAGGGTGGGATTCTGCTGGAAACCAAGCAGATAGTTAAAAGTGAAAATTGATGATTTTGACTCTTCCCACAGAGGTTTTAGAGTTTCCAGAAGATTTTACATGCGTGGATATGAGAGAAATCTAGTTTAAACTAAACTTGGGACTTAACTTGCCTGAAGAATAAGGAAAGAGCTTTAATGGCAGTAGCTCAAGACCATTTAAAAATGTGAAAAGGTCTCCAGACTGTAATAAAGCAGGCAAGAGACCGTGGAACCCAGGATGGCTAAAAATAAAAAAGTAAAAATTGGAAACACGGTTAAGAAATTGAGAATTTTATTGTTTGTCATATGCAATGATTATTCAGCCTAGTAATTTTCAAAATGTTTGCATGTGCAATTTAATTGCCAAAAAATTTCCCAGAGGGGTATACATTATCTGGTTGTGCTTGTTTGGAGATCTTTAATAATAAAAGTCATGGACATTTTTTTAAAAAGTCTTCACATTATGAATTCTCTTGGTACACAGATATAGATTGCATTAAACCAAATCACGATAAGGCATTTAGTATTGATATTTATGTCATGAGAACATCTGCAGGATTCCCCTTTCCATTCAGCCTTCATTACATGGGCTGTGATTTTATAGTGGTTCTCAACGCTGGATTATCAAGTAAATAAAGTAAAAATTCTTTCCTTTCAAGTATTGAAGACTTTACCCTCATTTTCTACCTTATCTATTGTAGTTTTCATGCCACATTAATCCTCCAATATGAATTTGAATCTTATTAAACTAATTGAATAACTTTCTGCTTTAAATAACTTAAAGTTTTGGACTTTGAAGTTTTCAAAACAAGAAAGCAAGACCAAGAAGCAAAGAACTAATAAATATTGTTTCAACTGTAAAATATCACTCATTCATTAAATCTCTTTTGTCTAATTCATCTCTTGAAAGAGTGAGGGAGTGGATCTTTAGCTAATTAGTAACACCAGTTAAGAACTGGCTCAAATAACTTCTACCCTCTTTTGCCCATCCTGGTTGCTTGTAAGTGAAGAGGGCTTTTGGGGATTACAACTTAGAGAATAACAGGTACAGAAGACCAGGATAACACAGTCAATTTAGAGGTGGTAGTTGCAAAATATTTGGGTATAGTAGTTTTCCCTTATCCGTTGTCAGGCTTTCTGAGGTTTCTGAAATTCATATTTCTGTGGTATCAGCTCCCTAAGGTCAACTGCAGTCTGAAACTATCAAATGGAAAATCACAGAAACAAACAATTCATGTTTTAAATTGCACACTGTTCTGAATAGCGTTTTGAAACCTCGTGTGGTCCAGCTCTATCCCACCCAACATATGAATCATCCCTTTGTCCAGTGTATCCATGCTGTAGATGATAACCACCCATTAGTCACTTAGCCTTCTTGGTTATCAGATTGACAGTCACAGTATTGCAGCGCTATGTTCAAGTATCTCTTATTTTACTTAATTGCTTTATTTTATTAGTTATTGTTAATCTCTTATTGTGTCTAATTTATAAACTAAACTTTATCATAGGTATGTATGTATAGGAAAAAACATAGTATATATAGGGTTCGGTACTATCTGTGATTTCAGGCATTAACTGGAGGTTTTGGAACATATTCCCTGTGGATAAGGGGGACTGATGTACCCTAATATATTTTGCTCTACTCTGTAAAATTATTCATTCCCTAATAATCTGATAGTGCTGCCACACAAGCTTCTCTCTCTCTCTCTCTCTGTCTGTCTCTCTCTCTCTCACACACACGTACACACATGCACAGGTTACTTTTTCAGTATTTACACACAGGCTGAGGGGAGAAAA
Organism: Cynocephalus volans; assembly: GCF_027409185.1. Classification (NCBI taxonomy): domain Eukaryota; kingdom Metazoa; phylum Chordata; class Mammalia; order Dermoptera; family Cynocephalidae; genus Cynocephalus; species Cynocephalus volans. The sequence goes on along the minus strand of NC_084466.1, from coordinate 138,976,104 downwards.
AGTTATTACTCACGTCTTCAAAAACAAAAATGCTCAATTTTTATATATTTATATATTTAAGTGTGTGTGTGTGTGTTCATAAAACTTCTTTGATAAAGAAAACTTGACAGAAAGGAAACCAAAGTGGATAATTAATCTTAGTTCAGTTTATTAACTGTGTGACCTTGGCAATTTTCTTGTAATCCAAATCTGATTCATCTTTAAAGGGAATAATGCCTATCTGGATTGGTTTACTTAGAATCACATACCTTCAAAGGGTGAAAGTCCAATGTGACTGCAAAGTCCTGTTCACACGTGTGGCACAACACTTCTCTTCCCTTAGGGGCTCTCATAACTTCACACTTAGATTTCCTCTCTAATTAAATAAACCTGCCAACATCTTTAGGGCCACAGGAATTACACATCCAGTGAAACTACCCAGTCTTTAAAATTCAAAGTCTTTGCTAAGAAGACTACCAATTTCAATAACATTAGAGATTCAGAAGTATAGTAATGATAGACTGTCTATCATTTTTCTCATGAATTCTGAGTGGTGCTCTCACCTCCTCCTTTTTTTTGTCCTGTTCCTTTTCAGGTAGACGTTATATCAGATGATGTAATGTGTGCAGTGTTCCTTCCTTACCCTGTAGCCATAGTTGGCCTGTTGGGAGGTGTTGCTAGAGTTACGAGAACACGTGTGGAAGACAATGTGTATGAAGAATCACTTATAAGTAAGGCTGCTTCACCTCTGCCCTACTCAGGCATAATGTGTTATGCCACGATTTGATTTTATATAGTAATACTTACTGTGGTAATGCACAGGCATGTGTGTATATTTAGTATATCCTCAGTTCCTAGGGGTTGCAAAGTACCACACCATCAGTAGCTCATTAGCCCTTTCAAAATCCCGATTAGGTAGGTAGCAATCATTAATGTCTCTTAGTATATATCTTTTTCACATTTTTATTTTGGAGTTAATGTAAATGTTTCTCACTGGCAATGCATTTATAAGAAATGGTCACCAAAGGGAGTCATCTTTAATCTTTTCTTTGACTCCTCTTAATGTTGCCATATTTTTTAGTGCTCTCTATATGAGACAGCATGGCTTTCTGGTTATTTTTCATGAAGTTCCTTTCTTGAGTTGACAGGTATCAGTATAATTTTCCTATTAAACTGAGGGTCTAAAATAGGTTAGCTGCTTCCTGTACATGAATGATCTTATTTAATTTTTTAGCCATCTTGTGGAGTAGGCATTACAATTTCCATTTCATGGAAGAAACAGCTGAGGCTTAGAAAGGGTCAGTGACTTGATCAAGGAAATTGTCTTAGTTCATCCAGGCTACTAAAACAAAATGCTGTAAACTGGGTGTCTTATAAGCATCACAACATTATTCCTCACAGTTCTGGAAGGGAAAAAGCTCAGGATCAAGGCTCTGGCAGATTCAATGTCTGGTGAGGGTCAGGTTCCTTATTCATAGATGGCCCTCTTCTTGCTGTATTTTCACCTGGGGGAAGGAACAAGGAAGCTTTCTGGGGCCCTCTTATAAGGGCACTAATCCCATTCATAACAGTTCTGCTCTCCTAACCTTAGGATTAGGTTTCCACATATGAATTTGAGGTGGGGGATGGACATAAACATTCAAACTATAGCTGAATAGTGACAAGAACTCCCATTGATTTGTCACCAAAGCTTAGAGGATATATTGCCTTTCAGGCATTAATGTAGGATAATCAAACATGGATTTTGAAAAATTTTATTTTAAGTAATTCAGTCATGGTAGATTTCAGTGGACTGTGGAAGCAAGGAATGTCTCTGATTTGGAAACTCCATCTGCCTGTAGATAAGACAAAGCTTTAACATCTACCTGTTGTGTTACCTTCTCTACCTGAGGTAGTGATTTAGTGGTTCTGTCACCCACTCATCTCTTCATTTGTAGTGCTGGAATCTGCACTTGGTGATTTATTGAGCACAGTATAACTTGTGATCATTCAGGTTTTTCAGTAGACCATTTAACATACCTGCTTTCCTTCTAGGTTAGAGTACTTCTCTGAGTTAACAAGGTAATCTGGTTTTGTTTAGAGGCTGGATATGAACTATTGATTTAATACTTTTTGATAAATTTTTTTCACCTGAATTTTTTTTTTATTTTTTTTTTTAATTTTTTTTTTTAGTTGTAAAGGTAGGGAACTTAGTTTTCTTAGCAAGACCATATTTATTTCCTTTTCTGATTAGTTAAAATTAGTGTTCTGGCAATATTTATAAATGACATGAAATGTATCAAGGGAAGCAGGACACTAGTGGATAACACACAAGATTTGGCAACAGATGAATCTAATTTTCAATTTCAGATTTCCTGTTTATTAGCTATGTGATGCTTAGAAAGTCACTTAAATTCTATGCGCTTTGGTTTAATAATTTGAAATATGTAGATTTGCTTTCCTGATGTGCTAAATATTTAAGAGGATGTGACATATGTGTCTGAAGTGCGAACACATAGTAGGTACTTAATTACTTGTACTTGTTTTGATTAGAATAAAGAGTTTTCTACTGGGAGATGGATACTTAGTTTCTAATTCTGGATTCACATATAAATTAACCATGTAATCATGGCACATCAGTCTTTCTTGATCTAAATTTCATTCTCTATAATATCAACATAAATAGGGTAGGACTTTTCTGAAATGCCATCAGAACTGGATCACTGTATTCGATTTTTAGCTTCCAGATTTCAACCACCTATGACATCAAAGTGAAGTGCACTGGGTGTTCTGGGGACACAGAGATGACACATAGCTCTATACCATCAGTGTAGTAGTAGCAATACATTTTATTTCACATATAAGGTTGCCCTTATATGGTTGAGGAACAATGATTCCCCTGTTAATGTATAGTACTTATCTATGCATATGAATTCTTGAAATTTAAAATTCAGGACGGCCTTCATTTAAATCAAAGTGAAAAACTGACTTTTTATATAGAAAAACAAACCATACCAAAAAACTTTTCCTGCATGGGACAAATTTATATGAAGCAACATGTAGAAATGTGTTTATCGACTTGGAATAGATACCTCTACAATCAAACTACAGTTTACAAACAGTTTACAGATTACTAAAAAAATAGTAAATTCATGCTCCATGAGGACAGGTATATGAGTCTATGGTGTTCATCAGTGTATTCCAGAGACTTAATAGGATATATAGCATAGTGTAAGGGATCAATAAATATGTGATATATGTAGGTAGACTGATACATACCTACATAGATACGTAGATATAGATATATCTGCTAAGTAGCAAGATCATTTGTATTATCTCTTCCATAGACGCCTGCAGAAGGAGCTACCAGGACTTTGTTTGGGAAGTACTTTGGTGATTAGAAGAGAGAGATCTGGCAATTATTATATCAATCTTACTTAATTTTTTGGATATTATGTGGATCTCAATCATGAGCTCATTCTTTTTTGTGTGTGTGTGTGTGTTTTTCGCGGCGGGAGCGTTGCTGCACTCCCAGCGCGGCACTCTCCCAAGTGCGCCATGGGCTCAGCATGAGCTCATTCTTGGGAGGCAGTAAATACACATATACATGAAATATGGGAGAGCTCAACGCAAAATAGATGCTTAAAGCATTTAGAATTACCTGTGCCTCAGGTACGGGAAAAAGGATCAATGAAGCTCCAGAAGATTAAATGCATTGCATGAGAGAGTATACACAGTGCACTTACTTTTTAATAAAACCCAGTCTTGGCTACTGTGAATGGTATTGTCTAACTGGGCAGGAAGTATGAGTTGCTCGGTTCATTTGATGACAATTTTTTTCATTCATTGGTTAAAAACCCCTTAGGAAAGCAAAAGATCCAATTCATTGTGCAATTATTATATGTACTTAGTAAAGTCTATATAACAAATTTTTTTTCTGTAGGAATTTGTGAAAAGAAATCATTTTAAGGTTTCTTAACATAAAACCAAGAGCCAACCTTTTCTGAATTTCCTCATTTTTAATTAATTAATTTGTTTATTTTAATATTTTAACATTTATTTGCACATTGAAGAATATTGAAAATGTTTAAAAATATTTTAACATTTATTTCTGTATTTGTGAAATACAGTATGTTTCAATACATGAATATACTGCACAATGATTTATTTAAAGTAGATAGCATAGTTTTCTACTCATTAGCCCACGACTTTTCCTCCTTCCCCTCACCCTGCCCTCTGGTAACCTTTATTCTACTCTCTACTTCTTTGAGAACCCCCCTTTTTTTTCAGATTTCATATATGAGTGATATCATGTGGTATTTGTGTTTTTGTGCCTGACTTACTTCACTTAACATGATGGTTTCCAGTTCCATCCATATTGCTGCAAATGATAATATATCTTTTCTCTTTTTTCTGTTTTTGTAGTGGAGTAGTATAACATTGTGTATATACACCACAGTTTTTTAATCCATTCGTCCATCGATGGACATTAAGGTCTATTCTGACTCTTGGCTATTGTGAATAGTGCTGCAATGAACATGGGAGTGCAGGTGTCTTTTTGATATATTATTTTAATTTCCTTTGGGTATATACGCAGAAGTGGGGTAGCTGGCTTATGGGGTAGATCTATTTTTAGTTCTAAGAGGAACCTCCATACTGTTTTCCAAGAGGCAATACCAGTTTACACTCCCACCAGCAATGCAGGAGAGTTCCCTTTGCTTTGCATCCTTGCCAGCATTTGTTATTTTGAGTCTTGTTTGTAATAGCCATTCTAACAGGAGTGAAATGATATCTCATTCTGGTTTTAATATACATTTCCCTGATGATTAATGATCTTGATCATTTTTTTAGGAGCCTATTGGCCATTTATATGTCTTCTTTTGAGAAATGTCTGTTCCAGTCCTTTGCTTATTTTTTTAATTGGGTTATTTGTTTTCTAGTTCCTTATATATTGTGAATATTAACCCCTTTACTGATATGTAGTTTGCAAACATTTTCTCCCATTCTGTAAGTTAGGTTGTCTCTTCACTTTGTTGGCAATTTCCCTTGCTGTGCAAAAGCTTTTCAGTTTGATGCAGTCCTATTTATGTATTTTTGCTTTAATTGCCTGTGCCTTTGTAGTCTCACTCAAAAAAGTGCTGCCCACTCCAATTTTATGTAGTGTTTTCTTCCAGTAGCTTCATAGTTTCAGATCGTAAATTTAGGTCTTTGATTATTTTGAGTTGATTTTTGTGTATGGTGAGAGATAGGATTGTAATTTCAATCTTCTGCATGTGGATATCCAGTTTTCCCAGCACCATTTGTTGAAGAAGCTGCCCATTCCCTATCATGTATTTTTGGCACCTTTGTCAGAAATCAGTTGGCTGTAAATGTGTGGGTTTATTTGGGGTCTCTCTATTTGACTCTACTACTCAATTTGTCTGTTTTTATGCCAGTACCATGCTTTTTGGTCACTATATATTTATAGTTTATTTTGAAGTCAGAAAGTGTGATACCTCCAACTTTTTTCTTTTTTTCAAGATTGTTTTCTCTATACAGGGTCTTTTGTGGTTCCATACAAATTTTAAGATCATTTTTTTCCTATTTCTGTAAAGAATGTCATTGGTATTTTGATGAGGATTGCATTGAATGTGTAGATTGCTTTGGGTGATATGGACATTTTGATGATGTTAAATCTTCCAATCCACGAACATGAGATATCTTTCTATTTATTTGTATCCTCTTCAGTTTTTTCACCAATGTTTTATAGTTTTTACTGTAGAGGTATTTCACCTCCCTGGTTAAATTGACCCCTAAGTATCTCCTTTTCTTGGTAGCTACTGTGCATTGGATTACTTTCTTAATTTCCTCTTTGGCTACTTTGTTATTGGCATACAGGAAGGCTGTTGATCTTTGTGTGTTGGCTTTGTATCCTGACATTTATAGTGATTCACTTATTTGTTCAACTAATTTTTTGGTGGAGTCTTTAAAGTTTTCTATGTATTGGAATATGTCATTTACAAATAGAGATAGTTGGACTTTCTTCTTTCTGATACAAAAGCCCTTTATTGCTTTCTCTTCCTTACTGCACAGTCTAGAACTTCTAGTAATGGGGAAACTGGAAATCCTTGTCTTCTTCCAGATCTTAGAGGATTTTTGCATATGTGTTCATTAGGGATATTGAACAGTCATTTTCTTTTTTTGTTGTTCTTTTTCTGACTTGGTATGAGGGTATTGCTGGCCTCATAGAATGGGTTTGGAAGTATTCCTTCCTCTTCAATTTTTTGGAAGAGTTTGAGAAGAACTGGTAACAATTTTAAGTATGCATGCACCCAACTTCAGAGCACCCAGCTATATAAAGCAATTACTATTGGATCTAATGGGAGAGATAGATGCCAACACAATAAAAGTTGGGGACTTTAATACCCCATTTTTAGCAAAGGACAAATAATCCAGACAGAAAATTAACCAGAAAACATCAGAATTAATCCATTCTATAAACCAATTTGACCTAATAAGCATTTATAGAACATTTCATCCAATAGCTACAGAATATACTTCTTCTTAGCAGCACATGGGACATTCTCTAGAATAGACCATATGTTAGTAGACAAAATAAGTCTCAACAAAATTTTAAAAACTGAAATCATAGCAACTACCTTGTCTGATCACAATGGAATAAAATTAGAAATCAACAATGAAAGGGACACTAGAAACTGTACAAACACATGGAAATTAAACAATATGCTCCTAAACAATGAATGGGTTAAGAAGGAAATCAAAAACAAGATTTAAAAATTCCTGGAGACAAATGAAAATGAAAACACAACATACCAGAACCTGTGGTATACAGTAAAAACAGTTCTAAGAGGGAAGTTTACAGCGATAAATGTTTATATCAAAAAAGAAGAAAGACTCCAAATAAACAACGTAACATTGCACCTCAAGGAGCTGGAAAAACAAGAACAAACCAAACCCAAGATCAGTAGAAGGAGATAAATAACAAATATCAGAGCAGAAATAAGTTAGAGATGAAACAATAAAAAAGATTGATGAAATGAAGAGCTGGCTTTTCCAAAAAGATAAACAAACTTTTAGCTAGACTAATAAAGAAAAAAGAGAGAAGACAAAATCAGAAATAAAAAAGGAGATATTACAACTGATACTATAAAATTACAATGGATCATTAGAGACTATTATGAAGAACTATATGTGATCAAACTGGAAAACCAAGAAGAAATGGATAAATTCCTTGGCACATATAACCTACCAAAGTTGGATCATAAAGAACCGGAAAACCTAAACAGACCAATAATGAGTAATGATGTTGAAGCAATAATAAAAAGTCTCCCAACAAAGAAAACCCCATGACCAGATGGATTTACTGCTGAATTCTTCTACACACTTAAAGAAGAATTAAAATCAATTCTTCTCATCCTTAAAGTGTAGGATACTTGGTAGTCACCTGGCACAATGGCTTAGAGGCCCCAGGTGAACTAAAGTCAAAGAAGCTGGTAATGGGAATCCAAATGAATTTAATATAATACAAAAACTCAATGACTCAATGATATTTTACATTTAATAGTGGTTGGTTGTTTCTAATTTTTTACACTTTTGGATGGAGTTGTTGATATGCCCAATATTGCTCTCAGACTTATTAGCATGGTTAGTTTCAGATAAAAGGAAGTGGAAAAAGGCTTTAGGTAAGAAAACTTTTTATTAACATTTCCAAACAATCTATATGCTCATCAGTTTTAGCTCCTTACTTATGTCCGGCCCTATTGACAGAAAAAGTTTTGAGTAATGGAAAAACCTACATGTAGGGGATCAGGACTTGGAGAAAGGAGTGGGGAGGAATAAAATTATGCTTGACTTTTCCTCTAGATCTACTTTGATTATCATAACGATAGAGATCTCAGAGTACAGAGGTCATATGTGTGTGTGTGTGTGCACGTGTGTGCACGCATGAGCATGCCATATGCAATTTCAGCTGGACTATACTTTCTCATATGACTGGATTCTCTCCAATTCACGACTCCTCTGTGACTGTTTATCGGTAAAGACTATAGAGCAATCCTGTCCAACAGAACTGTGATAATGTGAAATACCTATTTGGTCTTCATCTGCTTTCCTGAATACATACAACTCCTAAAATCCTTGAAATCTCTGAGTTGATAGTGTCTTTTTGTATGCTAATGAGCTGACTGATGGCTAGCAGTTCCTAGATAGCTGAAGGATGGGGCCTGGTCACCAAAAATGTCAAAGTAGGAGTAGCTGGTTGGGGTTTTCATCCCTATGCATCAGCCTCTAGGGAGTGGGGAGGGGCTGAAGGTTGAGTTTATCACCAGTGACCAATAACTTAATCAATTATGTCTGTGTAATTAAGCTTCCATAAAAACCCAAAAGACAGGGGTCATAGAGCTTCCTGATAGCTAAACACCTGCAGGTTCCTGAAGGGTGGTGCACCCAGAGAGGACATGAAAGCTCTGAGCCCCTTCCCACCTGCGCTTGCCCTATGTACATCTTCATTTTTATTCTTTTTAATATTCTTTATAATAAACCAGTAAATGTATATAAGTGTTTCCTTGAGTTCTGTGAGCCACTGTAGCAAATTAATTGAACACAGGGAAGGAGTTGTGGGAACCCTAATTTATAGCTAGTCAGTCAGAAGCACAGGTAAAACAAGCTGGGGCTCGTGATTGGCATCAGACATGGAGGACAGTCTTGTGGGACTGAGCCCTCAACCTGTGGAATCTGACCCTCTCCAGGTAAGTACTGTCAGAATTCAGTTGAATTAGGTGTCTGCTGAAGAATCAGCTACAGAATTGATGATTAGTTGTTGCTGGGGAGAAATCCCCATACACCTTTTGGTGACCAGAGGTCACAAAAGTCTTTTGTGTTGACTGTTGTGGTGTGAGAGCTGAGGAAACACTTTTTCCTATAAAAGAGCTTTCTGCAATTATGGAAATATTCCTCTGTTCTGTCAGCACAAAAGTTTGCAGCCTCTGTGACTTTTGATCATTTGAAATCTGGCTAATGAAACAGAGGAATTGCATTTTTAATTTTGTTTAATTTGAATGATTTGAATTTAAGTATTAATAGTCACATGTACTCAGTGGCTAGCATAGTGGACAGAGCAGTTATATAGTACCGCCTATTGATTGCTTTCATCTACAGCCATATACAAAATTCAGGTGATCTTTACAAGTACTTTGCTGAGTGATTTTAAAGCCTGATGCACTGATCTCTTCCTGAGGGAAAAGTGAGGAAAAGAGCTGTGCCTTGAGTGAAACCATCCTCAAGTTCAATATCTCCTCTGTGGCCCCAAGTATGCTCCTTGCCCTCTTGTGGTGACTGAGAATGATCCCATAGGCGTTTCAGCTCTTGTATCATCTAGCCTTGTCTTTGAAACCTCAGAACAGAGTGTTTCATTCTTCAGATTCCCGGGAGTGTCTGTCAGATCATAGTAGCCTTTCTACCTCAATGAGCCTAGAATCATTCTGAGAGGTGAGTGAGTGAGAATTTAGAGCCAATGACCTTTAGAAATCATGAATCAGTGTGTGAATGACTTTAGATGGTACACTAATGTACTTATATGTGATGTTTTATTTTAATTTTGTTAAACTTTAATTTGCATAGTGTATCTTTTTCTATTTCTTTTGTCTTTTATGATATAACACGTACCCTCTCAGTGGCTGTCTGGAAAATGACATGGGAAAATCAGATCATTGTTAAAAGTCATTTTTAAAGTCTGAAAAACTGTATTCTAAATGCTTTGAAAGGTGGGTCCTTTAGGAGCTGATTAAGTTGATAGTTTAATGGTGGTCGGAGACATGGTTCCCATGGCTTTCAAAGGCAGCACATGAGATTTTCTCTCTATCCACTCTGCCATTTCACAATGGCATGTTGTGGAGGATACTAACATTTATAAAGCAAATGTATTTCACAGGGCCTAGCTTTCAGGGCCCTGTAGTTTCAGGTATAGACTAACTTTTTAGAATTACACATAGAAATGTTAAGCTTGTGAAAGACAAAAACTTTCCCCAGGCTAAAGTCTCTGTTGTAGATAAAGAATCATAACACAGCAAAATTGCTGGCTTTAAGGGCGGATGTCCTTGGTGCAGCTAAACCTAATGATGGTTGCCATGACAATTATCTTACTGTTATTTTTGTAACTACCTATGTTCCTTTTCTGTATCTTTCTGGCCTGGAGAATAAATACTGAGAAAAAAAACAGAGTTCGGTGTCATTTTTCTGAGGAACGCTTCTCTCTTGCAGGTTCCTGGAAAATTAACCCCTTTGGGGCCTCTCAGTGCTCAGAAGGAATGGGCTTTGAGTAATCCTTTGCATCTCCACCTTGGGGGAGAGGTGAAATCTTCTGTCACTTAAACCACCACCAAAGGAAGCTCTCACCATATGTTTCTGGACTTTGGATTTCCCAGCCTTTGAAAATGTAAGCAATAAATTTCATTTTCTTTATAAAGAAAAAAAAAGAAAGAAAAGAAAAAGAAAAAAATGTATTCTAGTACGAAAGTATCTGTGATTCACTTCCTTTTAAACAGACTAAAAACGTTCTATCACTCTGTCTCTCAAAGTGAGAAAATGGTTCACATCTTTCCTATCTGGTGGCCCAGGAAACAAAATTAGATACATCTGATAGAGTCAGGGATGAAGGAATGAGCTGGAAGCCTTGGCTGGTCCTGGAACTTCCAGAAACATGTGGACACTGATTTGCAATTTAGGCTTCTTTGTTCCTCTGACAATCTTTTGTTGTTGTTGTTGTTTGTTTTTGTAAGTTAATTTGACAATTTTGTCTCTGATTTGGTCTAGGCATACATAGGTTAAGAAATAAAGAAATATATGTTAGCACTCTTTCCCTTGAGCACACTGCCTGGTTGGAGAAATAAGTTGTCTGGTTCTTTGAACCGTGGAAGAGTAAGAATAGATGAATTAATTAAGTTTGATTACATTTCTTAGGTTTATCTTTGAGGCTTTGTCCCTTGATGAGGTGGACCTCATCGACTCTGTTGCTCAATACAAGAAAGTGAACAGGGGCTGCTGTAAATACTTACTGTCTTGTTGAAATGCTGCAGATGCTTTCCTGTTCCCACAAGTGACTGTCTGATGTAAACATTTATTTCCCAGTGAAGAGTTGTTTCATGTTAAGTAAATCAGGCTTACAGGAGCCATTTTAAAAGCTTCTACTTCAGTCTGTCAATTGTCAGTTTCCTGTTCCTGTGACTGTCCAGGGCCCTTGAGAAGTGAAGAATTCATTTATTCAAGTTTCATTAAATATATGAAAGGACAAAAATAAATGACTGTTCTTTAATTGCCTTATTTCTTCTCACACCTTTCTTTTTTACAGTCACCTTCCATAATGGGTCCTTGGAGAAGAATTTATGGTTGGAAATGGGTATTGATATGAAAGCCAGTGAGAGACAGAAAGCAAGAAAGTGAAAAAACAAAGAGAGTGACTGGTGGTAAGTGCAGTGATGGATGACCCAGAGCTATGATTTTTCACATTAAGTTAGCACTGTGGCAAAGGGAGAACCTAATTAAAAGCTGAGTTTAACCAATTATATATAAACTACAGCTTAGTCATTGAATGGGTGGGTGGACTTCCAGTATTAATAGTAATAACCTCAACTGAAAATATTAGGGTCATTGAGGTAGTTGTATGGGCATTTGTTCATATGTAAATTATATCAAAATAGCAAAAAAAAAAAACCACTCCCTGTAAGAAGTGAATGTGAGTGAAGATGTCATAAGTGATAGCAAAGCAATGTCCTCAGGGTCTCATCCTATGAATCCTCTCCTCCACAGAACCTGGAGCTGGGTTACAGCTTGAGTCTGCTTTGTCCAATACAGAGTTATATTTTACTTTGACGTGAAGCTACAAGTGCCTAGCCAATGGTTTGAGGGTCAGCATCCTCCAAGAAACAAAGTACCAACCGAAGACAAAGTCAGTGTGTCAGAAGCGGGCCAAGTTCACTTCCACCACACTGGACTACACTGTGCAGTTTACTCTCAGTTTTACTGTTTCTTTTTAAAAAACAGACACTTATTTCAACTTGAAAACAACTTTTCGCCCTTTTGAAAAAGGATTGACATATCTAATGTGACCTGATTGTGCATTTTTAGGTCTCCCCTTCAGCCAACACAAAACAAGGTAGAGGCAAAACCTCAGAGCTGGCTCTCCTGTCTCAAGGAGAGGATTACCATTGCTAAAATCAGTTTGGAGGAGTCAGTAAAATTACATGAAGGGCTGTAAAGTACCTCATTAGTATGGAGTCAGGCTTATACAGTTTATGAGGTCTATGTAATTAATTATTAAAGGGTAAGGCATTTGTAGAAATTTTAAAAGCATTCTGTTAAGGTCAAGGTCCTTAAGACTCAGGTTTAAACAGATTCAGCCTTTGTCCTGATTCTAGAACTCTGTTCCATAATGAACGGTGAGGTTAAGGACTGTTTGCTATAGAGTATCTATACTAGATTATAAAGCAAAACAAACACACAAACAATCAAAAACAAAAACTGTCCAGTTTTTCAAATCCAGGTTTTCTATTTACAAACTCGATTTCCTGAGATGTCTTCAGTCACAACGTCCTAAATGGCAAACAATCATTCTTATGTGACCTGTATTGAACAGGATATTTCTGAACCAGGAGTCAGGACCTGGCCCCAGGTCTTGGCTGCTGTTTACCAGCTCTGTGATCTGGGATCAGTCACTTAACTTCTGTGACTCCTTCTGTTCCCATCTGTAAAAAATGAATATTCTACTACTGACTTCCTCGGGGTGTTGCAAGGATGTCATAAGACACAAGAGCAGCTGGCACAGGGAATTCCTGGCCCACATGAGATGCACAGTGCTTCTAAGGTTGAATCTCTATGCATTTTGTTTTAATCTGAAAGAGCACTTTCAGACAGTATCCCTAAATAAGGAGTTTTCATGATTGCCAATGGGGCAAATCTGTGATTCTTAGCCCATCTCTGACCTGTATGTGTGAACAAGCTCTTTAGAAGAGCTTGGGCATTGTATCTGGGATGTCTTTTATGCTGTAGGAGGAGCATTGGACTGGTTTCAGGAGATTAGGGTTTTATCCTGTTTCTGCTCCATATTAGCAGTGTGGTCTTGAGCAAATCATATCACTCTCCTTTTGAGCACTAATTCCTTGTATGGCAAATAACCATGTAACCTTCATTGTGGTTTGTTTCTACTCAGAGTAAGATCTCTTAAGTTTGATCCTAGCTCTGATTTGTACTATGTGACCTTGGAAAAAGACATAAGCTGGGTGTGCCTTGAAATCCTTCTTTGTAAAGTGAGCATAATAATCATACCCACTTCTTAGGGTTGTTGGCAGGAAGACATGTATCAATAAAAGTAAAAGACTTAGCAGAGTGTCTGGCACATAGCATACTCAAAACATCTGAGACGGTATGATTTCCTTTACCTTAAATTGGAATATCCAAGGCAAAATTTTCTGTGTGCTTTTATGTACTGTGGGTTCACATCCAAGACAACTTTCTCTTTACTAAATCCCCTTATATAAGATTTAGGGAAATCTGTCTCATGATGTTTTATTTTGTTTTGTTTTTTCCCTTGATTATCTGTGTGGTAAGCATAGAAAAATACTTTTAAAAACTTTAGAAAGACTCTATATGCAGGGGATGAACTGCCAGGAAGGAAAAAAGAAATAAGAAGGAGAAGAAAGAGAAAAGGGAAAAGGAAGAGGAGGACAGAGAGCAGGAGAAAGAGGAGCAAGAGCAGGAGGGAGAAGACACGAAATCCATTTCCTGATAATGCAACTGTGGCCCTTGGGATTTTTAGCAGGATTGTTGACATGTGTCTGCTGGATCCAAATAGCCTGAGTGCAGCAGCCTTCTCCCCAGTTGGACCCAGAGGTGGCTGGTTTCTCCTGAACTAGATTCATTTTCCAATTCAGTTTAATCATTTGGAGTGCAAGAGCAGGTCCTTTCCCTCCCTGTGTCAGTCCTCAGCCTGCCTCAGTCCCAGTCGAGCTACGGAGATGGTCTGCATGGAGTGACTGAACTGGGAGGACCTCCCAGGGACCAAAGCCTTAGGATTGGGATGTAGTTCAGCCTTGTCTTCTTCCTCAGAAATTATGGTGCTGAAAGAAACATGAGGTCATTATCCTGGAAACAAAAAGTCAGACGTGGAGTCCGAGGGACCTCTGAAAGCTGCTGCCTGTCCTCCCTGTCTGTCCTGCAGCACTGAGACAGTGCTGTCTCTTAATCTTTGTTCAGATTCATTTCATAAATAAATCCTGTCTTCGAATATGTAGCCTTTTGCTTGAAGAACGAAACATGGAGCAATGGGCTAGAAATTGACAAGGTCTCGGCTGGCCTTGGTTTTGCCATTAGTCACCTGTAAGTCGATATAGGGTAAGTCGTTCCATGTCTCTGAGCCTCAGTTTCCCCATATGAATGATAGGAGTAGTCATGCCTATATTATTATTGCTTATAATGTTGTTATGAGTGTCCATTAAGTCACAATGTTGTTACTCTGGAATCTTAGTTCCTAGAGAATAGAAGTTGAATTAGAAGTCACTAACAGCCCTTGCTGATGCAGGAATCCTCCATGGTTAGCATCTGGACAAGAGGGCCTCTAGTTTCTGACTCTGTTATGGCTGGGGAGCCTGCTGATTCAGGAGGCAGTTGGTCCTATATTTGGGAGATATAATTGTTATAAAGGTAGGGCACATGGTTGATTTTTAAAGGAAAAAATAATGCTTCTGGAGGTTTAGCCACAGAACAGCTCTCACAAACAAATAACCAAGACCCCCCGGGCTCAGGCATACCTGTGCCTGAACTACACTTTCTCTATGGCACAAGTGGACGTTCATCTTGTTGGTCCTGGTGCAGCAATCCTGTACACAAGCTACTCATGTTTTCCAGGTAACATAGGGACAACAGATAATGTAATTAGATGTGTTAATCGCATACCTCGTGTGCCCTGCACTGGTATAAATGTGAACCTCCCTCTGCTGGTCGCTGTCTATATCCTCTGTGTATTAATCTGAGGGGACCCCATCTCTGGCAAACATGAGTTTTTGGTAGTTTATTGTGGTAAAGAGCCATAAAACCTATTTTTTCCCTTCTCCTTAAGTATATTTTCAAAAACCAGAAATGCTGAGGTTTGAATCTCCAGCTTTGGTTCTGACAGAGAATAAAATAATCAAGGTGGATTCTCTTATGGAAAAAGAGGTTAGAGGAAAGTTATGAGGGAGCAGGATCGTGATGGGTGAGTGAAGCATCCTAAATTCTCTACTCAATTCTGATTTTTTTTTTTAAATTTAGAGGTTAAAGTAAATTAATTAAAAGCAATAGATCACGTGAGGACGAGAGTATCCTTTCTTTATTAGGCCATCATCCAGAGAGGGTCTTTCTCCCGCAGCCCCTATGGGACTCTCAAATTTTGCTGCTGGGAATGATAAGCGCTCAGGTGCAGCAGAGTAGGTGCCTCTAAGCAGCTTCACTGAAGCATAGGTAGCAAAAATAGCCACATGTGACATGGTACAAAATGACAGATAGATATTTGGGGCCTCCTGACACTGTACATAGAGAGTGTCTTAATCTTCCTGTGTTCTAGGAAGCATTTGGGAACTGAGAGGTCGAGTTTCACAGTGTGGGCAGGTTCTCTCATGGAGATAAGAAAAGGCGGGACTGGTGTTCTCCGTTCGCTATGACGATCACTCAGGGAAAATAAAGAACTTCCAAAAGCTGGAGCACCAGCATCTAAGGCTTGACTTGTGTAACAGATTATACATGTATGTATGCATGTATCCAGAGTGCCAGATGAGGGGACCCAGAGACCTGGAGCAGGGCTTGTAGGATCACTCAGGTGCTCAAAGATAGATCAGCCATGAGTCATCACTGGGAAAGACAGGCATATCACAGGGCAGACAAGCTGAGTCCCAAAGGAGACAGACAGGAGCCATAGGGACACTCATTCCAAATGACAGAGCAAGGCAGGTGGTCAAAACATCTGGCCAAAATCAAATATCTGGCAGGAACGAAAGGAGCAGAGCCATGTAAATAGTTACTCCTGGAAAAGTGAAAAAAAAACATTTCTTTTAAAAGAAGAAGCCATTTGCTTCTTCATCCCAGAAATACTTGTGTACCTCTTATGGTAGGGATTTATCCTCAATCGGGGGCTAATTAGGCCTTTTGAGTGGTAATAAACATAAATGCCTCTGCGGAATGAGGAGGAATGGGGAATACTTCTGTTGGCTCTCTCCTCTGGGAACCTTTGCAGATTCTCCCAGCTGGAAACTCTTCCAGTTTACCCAGTTTACTGAAGGTGGCAGGCAAGGTAAGATGTCTTGTGGGGTCTTAACTCCTCGATGCTTGTGATTTTAGTACCAGGATGTTGCTCACAGTGTGTCACCTGCAGGGACTTCTCAAAAATAAAGATGTGACTGTGAATACTGCGTCTGCCCCATCTGCAGTGTCAATGACCTGACAATTAGCATTCATCTTGTAGAGATGTGCTCAGAAATGAACTGCAGAAACAGGCCACCAGGAGGCTCATCAGTGACACAGAACCTATCTGTAAACATTACTGACACTTCTCCATTTTAAAAATATGCTCTGAGTAAAGGAAGAAACATTCCTCCTCTTCCTCTTTTACACCTACCTTTCTGTTGTTCTTGTTTTGGAACTCTGAGAAGAACCCCCAAACCACCAGAATATTTTTTTTTGCAACCACTTTGATCTTTTTCCTCTTATTATTTTAATTGTTGGGAATAATCCAGAGGTAATGTTGCTTCAGAGGCATGTGCCTTGTGAAGGTGAATATTCTGGCAGAGGCATTCCCCTCACCAGAAGCCCTGGTTCTCTGGCCAAAGATGGAAAAGAAACAATCCTCTCCCATGATCAAATTTCAGCTGTGAGTATAGTATTCTGGACAGTTTTAACGTCATGAGAAATATCTGTAATTGGTGAATAAGAATATCCAACCTGAGAGTTCTCCCGGTCTCTGCCCCACAGAGCTGTCACTTTGTGCAGCAGGAGGACTGTTTCTAGGCGTGGGGGCTGACAGTGCTGACACTGCTGGTACTGAGGGGACTTCCTGAAGAAGCCTCAGTGGCAGGAGGTTTTCTGGAAGAAGACATTGTTCAGCAGAGGCTTCAAGAATCCCTGCACTTCACCTGGATTTACTGTAACTCCTTTCTCTTTTCATTATAAAAAATAAATTTTGGTGACTACTTTTAATAATTTATTTTTGTGGTGATGGTTATATGTATTTATTCATGTGTTAAAATTCATAGAACTATCCACCAAAAAAAAGTTGACATATAAGAACTTTAAAATAGCATTAAAAAGGAAAATATAATAGGCATGATATAAAACAAACAAATGATATACAAATGTATTGTGAAAATCTTTAATATAACTGTCATATCACTTATACACATCCTTCCTGATTTTTTCTGTTCATGCGTAAACATATCGCATGTGAGTACATATGCTTAAAATTATCTATGTCTATATCTTCATGATTGCATAAATTGGATCATATATATATTTAAACAACTTGATTTTTCATTTGGTGTTATTTCTTAGCCATCTTTTCATATTTATACATGTAGGTCTACCTCATTCCTTTTAATGACTGCCTTGTGTTGAATATCCCCCTAAAACTTAATTCTCACTGTAACTGCTGAGGGTGGGAAGTCCTATTATAGTAATTAAAAGGTGGGGTCTTAAAGAGGTAATTAGATTGTAGGATCATGCTATAGTGAAAAGATTAATAATGGTGGTCAGGGGTGTGGTTCTGAGGGCTTTAAAAGAAGAGCACATGAGAGGCTAGTCTCTCTCTGTTCCACCATTTTCTGCCATGTGAGACCCCTGGGTCACTATCACCACCACCACTGCCTTCACCAGCTGTATTCCCTGGACTTTGGACTTTTTCACCTCTGAAACTATGAGCAATAAATTTTGTTTTCTTTATAAAATAACCAGTCCTGTTATTTTGTTATAATCAACAGAAATGGACTAAGACAGACAATTAGTACCAGAGAAGTGGGGTGTTTCTTATAAAAAATATTCGAAAATATGGAAGCAGCTTTAGAACTGGGTGCTGGGCAAAGGTTGGAAGGGTTTGTAGTACTCAGCAGAAGACAAGCAAAGCAGGAAAGTTTGGAATGTTTTAATGATTAAATGCTGGTGATCAGAACGCTTATGGAAATATGAACTACAAAGACCATTCTAAGAAGGTCTCAGATTTAAATGAGAAGAGACTTATTGGAATCTGCGGTAAAGATCACCATTGCTATGAACTGGTAAAAAACTTGGCTGTGTTGTATCCATGCCCTAGGACTTTGTGGAAGTTGGAACTTAAGAGTTGTGAACATTCACACACACACATACACACACACACACACAAACTGGGGGGGGGGGGGAAGAAGATATAACAACCACAATTATTTGAAGTTGATACAACAAGCAAACAGAAAGGACATTGTTGGGGGGAGGGGGGGAGGGAGAAGGGAGGGAGGTTTTGGTGATGGGGAGCAATAATCAGCTACAATGTATATCGACAAAATAAAATTAAAAAAAAAAAAAAAGAGTTGTGAACTCGGGAACCTGGTAGAGGAAATTTCTAAGGAGCAAAGCATTAAGGAAGCTGCATGGCTACTTGCAACAACCTATGCTGAGTTATGGCAGAAAAGGCATAAGGTAAAGCTAGAATTTATATTCCAAAAGAAAGCAGAGGGCAAAAAATTGGAAAACTTTAAGCCTGGCTATATGGTAGAGAAGCAGAGAACATTTTCAGGAGAAAAATTCCGTGGTATAGCTTAGTTGTCCTCTGCTAACAAGATGAGTAGAGAAGAAAGGGATTATCAAGAGAAGGGAAAAAAGACTTGAAGGCATTTTAGAGAACTTGGAGGCTGAGTCTTCCATTACAGGCTCAGAGGGATAGGGAGACAGAATGGTCTTGGGGAACAGGCTCGAGGCACCCTCCACCGATTCACTGCTGCGAGCCACCTCAGAATGCTGCTCCCCACACCAGCACCCCAGCTGCTTCAGATGCTCTAACCATGGCTAGCTAAATTGGCCCCTGGACCCACAGCTTTGAAAAATACAAGCCAGAAGCTTTAGTGGCATCCATGTGCTGTTAGGTTTGCAGGCTGGAAGAATGTCAGAGCTATGGAGGCTTGGGAGCCTCCACCCTGATTTCAAGCCTGGGGGCCCAGGAAGAGATCTGTCACAGGGACAAAGTCATGTCATAGAGCCTTCACTAGAGCAATGCCAAGTGGAAACATGGAGTCAGAGTTGCAGCAGAAAAACCCCAACAGTGCCATGCATACTGGGGCTGGGGGAGCAGGACCACCATGGAGACTCCAGACCTGTGGAACTACCAGAATGGAACACCAGCCTGGGAGAGCTGAAGTGTGTTCTGAGATCATGAAAGCCATAGGAGCGGAGCTGCCCAAGGACTTGAGGACCAAATAGACACCAGCATGCAGAGGATGTCAAATATGAAGTCAAGGTATATGATTCACCAGCTCTAAGATTTGATGCCTGCCCTGCTGGGTTTTGAATTTAGTTAGGACCTCTTACCCCTTTCTTTTGGCCTATTTCTCCCTTTTTGAATGGGAATATGTACCCTATGCTTGTCCTTTGGAAGTAGATAACTCGTTTTGACTTCAAAGATGGGACTTGAACTTTGGACTTTTGAGTTGAAAAAAGTTAAGATTTTGAGGTTATGGGGATAAAATAAAGGTATTTTTATGTGAAAAGGACATGAGTTTTGGGGGGGTCAAGGGTGGAATACCTTGTATTGAATGCCCCCCAAAACTTAATCCCCACAGTAACTGTTGAGGGTGGGAAATCCTATTATGGTAACTGAAAGGTGGGTCCTTGAAGAGGTGATTAGATTGTAGGACCTTGCTGTAGTGAGCGAATTAATAATGATGGTCAGGCGTGTAGTTCTGAGGGCTTTAAGAGCACATGAGAAATTAGTCTATCTCTGCTTCGCCCTTTCGGCCATGTGAGACCACTATGTTGCTGTAAAGCCACCACCAAAAGACCCTCAGCAGATGTGTTCCCTGGACATTGGACTTTCCAGCCTGTGAAACTGTTAACAATAAATTTTGTTTTCTTTACAAATCAATTAGTTCTGTGTATTTTGTTATAAGCAACAGAAACGGAGTAATACAATGACTATACACAATTCCATTACATAAACTTATTTATTTAACTATCTCCATTACATTTTAAAGTCTGTCTTTAATTTGAATTACTTCAAAACATGAATAAACCAATACTTACCTTTGCTCATTCAACAGAGTAAGGTTGGCCATGTCTGCTGCTTGCTCCTGCTGGAGGCCCCGCAAGTGAAATGAGCTAATCTACCAGAAGTCCAAAAACCAGAACACATGGAATAAGCTAATTTTTAAACAACATGTTATTTATACTTTGAAGTACTATGATCAATTTGTTTTTTAGATATTTCTAAATTAAAGCAAGATTGTTAATCTGAAAAAAAGTACTATAAGTACCCTCAAGAGTATAGTAAAAGTCTGAAAACACAAGGAAAATAGTGTATTTATGTGCTGTGAAGTGTATTCATCATTCAGAACCATAATATCATAATGGCAGTAATGTCAATTATCCTATTAGTATGTGTTTGATCTGCTATAAGTGCTTAAAAATAATTTAGCTAAGATTATTATTCTTTTTTTCCTCTTTCCAAGAATCCGATTCAAACTTGCTGTGTGAGTTAAAGGAAGATTCAGAGCTAGTTCTCATTTTATTTGTAACCAGGTCAGGGAAGAATAGGAATGATTCTTCAAACTTGCTGTATATATTTGATTCACTAGACATCAATTGTTGGATGCCTTTGATTCACAATTGTTTGTATATCTAATATATCTCATATGAGTGGACATAAAGAAAGGTTTCTATTTGAATGATTAAGCAAATAGCAATCATGTCATTTACTTGTTACCCTCTTTTCATCCCAAGAAGTCCAGGGACCTTCTTTCTGGGACTGAGAATTTATCCTGTCTATGATACCCTGAAGGTTTCCCTTTCATGGGAAATAGAACCCATGAATTGCATCTGATTTGTAGTAAACAGACTGCAACTTAAGTGTGACTGTAACTCCACTGTTTGTTCACCAGGCTAGTAAGCCTGTCACTTCCCAAGGCAACCTTAGAGCAAAGTTTGATTTAATTGGCCAAGCAAAGAAACAAATATTTCCAGGTGCCTGGTGCCTGGTGCCTGCAGCCTTCTGCTCAGGCCTGCCTTTGCTTGGCCCTTAAGTTCAAGAGATATAAACTAGGAAAGATGGACCCATAAAGTTTGCAAGTACCAGAATAAAACTGTAATTTTTGCAGGAGCAGAGGAAAGATTGGGTAATAAAAATGTGGGTCAAAATAAATGGCTTTCTCACTTTTATATAAATGATACAAGTTTTTGGTTGGAAGAAATAGTCACTAGACTAAAATTAGAGAGTGACTCCCAGGGGTAGATCTTATTTATCTGATTTGCTTTCTTTATTCTTGTTGTTTATTGTTCATTTATTTATTGTTATTTATTGTTGTAAAGATTTATGTCCAATGAAGTGAGTTTTCACAAAGGGGTTCAGACATGGGGGCACATTCCTTTAACACACCATTTACTGATTTCTGGGGAGTCATTTTTTCCCTCTCGTGAGACCTCCCATCCACGAAACATGTGCCAATGACAGATTCCCCCAATTCTTTCTCAATCACTTTCCAGCTAGAGAGACAGGGTTTTTGTTGTTGTTGTTGCTGTTGTTGTTGTTGTTCTTAATGACAGATTGCCCAAGTTTTAAATGTTGGTATTTATCAACATTTAAAAAAACTGGCTTGTGTAATAATATAATCCATCACCTGAATTTGGCCCAGAATTTCCAGGCAATGGCATCTTAGTTTGCAGCCTTCCTGAGAAGATGCATAATTATTACCCATTACCTAAGGTTTGTCACACACAATGCTGAGTGCATGTTTTCCAAATGAGTGGATTACTAGCAAAAAGAAGCCAAAGTAACAACTAAAGTAGTCAGCGGTGATCATTAAGATTTAGTTATTCTCATCACAGTCCCTTGGAAAGGATATGCAGATCATAACATATCTTATCTCAGAGCAGTTATTATTTTCAAGGCAGAATGTTCTGTGTTCTCACTGCAATGTTGGTTTGCAAACAGTACATTTTGGAGTTGGAGAGGACCACATGTGTCATCTAGCCAGCGTCCTCACATGAGAGATGATAAACTGAAGTTCAGGACTAAAGATGTAGCCTGATGTCATATTGATTCCTGGTCTCCTGGCTCTGCATGCAGGATGCTTTCCAACAGGATGTGATGCTAATTCTCTAATCCTCCTTCTAGAAGGCCACCTCCTTCTACATATCCTTCCATATTCTTCATCCTGAGTCTTGTTCAAGTCTCACATGTGTGTTTAAAGTTTTTCTTGATTGCTGCAGTTGGAACTCCCTCTTCTATATCTCATTAGCATTTACTCTCGTTTTGAGTCTTAACCAACCATTCCATGTCATTATCAAATAATTACTCTAAATCTTTCCAAAAACAATAGTAGCTCCTTATACACCAAGACAAGAAACCTCACAGTATGCGGCATATAAGAAATAATTTATTGATAAAACTGGTGAACAAAAACCCTAACGTATTTACAGAGTAGTGGTTAAAATGTGCAGAAATGCCAACAATTACTAGCTATGTGATCTTGCACAAATAGCCTAACTTCTCTGAACTCCAATTTCTTCATTTGTAAAATAGAGATAAGAGGGTTGTTGTAAAGACCAAGTGAAATCAAGTTCTCAGTGTCAGGCCTGACCTCTTTGGTTAGGAAAGGTTGAGCCAATTAAGAGGGAACTTCTGTTTACCCTGAGCTTCCGAAAGGAAAAAGCCTCCATGTCTGGTATTTTTTCACAGTTTCAGGTGCAGTTTGATAAGATGAAAAAGAGGCTTCTGATGCTGAACTAGCTTAGTGTTCAATTCAGCCGTCCATGAAGGATACTGGGTTGCCATGAAAAATTTTAATACTGCAATTATAGTCACTCACTGTAATTTTGGGTTTTATCCTCCTTTGGGGTTTGCAAACTCTGCAGAGGAGAGTGATATGAGTCAAGTGTGTCCCACAAAACTTCATGTACTAGAAACTTAATCTTCACTGGAACAGTATTAAGAGGATGGGAAATCCAACTATGATATATAAAAGGTGTGGCCTTTTCAGAGGGTATTAGATTGTGAGGATTGTGTCCTTGTGAATGCATTGAACCATTCGTGGAGTCATGGGCATGGTTCTGATGGCTTTATAAGGAGAGTGAGTGAGCAGGTTAGCTTTCTCTTACCCAGCCCATTCTGGCCATGTGATAACCTGTGTCACTGTAGAAGGCCCTCACCAGATGTGTTCCCTGGACTTTGAACTTCTCAGCCTCTGAAACTGTAAGAAATAAATTTTATTTCTTTATAAATTACCTAATTTCAGTATTCTGTTATAAGCAACAGAAATGGTCTAATACAGACAATGTACATTTTGTTCAGATTCTGAGTCTCATGATGTCCTGAAAAGAATTGAATAAAATGGTTTAATCCTAGACATTGGTTCTTTTACTACAAGTTTACAAAGAATGCAAGAGTAATGGTGCAATTCTTGTATAGTTACAGTATGATTTGGAAAAACAGCGTCTCCATGCCTAAATCTCCAACTTGGCTATAAGTGACCTTTAACTGTTTTTAAAAAAATTAAAATTTCACCTTCAAAGGGCTAAGCTCTTCTAAATTAGGGGGGGTGAAAAAACTTTTTCTATAAAGTGCTTAAAAGAAAATATTTTAAGTTTTTATGCCCAAACAGAGTGAGAACTTCTGTAATGAGAACTTTGAATGTGGAGCTAAAAGGCCAGTCGTATTATCTCATCCTCACCTGTCTTACGCTTTGTCTCTTCACTAAGTCCTTCTCCTACGTTCCTGCACATCTTTGTCTTTGCCTCTTCTCCCTCGAAGCTTCCTCTGACTTGAGTCTGGGGATGTAGGAAACATCCCATAGCCTTCCAAATAGAGCAGGTTCTCCTAGCCCTTGATCCAGGAGGGTGTGATGCTCTGTATGCAGCTGGAATGGTATAGAATCTGGGTGCTGCCCTGACCCAACCTTTAGAAAAGTAGGAACAGTAAAGATAGTACTTCTGAGAGAGTATGATGGATACGTGGAGGTTGTTGATGATGGTCAGAGATGAACATTTAGGGTAGAAATGGGGAGTAGAGGCCAGAGATTCTTTCCTGAGATAATTGCTTAACAATAACAGATAATAACATAATAGCTGGAGAACACAAAGGTAAAGCCCTTGGTTTCTGGAACCCACTCCCTGAATCTTCCAATTTTAGATTTGTCACTATGCACAGTGTGACCTTTGGTACTTGAATTTTCTGCGTCAGTTTCCTTATCTGTAAAGTGTGGTAATAATAGTGCTCATAATGATGTGCTCAGAAAAATATCTGACATGTAGCTAGTGTCAAATAAATGTCGGCCATAGGTATCATTCTTCCTGAAGCACTTTAATAATCATCTTGCATCCTTGTTACAATCCTGAGGTTGATAGAATGGGGACTGTCATTGCCATTTTGCATGTGAGAAACTGCCAGGTCCAAAAGTTAGTGGCTGGAGTGTCAGAACTGAGATTCAAATGTCATGGCTCTGATTAGAATTTTCTCTATATATCACTCTTTCCTTTTCCAGGGAGTTAGAGGAGCCTGTGATATGTTCACATGCACTGTGAAGGGCACATGTCTCTGGCCAAGAGAGAGATTTTCAAGGAAAGGAGGACTCTGGGGAGATCCTTAGAAAATTTTCAAGATCAGACCCTAAAGTTTCCTTAGTGGGAACTGTCACCTGTTAAGGATTAGAAGAATATGACACAGGAGTCGAGCAGGGGAATTTCCCAACTCATTCCCACATTGCTGGGTACAACCTTTCTCTGCAGACACCATCTGTATGTCCTGCCAGCAGAGAACAATGATTTTCCTTGGGGAGAGCCAGGAGAGAATATCTTCCAGGAAAACAAGTGGACTTGCAAACTGTCAATTTCTTAACAGAAAAGAAGGGTGACCTGGAGAGGACCCTCACTCGTTTCCATCATTGACACCAAGGACAGGCATGTGGATTCCACTCAGTTGCTGAAGTAATAGGGATTTCCAGGGTCACTGTGCCCAGGCCAGAGATTAGGTATAATGAAGGTGAGCATTCATTAGGGGAGTTTGACTCTGCTGCTCAGAGAGAGGCTCTCTGCTGAGTGTGGGGAAATAGAAATTTGCATCATGCAGGGTTCCTCTTCTTGCAGAACTTGTGCTTTGGTGGAGACTCATCCAAAGACAGCTACACCACCAGACAGTTTATGATGTAAGTGGCACAATCAGTTGGCTTCTACTAAAATCACTCCAGAGTCTCCCTGGTTGGCATCCAGCACTCTGTTCCATTGGCACATCCTGTATTTTTGGCTCAGGCTGCTCTGAACTGCCCTGTGAGTTCGTTTTGTTAAGAGAACATCTTGCCTCTGGTGGCTGCAAACATCTCCTCAGGTTAGAAGATCCCCATGCCTCGCTCCCAGGATTGTCAACTTAACGGGAACTACTCAATCCTTTTGTTCCTCAGGACTCTGCTTTCCTAGCACATACTGACTTCCCTGACATTTCCACATTATGTTTTGTATCACAAAGCCTGACATAGATTCTCTACGCAGAGGAGCAGAGCGCTAAGGGTTACCTTTCATTTCAAGCATGCTACTAATATCCCACTAGAGTGCCTTTTACCCTCTCTTAACAAAAGCTTCATGCCGCTCTGTCAAGATTATGATACATGCTCTGTCCCCTTCATTGTCCTGTGCTGTTATTTGCCCTCTCCACGTATTGTTTTGAAAACCACAGCCCGAGGTAGTCTGATTGATTAGCTGAGTTGGAGCTGCTTGACTTGAATTAGGATTGAAATCCTGCATTCAGTCCCCCAGTTTGCTTTGTTCCATGATCATAGCCACTACCTTTAAGCCTGTCCCATTCCCATGGGTGTCTAACATTCTTTTTTTCACCCTTGAATTGCTCGAATATGGAAACTGAACTCTTTCACCTACAAGAACAGCCACATATCAGACTAAACCCATCTTTGGTCAAGGTGATTAGAGGGTTCTAGATGATTACTGAAGTCATACTGAATACTCCTTCCCCCATACCTGTTTCCCTTCTGTGCCTCACTTCTAGGAAAATTTTTGGCCTAGTCTTTCAAGCTTGAAAACTAAGCTTCTGTCTTATCTCCAGCTTCAATTTTCTGCAGGATCTTCCAGTGAAAAGAGCATGGCTTTGGAATCACAGAAACCTTATCCAAATTCTGGCCCTACCACTTAGCAGTTTTGTCACTTTGGGTATTGTGATAGTTAACTTTATGTTACAACTGGACTAGGATAAGACACGCCCAGCTGGCTGGTGAACCATTATTTCTGGGTGTGTCTGGAAGGATGTTTCTGGAAGAGATTAGCATTGAATCAGTAGGCTGAGTCAAGAAGACCACCCTCAACAATGCAGATATGCATCATCCAGTGCACTGAGGACCTGAATAGAACAAAAAGGCAAAGGAAGGTTAAATTTGCTCTCTGCTTGAGCTAGGAAATCTGTCGGTGCTCCTGGTTCTTGGGGATTCAGGGTGAGGCAGTGACTTATATAATAAACTCTTCTGGTTTTCAGAATGTGGAGTTTGGACTAGAACTATGCCACTGGTTTTCTGGGACTCCAGCTTGCACACAGTAGATCATGAGACTTCTCAGCCTCTTTAATCCTCTAAGTCAATCCCTCATATTAAATATCAATCTATTTCTACCTATCTATCATGTTTATTCTATCTATCTATCATCTATCTATCTATCTATCTATCTATCTACCTACCTACCTACCTACCTACCTACCTACCTATCAATCTCTGTCTGTCTATCTGCCTGTCTATCTATCTATCTACCTATCTATCTCTATCTGTCTACCTATCTATATATCTATCATCTATTCTATTGTTTGTGTTTCTCTGAAGACCCCTGATTAATACAGGTAAACTGGTTGGCTTCTCTAAATCTCACTTGCTTTATTTCTTAAAAGGAATTTGAGTGGTTTCAAACACAGCCTTGAGTGGGCATGATACAAAGTAAATTTAATAAATTATGAAGAGTGTCTCGTACACAATAGATGTTCAGTGAAGGTTAGTTTCCTTTCTCTCACCTTTCCCCCACCTGAAGTTCTATCCCTGAAGCCAGCCACATTTGCCACATTTTGATGCCAGTCATCTTCCTGAATCTCCGTGTTGTTCTCACCCTCAGATGACAAAAGTTCGTGTTCATTCCACCCAGTGAGACAGTCTCCATGGAGGTGATTCTCTGCCTGGACCATCACATCTCACCCCACCTACCAATACCACTGCTCTGTCACTGCGCTTTTGTGTTGCTCCCTGTTCCAGGAGGTATGTTCAGTGTCTTATCTCAGATCCTACCAGTCTATGTCTGGTGTGGTCTATTCTTCTCTTGATGCAGAAGTCATGAGGGACACTGTTTGGCAGTCTGTAGCACTGGTCACTAAGGAACCAGGTGAGGTAGAGTGTGGACGAATCAGCACTGTCATTACCATCCCTGGGGACTTGTTTCAAAAAGCATCTGACAAAGAAAGTAGATCACCTGCATCCTCTCCATGGACCAAAGGCAGGAAGAGAGCCCTCACTAGAAAACAAATCATCTGGAACCTTGATGTGGTACTTCTAGCCTACATAACTGTAAGGAAATATATGTTTATTGTTTAAGCACCCAGTCTGTGGTATTTTGTTGTGGCAACCTGATCAGACTAATACCACCGTGTATACCTTAGATCATATTTCAGTTGTACAAAGGGAACTGCCCATTTAACATAGCACAATAGTGTCTTTTTACAAGCTATGAAAAAAAAAAAAAGCCTCAAGAGGACCTTGTTTATAATATGGAATTGTACAGTGGTGGCTTTCCATAAAGGGGGTTTGTGGCAAATATTGTTGAGCTTTCCTGGGGAAAATAATTCTGCATAAATGAGGTTCTCTCTGTAAATAGATCTTTTTTTTTTTTTTTTTTGAAACATAATTGATAGTACATACTTGTGGGGCACAGAGTTGACTATCAATACTTGTGTGCCATATGTGATGATCAAATCAGGATAATTAGCATATTCATCATTACAATGAGTAATCATTTAATGGACACAAAGAATGAATAGATCTAGATGGAAGATCCCATTATGTATTCAGTTTCTTTGTCAGACTACCATCCCAGAAACACTAGGCACCCTGGGAAATGTTTTATTTTTTCCTTCCCTTGAGGGTTCTGTTTTACCAGTGGTGTCTTCAGGGAAGAAAAAGAATATATATGTAATTTTTCTCTTAGGGTTTCTCCATTCAGTTCTCATAGGCAGATGCTGTATATAAGCTGCTGAAGACAGAAGCAAAACTAACCATAAAAAGCTATTTCTGCAACAGCAGATGCTGTTTTGTTTCCAGCCTAGGCTAACTTTCTCTATATCACTTCAGGGAATTTATTAAGCCTAATTCTCCCTTCTCCTCTCTTGGTTTAGCACCTGTTTCTTCTTGTTCTTAAATAGCCACAGGCCACCTTGTCCCAGAATTCCACTGGCACATCATGCCTGAAGACATAGACTCATGCTTGAATTCACACTGCCTTACGTTACTGTTTTTTTCTTGGTTTTCGTTTTGTTTTGTTTTGTTATTCTGTCTCCAAGTGGGTCAGTTGTCCACTCCCAGCCCAGATTTCCAAGTTGTTCCTTAAGGACCCAGGTAAGACCTCATCTGGACTGTTGTATAGATAAATTTAAACAATTTCTTACCGTAATTATGTGGACTCAAACTATTTAGGGTACTTATCCTCCAAACTCTCTCCCTATCAAGATATATCAATTGTTTGGTTATTGGGGCTTTGGGGTACCACTGAGAGTCTGTGACCTTCTCTCCTTTTCCAGCTCTGCCATCAGAGAAGGTCCAACTAGGAAGCTCAGAGTCTCAAGTTTTGCCATGCAAATCACAGAGCCCAGAACCATAGCAATGCTCTAGCACCATAGGGTCCAGGTTTAGGGCTTGTAAAACCAAAGCAAATTTCAAAAAAATTATATAACTAGGGAAATACATTTCTTAAATCAGATCACTAAGTATGAAAGGCCCAAATCAGAGATCCAGCTGTTAAAATTGATTTCATAAGAAGAAAGGACATTTTAATGACAAAAAAGATGGAATGGTATGATTCAGAACAGAGAACAGTTACTAAATGGAGTAAATTTAGGCCTGTGAAAACTAAACTCATTTTTATTCCTGATGTGTATCATGTTTAAAAGGCTTCATTGAAAACTTGGTCATTTTCCTAGTATGGCCTACAGTCCTTTGGTAACCTGCCACCCAGTTTAAACTCCCATTTGATCCTGTGAGGGGGAGTATATTGGTCAAGGTCACACAGCAAGTTATGGCCAGGCAGGAAATATCCACATCACTAGACACTCAGTCAAAGGAACTTTTGTCTGCTCAGGCTCTTTACACTTAGGTAACCACCATGCTGAAGGCTTTACCAGTGGAAAGGATCCAGCTTAACTTAGGTGGTGCCTGTTTATGGGGCCAGGCATGAGGTCCACACTCAACACATATTTTTTGAAAATGTTCAATGTATATTGCTATCATTCAGCCCACATAATCCAGTGATTATTGCATTATCATTATTTTATTATTTCATTAAGGAAAGGTGTTACCTTTCTTCCTTTCAAAAGCAAACATGTACCCAGTTGAACCCTTTAGGCTATCAACCACCAACCTCTCTTACTTTGTTCGTCATCATCTCTCTCACTATTATTTTTTTAACTCTTATCTTTACTGGGTCCTCTCCCTCTACCTACAGTTATTCTCAGCATGCTTCTGTCATAGAAAAGCAATTCCTTTCTAATTCCCTGTTATTCAGACAAAACCTACGTACGTATTGAGTGTCTCTAGATGCCAGGCTCTACACAAGGTGTTAGGGACACAACAATGAGTAAGATGTGCACGGTCCCTGCTGTCACTGAGCTCGCAGTTAGGCAGGACCTGGTGCCCTCTTAAATTACTATTCAGTATTGTTCCTCTGTTCTCTGAAAAAGAACTTTTTAAGCAGCACTATCTATTCTTATTTTCTGCTGCTCTTTATCTTCACTTATCTCTTCAGTTCACTCTTATCTGCTTTCCACCTCATTATTCTACTACAACTTCTTTTTAGAAGGTCACTGGTGCCCTCGTAGGAGTGTAACTACACATTCCCTTTATACCTGTTGTCTTGGCATGTTATTAAGAGCATTTGATTTTGTTCTCAAAAGCATCCTGGTGTGGATAACAACTTACAGGATCACCTATGTCTTAGTCACCAATGACAGAGGCCCTTAGTCAGTCTCACTGACCCTTCTGTCATATTTGTCACCGTGGAGAATATTGGTACAGAAAAGTTTTAATGATAGAGGTATGTGAGTTAAAATCCTGACTCCTTCACTTATTAGCTGTGTGACCCTCGAAATACTACTTATTACTCTATATATGTTTTTTTTTCCTGTAAAATAGGAAGCAATAGTACCTAGCATACAGGAAGGATGAGGAGTTCAAAAGTTAAACTCTCTGATGTAATTGGTATAGTTCCTAGCCAATAAGTGGAAACCATTTGTCAACATGTCATGCTTCTGGAAGGTTCCTGTCCCTTGGCTCTGATGACTTCCCACTGTCTTCTGTCACTATGTAAATCTTTGCCTCCTTTTTTTTTGTCACCTGCCACTTTCTCTCTTTCTGCTTATTTCCATTTTCTCTGTTGTCTTTGGCTGTGGCAGTTTGCTCCAACTTGTATTGCACACACATACAGATACATGCACAAAAAAAAATGTGGAGGAGCTTTGCCAGAACAGAATATGCAAGCACAGTTGAATGTGGGGACCCAGGAGTTGGGGAGAGCTCAGGGGTGAGGACTAGGGAGGGCCTGGTGCCATGGTAAAGTGGAGAAGGCTGTACAGAGGAGGAGGGGCTCAGAGGCAGGAAGACTGGAGAAGGGGAATGGGAAGGCTGTCTGGTAGGTGAGAAGACCAGGGCAGGTGGCAGCCATGCCTATTGTCAATCTGCCTGAGAGAAAAAGTTTCAGACTGGGGAGATTTAGGGTATAAATGGTCAACTTAGAAGTAACTTAAGCGTGTAGCTTACAATTTGGAAAAAATTAATCTTGCCCTGGTAAATAAAGATACACAAACTTTAGGGTCATATGAGTTTGGGTTCAAATCCTCTTCCATGTGTGGATCACAGGGCATGATTTATCTGGGCTTTAGTTTTCTCATTGATGCTTAAGAACAGAGAAGTTGGAAATAGTTTGGCTTGGGTTTACATGCTGACTCTCCTAATCGACAGCCTTGTGACCTCAGGAGAGTGGCTGAACCCTCGTTCCTCATCAGTGAAATGGGGACAATAATAGTGTCTCATAGGATTATCATGAGGTTGAATGAAACAATGGGAGTGAATGCTTGTCATGTCTTACCTGCTTGGATATCTCACATTCTATTAATATATATATTTTTTTCATCATATTCTGAAATTCAGTCTCCTCATCTGTAAAATGAGAACAGTAACCAGTTCCTAGAGATGTTGGTTGGGATTTATTGAGCACTATCATGTGTAAATTCTGGGTGTACAATGGTCACTAAATAAATTACAAATTGAAAGATGCTTCAAGCAAGATATAACTAGGGTTGATTAAAAATTACTGTCACTGATTGTGCAATTATTTGAGTTTCTCCTTCTCTTCCCCCTTCTTCATGTTCTTCCTAATGTAATGTCTGTCTCTCTTTCCTTTCATCCTTCTAAAATATAAACTCCAAAAGGCTAAAGACTGTGGATGTCCTTCTCCCATTCTGCCTAGAACTTGGCTCAGTTCCTGGCATAAGACAGGCACCCAACCTCCATCAGTTGCATTATCACAAAAACCAAGAGAAGGGAAGAAGGAGACAAGCCTCAGTGGAAACTATGGGGCAGAAAAATGCAGATTTAGTAGTAGGTAAAAAGTTGTAGATGAATGAACATTGGAAATTATTTGCAGAGTCACTAAAATGAAGTCACATCTGTGTACTTCCTGAGTCATAGTCCAGCTACCTATCACCAAGCCATTGATTGATACAGAGGTACCACGTACTGGTGGGTTCCATGGCCATTAAACTGATTTGCATTGGATGGAAGCTGGCTTTGGTAATTATGAGTCATGATAAAGGATGTGGCCTTAGATTTGACCCTGGAATAGGCCATGTGTGTCTAAGGCAGGGTTAATTTACAGGTTAATTAATGGGATGCTGTAACTCTCTGTCTTCTATTATAGTTCATTACTATAGCACATGAGACTAGGGTCTGTCCAGTAGGGTAACAGGTTATTTAAAATGAGAGATGGCAAATTCAGGGTTCCCTGTTTTATGGGTAGTGTTTGGTTTCCTGCTTTTGTACTGAAGAAAACTTCTCCTCGTGGAAAAGGTCCATGTGATAAAGAAGATGGGATGATTAACAAAATAAAACCCTTCTTTGGTCTAGAGGACACAACTTGATGGGATAAATTGAGTTTAATGATTCACTTTGGGCATGTAGACTTCACTTTGCATCCAACCATGACCAGTTTCCTGTAGCACCTGCTCTTTAAAATCTCTACCTGTACTTAACAACAAAACAAACAAATAAAACTAATAAAATATACACAAGAGAAAGCATAATGCTTATTTTTAATAGGAGCACTACAAGGAAATGCAAATTTTACCCAGGCTTTTGGCCCCTTGGAGAGGCTTGTCTCTGAAAATGAGGATTTATGGGAGAAGATACATGCAGCGGGTAAGAATATAACTGGAATTTAGTCTTTCCAGTTTTCTCTCTCCCCTGCTGTACACATCCCTGGTTGCCTGGAGACAGGGCTCCTTTGCACCTATTCCTGTTTTTAAATTAAAATCTTAGATCCTTGTCAAGAAAGAGGAAATAATTGCATAAAATGTTTGTATTTTCTGAAAAAAAAAAAAAAAAAAAGGTTTGTTGAAATTGCTTTTTCTGATCTATGATAATTCCTTGTTCTTCTTAGCCTTATTCATTCATACAACAGATATCTGTCAGATGATGTTCCAGGAACTAAGCAGATGGGACGGACATAATAGATGTGGTTCCTGTCTTCCTGGAGCTGATTGTGGATTCTCTTTCTGGGCATTTCTTCTCCCTATTTCCACTTTTTAATCCCCGTTTTTCCTCTCTTCTTTTCTACCATGTCATCTGGCTTCTCTGAATTTCTTCTTCATGTCTTTGACATCCCAAGGAGAAGAGAATGGGGTCCTATAAATAAAACATCTGGATCTGTGGAAAAACATTATGATGTATCTACTTGTGCAGCTGTGTTAAAAGGTCTGTCTAACTCCCTGAGAAGGAGCCAAAATGGG
This sequence comes from Cynocephalus volans, assembly GCF_027409185.1. Classification (NCBI taxonomy): domain Eukaryota; kingdom Metazoa; phylum Chordata; class Mammalia; order Dermoptera; family Cynocephalidae; genus Cynocephalus; species Cynocephalus volans. The sequence goes on along the minus strand of NC_084466.1, from coordinate 138,942,659 downwards.
ACATCTTCAGAAGAACAACCAGAAATGGGGTCATGGGGATAGACAGGAGGAAAGCTTGAAGAAGAGAAGTACAAGAGGGTTATGGAAGTAGATAGAGGTAATGGTTGCACAGCGTTGGGAATGCAATTAAATACACAAAATTCTATATTTAAAAATGCTTAAAATGGAAATCCTTATGTTATATATGTTTTACCACAATAAACAAAAATACAAACCATAACTAGTCTATGCTAGCTTCTCAATACATGTTTGTGGAAATGAAGTTCAGAAAGCGAGAGAGGATTCATTCAAAGTTGGTTACTCCACAGAGGATAGCTTGGGGATGAGATAGATTTGAAGTTGATGTCACAAAGCAAATGGTTCTGCCTCAAGCCACGCCTTGCTGCTGCCATCAAGGGTGGACAATAGGACTGAAAAGACCACATGGCAATGACCCTATTTGTCATTTATCATGCTCTGGGTGAAAAGTAAAGGACAGGGGTTGAGTGGTCTGGATCAATAGGTCATGGAAATGACTCTATTTGTCATTTATCATGCTCTGGGTGAAAAGTACAGGGCAGGGTTTAGTGGTCTGGTCTGCTGCCAGCTCACTGAGTGACCAGGGCAACCCAGCACCTCTCTGCTTATATTGTGCCCCCTCTCAAAGAGAAATCTTAAAAAGCTGCCTCATCTCAAAGGACCATGGTGAGAAAGATGAGACACAGGTGTGGAAATACTTTGGGGAAAATACTAAAACCTCTGTACAGTCTCTGGGAGGATACACCTTATAATTAGTCTTGTAGTATTAAAAACAACCAACCAAACAAAAATATTTGATATTGAATGGGAGAAATATTCTTCCAAAGTTGGTATTTTTGGCAAATCCTTGAAATCAAAATCACATTGCTTTCTCTTCCTCCCACACTGCCCCATCTTCTCCTTCAACTTCCTCCCTCTCCCTGATGCCCCAGTTTTATTTCTGGAAGTGCAATTATCCCTTCCTGTTGGAGATGCATCAGCAAATCCTTCTTCTGGGAAGAACATTTGTCTGGTCGTTAGAAGCGCTGTCAGCTCCTGTCTACACCTCCTTCACAGTTGCCTTAGCTGCAGAGCTGCCTGGCACAAGACTGTGCTCTCTGGGTGGCCTACATCTGCTAACTGATCATGACATTATGGTGGGAGTAGCAAAGGGCCTCCCCTTTCCAATTTCTGTGGGGAAACTCAAATAGGCCCCATACCCTCAGAGCTCTCCATGGGTGATGGAGTGTCTGGGGTCTGAATCACAGTTCAACTTTTCTCTCTGCCTTATCCTGCTTTTCAAATCTCCCTTTCACAGGTGTTGATCCCTAAACATTATTCTTCATGTCCAAATCCATCTCAGCTTCAGCTTCCAGCATCTGCAATACGCAATATCCACTGTCGCTATTAGTGTTCACTTGCTAGTAACAGCATTGTCATTATATACCACATGCACCACCCCTCATCTGCACCCTCCCTGAAGGTACAGCTCTTGCTTACCTCAGAGGGCATTTTACAGGCTTTGATAGTATTTGCTAGAATGCATGAGTTACTGCTCAGTCTACCAGAAAAAATATGATTGCCGTTTACTGCCTGCATTCAGAATAAATGATAAAATAATAATTGTCAGGGAATTTTAAAAGAATCATATGTTCTCTGTGTTCAGTGCTATCGTTAGCTCACAGTCTATAATGTCCCAAAAGTCAAGAATAAAGCCTTCAAGGTCAAAAAAGGAACAAAGTCAAAGAAACTCCCAGAAATCATTTTTATTTTTAACAGCAACTGAAGTCTGTTCATGAGAGGGTATGTGACTATGATAGAGGACCGATTTGGGAGAAACGTGTCAGGTTTTCATTCCAGGGCTAGGAGATCAGAAGATCAGGAAGCAGCTGCTGTTGACTAGCCTTGTGATCCTAGGAAACTATTTCCACCTCAGCCTCGGATTTCCCATTTGTGTGAGTGAAGGACAGGTTAGGGCTAGTGAGACTCTAAATCAAACTTCATTGTTTGTTGAATTGTTAGTCCTCTACTATTGCTCAAACAGGTGATTTTCAGTTATTTGCCATTTTACTGAAGCATATTCTTAAGACTATTTCTACTGTTGCCTCTATTTATTTTCTTTGGATTAAACTCCTAGAATTGAAATTAATGGATCAAAAGGAATGTGCTGTTTTATTGATTTTTAAAATTTATATTGTTGAATTATCCCATAGGATAGACACATTTCTCATTTGTCCTTACATAATGAGAGTTCTCTCCCATTTTGTATCATCATTAAATAAAATAAACTGTTATTTCTCTAGGTTCCCAAAGAAGTTAAGTGTAACATCACTCTAGAAACCACCTTTAATGTTGAAACAATGGCAAATTAGGATCTCTTTCAACCAAGTGTGAAACTGTCCCATAGTGTCCTTTCCCATGTATGTTCTTATGGGAAGAATTGAGCGTGACTTTCTTCTTCTTTTCTTTCCTCTCTTCCTTCTTTCCTTCTCCCCCTCCTCTTTCCCCTCCTCCCCCTCCTCATCAGTCTCTTCCTCCTCCTCTAATGAACCCAAATTTGGCTGGCTTCTAGCAATCACCTACATACATTCTTATTTCTTTTTATTGATGCCTTCTTTCCTAAACACCTGTGATTCATTGTTTATTATTTCTTTGCAGCGTTTTGTCAAGAGTAGTTGGTATGTTGGTATTAAATGGATACAGATGAGCTCTACTTTTCCTAGCATGTAGATATAATATTTATTGTTTTAAATGTTTCCACCCATGTTAAACTTCAACCATAGTTTAAGTAATATGAACCTTTACCTAAGCCAGAACACAACACTTACAGGATCTAATTATAGAGAGTCCAAAGAAATAGAAATAATTAAGTCATAAGAATTATATTAAATGAATCTGTATTTGAAATATACTGTCCTGGGTATAACAATGCTATCAAACTTCAATAAGAGCAATTGTAACGTCAGTTAAATAACAGCAGTTAAACTATGAAGCGATCAATCAAATGTATTTTAAAGGAGAGAAAATAGGCAGATGTGTTCCTGGATCTTCAGGGTCAACGGCTGCAAAACCTGAGACAAATCCGCCTGTGACCCTGGAACCCTGAGCCCTCACAACTTGACCCTTCTCCTTCTTGGGGACTTGATGATCCCAAGAATTCCCTGATACATTTGGGCTTCTCTGTAGGTTGCTGCTGGAACAGTAGGAGCAAAAGGGCTGCTTGGAAAAGACTGAAACATAAACTCAATATGAGCCAGTATTTCTCTGTTGTGATTATTATTATTTTTTTTTCTTAGCTTGTTGAGCATTCTCTCAGTCAACAGAGCTGCCGTCTAAATTTCTTCAACTCTTCTCATAGATGACAATGCAGCTTTGATAAAGGAAGTGATTCTATGTAATTTTTTATCTGTTTCTTTGGCCATCTTCTTGTGGAGGTTGTACTTCTGATATGTATAGTTCATGTATTTACATACTTTGAGAAGTTCCTTCTCTATTTCTAAGCAGTATATTTTCTCCTCAATTGATTTTCTCTGAAGTTGCATGACATGGTCTTGTAGTATATTTGGCAGTGTTTTAACTTTCAGCTGAAGCTTCTGTATCTCACTTTGAAGCTGTGAATTTTCATATTGCAAAGGTAGTTGTTCAGTTTGGGACCTGTTTATTTGTCCTGTAAGCTCTTCATTCATTCAATTTTCTTCACATTAGTTTTTTGGATATTTCTTGTTTTTCACATTCAGTCCTTTTAAAAAACATTTTAGATAATAAGATGAGGATGAGACAATAATAATAATGATTTTTTTTGTTTGTTTGTTTGTTTTCAAATCATCTCCTGATTGATAGACCAGATTTACTTCATTTTCTGCTTCTTTTTCTCCAATTCCAAGTTCTTTTCCCCATAATTCCACTTAATCTTGTCTAGAGAGTACAGACAAATGAGTAGTCTTCAGCACAGTTTCAGTCAGAGATTTTAACTGGCTCTGTTTATTTTCCATGACATGTTTCATTCACGTGATTGTGTTTTCAAGTGTTTTCTCCTGTTCCTTCAGTTCCCTCACTCTTTGCTTCCATCTTGCAGTTTCCTGAAGATGAGTGTTTTTATTCAAATTGTCTTTTATGTTCTTCTAAAGTTGTTGTACCTTATTCCAAAATGATTTCAACATGTGCTTTGCATCAATCACTTGAGATTGGAGGGATTTTGATGCATCTTCATATGACTATGTCTGTCCTTGAGGGTGTCATTATCAGTCCATGAAGTGAACATTTAGTGGACTCACTTTCCATTTTTTTCAGGAAAGTCATTACCTCCTCAAATGAAAACCTGTTTTGATTTCTGTTAAGGACTGCCAAACACAGAGTTTGTAACGTCAGAGGACTGGTCTCCACCAAAGGTGACTCAGGGCTTCATAGATTTGTATAATCAGTCTGATCTTCTCACTGATATTTTATTTACTTCGATTAGGCAGAAGATATTTTAGCTAGCCTTTTTTTCCTCCTTATTATAAAAAACGACCATAACAGTACATACCAGGATCTCCTAGAGATAACCAAAGATACATGGAACTTGTTACAGGCATTCAGATATCCCCAGCAGAACACCACAAAGTGGCTCCAGGGCCATTCTGGAGGACAATTTTGTGGCAGGCAGAGAGCCTTCAATGGCTCCAAAGAACATCTCAGCTCTGCCTCTGAATGCTTTACGGAAACAAGTATCTGGCAACCAGGATAGATCTTCATTTGGGCCAGGGTAGGGGAAGGCTAGCCGGGTTCTATAAAATAGTTTTCTTTAACTTTGTATTGCTGAGTGTACATAGAGTACACTATGTACAAGAGTATACTCTTTGTACATAGAGTGCAGTATAGAGTGCATCTGGGTAAGTGGAAAGGCTGATTGCAACTAGAAATCAGCCAGGAGCTTGAGCTGTTCTAAGACCCACTTGGCCCTGTAGCAAACCTAGAGGACCCACTAGGCCACGTCCCTACTCTGCACAGGAGCATGCCAGGTTATGGTAGTGGGATACACATCAGTAGAAGGCATCCCTGGCTGAGGCTCATTCTTTAGATTTGAAGTTTGCTTCTGCTACAGGGAAGCCTGATGTTGCCTACAAAGGTCACAGGAACCTCCCTCCTCTGAGGGCTCACCATCTCCTCAACGTTTGGACAGTGCAGGCAGGTAGGTGCCAAGGACTGAGGGTCCCACCAAACATATTTTATGAGTCTGTTTCTGTTGCTTATAGCAGGTTACCTGAAACTTGGTGATTAATAAAGAAATGAAATTTATTTCTTTCAGTTTGGGAGGCTGGAAAGCCCACAGTCCAGGGAATGCAAATGGTGAGAGTCTTCTCTGGTGGGGACTTCGGTGATGCAGGGTGTCACCTTGTGAGAAAGAGAGACAGTTCCTCACTCCTCCTTTTAAAACCCTCAGAACCACACCCACAACCGCCATTAAATCAGCAATGGGTTAATCCATTTACTAGGGCAGGGTCCTCACAATCTAATCACCTCTTCAAGACCCAACCTTTCAATTACCGTAACAGGATTTCTCACCCTATGAGGGGTAAAGTTTTTAGTACATGGACTTTGGCAGATACAATTTGATCCACAGCAGAATAGAACATACAACATTAAGGAAATAAGAAAATAACACCCAGACCGCTAAGTGTCAAGTCACCCACCATTATGATTTTATTCTAAACTTGTGTTAATTCAAATATTTTTTTCTTGTTTACAATCACAGATTAATATACTTCTGTGTCTCTAGAGAGCACATGCCATTATTTTTGGCTGATCTGGGTCTAAACCTTTAACCTCCTTTGGAGAAGCCCTTATGAGAGACCCCCTTCTGTTACAAGAGTTGGCAATTCCAGATCTCTTTCTCTCTCTGCTACAGCCAGGGTGCTACCCATGCACAAGTGGACACACGCACCTCAAATCTGAATTGAAAGCTGGTGATGTGGAAAAGCAGAGTCTGCCCAGGATCCATCCTGGTGGGGGCGGCAGTGGTGGTGGTGGCGGTGATATTGGTGGTGATGGTGATGGTGGTGGGGTGTGGGTTTCCAAGGCTGCAGTTACCATAATAGTCCCAGGGAGGCACCCAGGCTCTGGTGTCAGTGCCACCAGCTGTGCAACCTATGGTATCTCAACCAGAAACTCACCGTGGTGACTTCCAACTCTGTGGTGTGTTTAGGGTATGTTTTCTTAGCTATGATAACTCCAATCCTAGTTCTGAAGCTCTTCTTGTGTTTTTTCTTTTGATTCTTTGAATTGTGCAACAGTTTTTATGAGTTTCTTGCTAAAATCAGCCACTGTTAGATTACAGTCCTTGCAACAACAAAAAATCTGACTATTAAAGACTTTTACTCTTTTCCAAGAGAAGGTGTTGTTACCAAATGTCATGTTGCAAAGTAGTATTTAACCATATTTAAAATTTTCTGTACAATATTTAATTGCATGGATGTAACTTAGTAGAAAAATCATTCTCCGTTAGAGAAATCTAAACAACCGTGATGTGAATGTCTTTGTATGTGGGTATGCTTTTTTTTTTTTTTATCCTAGTTTCAATTCTCCTTTGATAATCACCAGACATTTGTTTATTGGATAAAAGGATATAGACAATTTACCATTTATCCCCATTCTCTATGCTGTCAAAGAGTTTTCATGAATGTTTTTTCTAATTTTATGCTACCAGCAGAGTATAAGATTTTTAATCTCATTAGATCATTATTTGCATGGGATATTGCCATATGATATACATTTCCTAGTATGGCACACACACACACACACATACATGAGGGTATTTTTTTTAAATGTTTGTGGAAAATAGAATTTTAAAATAATATAGATCTTTCTACGAAGTTCTGTGTGTGTGCGTGTGTATGTGCATGTGTGCCCTGTATACGATGAAGTATGACATTTCCATACATTTGCTTAGAAGTTGATGATTTCACTGATTTTCTCTTCAGAAAGCAAAAAAATTTAATACAGACATCTAAGGAAGAGATGAACTGCTGAGAAATGTGACATTTTCAACATCCTGAGATTTTTTTAAAATTTAGGCTGGACAACAGCTTGTAGGATATGGTAGGAAGGGGATTCAAAAGGGGAAGTTGAAATAAATGGCCCTTAAATCATTGTCAATCCTGAGAATTCAATAATTCTAGTTGGGTGAGAGCTACACAGAAACATGCTGTGTCTGAAAGTGCTAAATTCAGAGTAGAAGAATCTTCAAGGTGACTCTTTCCTCCTGTTACATTTCGCCCTCATGTCCTAATTTTCTCTACTTTTTCTATTGTATTGCTCCCTCCAGGATACAGTCTTGATAATGTTTGTCTAATGGTCATTCTCCGATTAGCTCTTCTAAGTTCAGCCAAGTTATGACTGGGCCTTTACTTTCCTTCATCGTCAGGGTCTGGAGATCTTGCATTATTGCTTCACAAAGAGGAATTTCTATCAATAAGTAGCCTTTTAAAAGCAGGTGGCAATAAGTGGAGATAAGTATGGGGAGGGATGTGGTGTGTAAGAGATAACTAAAAATATTGGTTGGATTAAAGGCTGCTGGATCTCCGTGATAGCTGGGCCAGTTGCATAGCTTGCTTTGCTTACCTGCTATGATAACACAATTTAAAGGCACATGTATTTCATGAATACATAAAAGTTTGTAATTATTTTGAACTGTTTTGTTTGTTCTTTTGACATCTCTAAGTATAAAAATGCTTTGTTTGATTTGCTTTTTTCTTTGAACTTTCATGAAAAGATTACAATAGGTCAGAGCAGAGGGACACCTGACATGTCTCCATTTTGGAGGGTGGGGGGTGGGTTCTGTCTGAGTGAGAAGCCCAAAGAAGTGGAGCATGACCAAGGTCATCCTAGAAGACTTATGTTAAACACTGCATTTGCATGTGTGTAAGCATTTCCTCAATATTAAAAATGGTGGGGTGGGGGGAGGAAAAGAGGAATGAGGAGGGGGAAGGAGAGAGATTGGATAAGGGGTGTAGGATTTGGAACAATGAATATGCTAATAAAATATTTTTTAAAATAAAAGCAGGAAAGAAAAAAAATGGTGAGGTCAGGAGAGAAGGGAAGAGTCTTTTACAGTTTTCTCAGAAAAATAGTTTTTATTTTTACTGAGAAAAATGTGGTTGATCAGAGTCTTTTGGGGACTGCAATGGCAAAAGAATACAGAGGTCAACAAATCTAACTTGAACTGTAAATAGATGTGCTTAAGCCATTCAAAAGGAATATAAATCAACAGGACATAGTGGAATCAGCATCAGATGAGGAGCATGTAGATCTCATTCTGGTCCCATCCCTGAGTTACTGAGTGATCAGACACGTGACTTCATATTTCTGGGCAACAGTTTCCTCAACTATCAAATGAAAGATCTAGATTGACAATCTCCAGGGCCATTGTGCACTCTAAAATATGGTGAATTGGCCGTCTTTCATGATTTAAAAATCACTGAGAAAGGCAGTGGCTACTAAGTCTTTCCTATTAAGTCACTATTTGTGAGACCATGAAACATAACTCACTCCATCTTGAAGCCCTTATCACTTGCTACGTCCTTAGTGTGAACTGAAAGGAATAAAATTCAGCACCAGTTAAAGGATGAGACACAAACGCAAGGCAGCTGGCCGGAGAAGGTTTTTTATTCAGCGGGCACATCTGCTTTTATAGGGTTAGAAGAGAGCTGATAGGTTTGCTGAGGACACAGGATGTTCAGGGATTGGATGGATTGCGTTGCTAAGGGGCCAGGAGCAGGGAGCCTGTGCTGATTGGCGTGTGATTCGCGCCGGCGGAAAGGTATTGTGGCACCAGCGGGAAGGAGAAGGCGGAAGAGAAGGGTAGCCAGTGCCATGATGGGGCACGGCCAAAAGGGTTCTCATACGACCTGATATGAACTCTGACCACAAAGCTATACAGTGACTAGGAGTAAGGTAGTTAGAACAACAGGTAGAAACAGCTTGCTGACTACAAAGAAACTTCCTTTGTATGAACTGCTTATCTAAATTTGAGTTCGACCAGGAGGTGTCACAAGAAACCTTGCATAAACCTCTGGGCTGTCACCCACTCAATCCATCATCCTGTATGTAAGTTACCCGAATAAAATTATTTGCTTGACCACATGGAATTACCTATTTCATTTTTTGGTCTCAAGATGCCTTCTTAGTTTGGTGAACATTTTGCTTTTAGTCAACTGTTAGACACTATTCATACTTGTGGGAGCAAAACACATTTTGTGTTGGTCCTAAGCAGCAGAGTCTATGGAATACGAAAGAGATTGTTCATGAGATTTCCAAGCAGACCCTGTCTATACTTCTCCACATTTATCAATTGTTAGTTTACCAGTCACTGATAATATCTAACCCTTCTGTTGTTGAGTGACTAAACACTGTACTGTGTAATCATGTGGGTTCTGGAATCATATGACCTGAGTTGAAATCCTGGCTTGCTCACTTCCTTGTCATATGAACATAGGTACTTAACCTTCTGGACTTTGAATTTCTCAGCTTCAAAACTGTTATAACATTTAAAGCTACTTCTTGAAGTAGTTGAGAAAACATGAGATAATCATATGAAGCACTACACATAATACCTAGTGAAAATTCAATAAATAGCAATAAATATTAGCTTGTACTTTTATCCATCCATATTTGGTATTTATTTTGCCTAACAAATGGCTAGTGTTGGAAATTATTATAGTCACTCCAGCTTTATTTTGATAAATGCCAGCATGGTATATCTTTCTCTGTCCCTTTACTTTTAATCTGCCTGAGGCTTTGTGTTTTTTCAAATCCAATCTGACAAACTCTATACCTTATACTTGGTATGTTTAGAACATTTACATTTAAACTAATGACTGATGCAGCTGGATTAAAATTGAACACCTGCTGACTGTTTTCTGTGTGTTTACCTTTGTTTTTCATCCCTTTCTCTTTCTTTTACTGCATTAATTTTTTTTTTTTTTTTTTTTTTTTTTTTTTGTCGTTTTTTCGTGACCGGCACTCAGCCAGTGAGTGCACCAGTCAGTCCTATATAGGATCAGAACCCGCGGCGGGAGCGTCGCCGCGCTGCCAGCGCAGCACTCTACCAAGTGCGCCACGGGCTCGGCCCTACTGCATTAATTTTTAAAAACAAAATCCATCCTTAATAGATATTCTTAGATTTTTACTTTTTTCTGTTCCAGAATCCCATCCAGGATACCATATTATTTGTCTTTATGTCTCTTTATGCTCCTCTTGGCTGAAATGGTTTCTAAAACTTTCCTTGTTTTTAATGATCTTGATAGTTTGAAGAATACTGGTCAGGTATTTTATAGAATGCCCCTCAATTTGGATTTGCATGATATTTTTCTTAGGCTTACACCTTAGTTATTGGTTTTGAGGAGGCAGATATCAGAGATAAGATACCATTTTATTTACATCATATAAAGGTTGCTTACTATTGCCTTATCTTCCTAGGTCTCTGGTTTATTGAAAGTCACTAATTTTAAAAAATGTTCAGCCATTGTTTCTTCAAGTATCTCTTTTGTTTCATTTATCTTTCTTCTCCTTCCAATTATATGTATGTTACACTTATGCTTATATTGTTCAGTTTTTGTATATTCCGGGTTATTTATTTATTTTTTCTCTACTTGCCTTTCAACTTAGATAATTTCTGTTGACTTATATTTAGTTACACTGAATTTTCCTGCAGATATATTGACTCTACTCCATGGACTCATCATTTCTGTGACTGCATTTTTTATTTCAAGTATTTCTTTGTGATTTTTCTTCTCATATTGTCCATCTCCCTGCTTATATTACTCATCTGGCCTTGCATGGTGTATACCTTTTCCTTTAGAACCTTTAAAATTATTAATAATATTTATTTTAAATTATCTAGCTAATAATTCCAATCTGTGTTATATTTGATTCTGGTTCTGATTATTGTTTTTTACATAAGACTGGTTTTTACTTGACTTTTGGTAGCCCATGAAGTTTTGTTATTGTTGTTGAAAGTCAGCATATTTTCTAGGGCAATATATGTTGAGGTAAATTGGCATTTAATGTTAATGGGGAATTTATGTTAATGGGGCCAAGAGTTGGGCTATGTATAATATTTACCTTAGCCATGGAAACAAAAAGCTTAAAGTCACTTTAGCAATCTTGAACTTATCTCCCCTCTTGGCTTTGGTGCTTCTCTTTGTGCTTTTCCTCAAGGAGATTATATCTCTTGCAGCTTTCCTAGCTCCAATCTACTATTATTTTTACCATAGGCTTATAGTATGGTGGTAGAGTGTGGAGGAAGTAGGGAGGGTATTTTGTCTTCTGATTAATTCCTAGTATTTGGAATGCATAATGGATCTGAGTACCAGATGTTCTTTTCCTGTAGGAAAAGAACTTTTTTCCACCCCACCATGATCTCTAATCTTTTCCCATCTGCAGTACCTATTGTCCAGTGTTCCTTGTCTATGTCCTTAAAACCCTCTCCCCTGTAGATTATAGTTATAATTTTAAATTTTTTTCATATGTAAAAAGGAGGCTGGATTAGGGCTGGAGCAGAGCAAAGCAAAGTTCCTTACTTTTCCTGGCATGGTATTTCACTATTGCCTTCTGGAGATTTGCTTCCTGAGATTATTAAGATCCAGAGAAAGAAAGTTCTGAGCAGATTTCTCACTGCTTACTCTTCTCCTCTCTTTACTTTGCTTTGGTCAGTGGGAAGCTGCCTTCAGATTTATCCAATTCTCCCTTTGGGAGGCTGGTGGAGTTCCAGGAAAATTCTTCAAAATGTGGGTACCCTCCTATGACTGAAGCTCCCAGTAGATTGTTCTCACACTAGCCCACACTTGGCCACCAGTTCAAAATTTCTAGTTTTACGTTCCTAAAGCATTACGACACTCAGTGACCTGCTCCAGATAATCAACTTTCAGATTCTTTGTCTCCTTGGATGTGTCGGTTTCTCTAGATTTTGGGATGGTAGTTTGCCCTGAAACCTCAATTACCTGATGGGATAAATAAAAGTCTGTTGTTCTTTTCTTCTTCTCTCTCTCTCTCTCTCTTTTCCTTATCTCTTCTTGTTATGAGGATGGGAATGTTTACTCCAAGCTCCAAGCTCTTCATGCATCTGAGCTAAACCCAGAATTTCCTCACCAAACCTTTAAATAACTTTCTCTGTAGCATATCAAAGCAGGTATGATATTAGAATTTGCTTAATACAGACCATAGTAGGGTCCAGATTTTATTCAACTACCAAAACCAACCACCAGAGCCCTTCTGAAAACATTTGAGTAACATACAGAATCATAATGAGCCAGAATTTATCCTTTTTCTACCTGAAATTTCTTCAACTCTGATTCAACATTTTTAGGATCTATTTGGGCACATATTTCTCGGTACTTTTCATATAAAATTTTAAATAATGCAGTGCATTTGGTGTGTATAGCACCTTCTCGGGGGTTACAATTTACAGTGATTAGACTAACTTATTCAGACAGAGAAGCAATGTCTGCTTCTACGATCAAGAGAGGCTATGCAGAATTTACAAGTCAAATGCCCTGCTTCACCCAAACTTTTTCATATGCCTTTATCCCAAATTTCAGGGGTTTACTCCTCCTCAACAAATGTCCTAACTTTGACATAATGAATCCTACAAGGTTGTAAATTTAATTTATGTTGTAATTCAACCATCTGCATGATTAGACTTTGAGTTTATTTTTCACAAATCTCAATCCTGCTATAGGTAATAAGGTTTTCTTTTAAGGCAATCAGAGAAAATTCTGAGTCAATTAAGCAGTCTTGACCTGGGAATTTAAAGCCCCAAGCTTATAATTTCATTTCAGAGTTTATAATTTCATTTCAAGGTCTCCAGTGAATTTAAAAACAAATCAACTATACTATGCTCCTTATTTTTGTTAAAATATTCTATGCAACCATTTCTATAGGTATTTGATTACAGGTGACACAAGGTGATCACTTAATTAACTGTTTGGCCACTCCATGCCATAGACTAATGATGTTTCATTTTCCATTGGAAATATTAAATTAAAGCTTTTAAGTCTAATTGTAATGGAGAACCATTTCCAGATAACCCATAATCAATTTTGAGAACCTTTCCTTACAGTGATTTTCCTCTGGAACTACTTCCAGTAACAACTTCTGTATCAGTTGGGTTTAACCAGAGAAAGCAAACCACTAGGAATAATGTAATATAATGTATTTATTATTGTAACTCAGTCAAATAATGTGGGAGCTGGTAAGAGACTCTCAGTTTTTCTGTTCCTTCTTTCTCTGGTTATAAACTTGGAAACTCAGGACAAGTGATTAGAATTGACAGATATATTTGAAGTAGGAGAGAGCAGGTGCAATGGGGTTCTGCAAGGCAAGAGCTGGAACCTGCATTTCTCTCTCTTTCTCTCTCTCTCTCTCTCTCGTGCTGATCTCTTCCCATCTATGGGCCTCCAAAATCAGTGCCATAAATTACGTACAAAAGAAGCTGAAACTGTTGCTATAGAGCCACCTTAGTATCTTGTCCAGACTTTAGAGAAGATAAAGGAAGAGATTCAATGCAGCTGGGACAATTGGCATGGCTGCTACCCATGGCCACAAGATGAACCAGATCTGCAAAATTGTGCATGATTTGCAATAGCCCTGAGCTACACTGACCTTCTAAGAGTACACATAACTACTGCTTTACTCACACCTTCCAAATCTCATGTACAGATTTTTCTTGTGATGAACTAATCCAGCTGCATATAGGATTGGGTATTCTGAGAAACATAGTTCAGTTTAGTAAACTTGACATATTACAAAGCTGTCACACCATTTTAATCACTCAAGAACTCATACTTAGGAGCCCTAAGATGATGTTAATCATTGAGTGAAAATATCTGGAAAATAACAATATTAAGTTTTAATCTTTTTTATTTTTATTTTTCTTCCTTCTGTGTTCTCTATACCTATCTTCCTGGTGATTTTTCAAGAATATTTTGTTCCAAGGAATCTTTCCTTGCTGAAAAATCTGGAGACAAAGAAATCTTTCCACCCACAAAATGGGAAACATATATGCAAATCATAAATTTGATAAGAAAGGGATTAATATCCAAAATTTGTAAGGAACTCAAACAACTCAATAGCAAGAAAACAAATAACCCAATTAAATGGACAAATAACTTGAACATATATTTATTAAAAGAACACATCCAGATGACCAACAGGTACCTGAAAAGATGCTCAGCATCACCAATTATTAGGGAAAAGGAAATGAAAACCATAATGAGATATGTCCTCATTTCTGTTAGAATGGCTTTTATCAAAAAGATGAAAGATAACAAGTGCTGGCAAGAATTCAGAGAAAAGGGAACTCTTGTACCCGGTTGGTGGGATTGTAAATTAGTACAACCATTATGGAAAATCGTATGGAGGTCCCTCAAAAAACTGAAAGTAGAACTGCCACATGAGCCAGAAATCCCACTTCTGGATATATATTAAAAGGAATTGAAATCAATCTGTATTCCCATGTTCATTGCAACATTATTCACAATAGCCGAAATATGGAATCAACCTAAGTGTACATAAACAGATAAATGGATAAAGTACTATATATATATATATATACATATATATATATACACATACACACACACACAATGGAATGCTATCGAGCCTTAAAAAAGAAATTCCGTCATTTGTGATAACATGGATGAACCTGGAGGACATTATTCTAAGCGAATAAGCCGGGCACAGAAAGACAAATACTTCATCATCTCACTTACATGTGGAATCTAAAAAAGCTAAACTCATGGAAGTAGAGAGTAGAATGATGGTTACCAGAAGCTGGGCAGGTTGGGGAAAGAGAGGGAATGGAGAGTTACGGTCAAGTTTATGAAGTTTCCGATAGGCAGGAGGAATAAGTTTTGAGACACAGCAGGGTGGCTATAGTGGATAATAATGTATTATGCATATCAAAATAACTAGGAGTGAATTTCAAATGTCTGAACATAAAAATGATAGGTAAATGAGGTGATGAATATGTCAATTAGCTTGATTTAATTATTCTGTGTTATATACATATAGCAAAACATCATATTGTACCTCGTAAATGTACATGACTATGATTTGTCAATTAGAAATAATATTAATGTAAAAAAAAGTGTTCTCATTGGCTGTTTGGCTTCTTATTCACTGAGACGCAGAGACTGCTCTGAGCTTCCCATTTAGATCCAACTTGTCATTGAACAGTAATGCATTCATTCATCCAACAAATATTTATTGAGCACCTATTATGTTCTGGATACAGATAAATGTTTTAAAATCTAATGTTTTTCTTGCCTAATGTAAATGGGTGACAGTCCAAATTTTCAGACCTCTGAACCTTCTCTAAAGGGTGAGGTAAAATTGGGAATGAGAAAGTGTCACGTGAACACCTGAACAGCCTAACTGGCCTATAATCCCTTCCAGCAGGTCTGTCAGGAAGCCCACTGCAGAAAGGCACCCACCCAATCAGGCAGGCAGTGGTTGAATCTCGGAGAAGTCACGACCTTTTTCTAATTTTCACAAAACTGTGTTATGGACTAGAGCCTTGCTTTCCACATTCTAAGTATCTGAGGTTTTTTTTTTTTTTTTTTTCTTTTCTTTTAGACTTTAACTCTTTCTCCAAGGTTAGCAATTTTGTTTCATTTCCTGTTCCTCCTCTGTTTATTCCCCTGTAAAGTACTTGCTTTATCACACCCATATATCCTCTTTCTGTTTGTCAAACACATGGCATGTGAGGATTTCATGTGGACTTTAAAGAAGGTCTATAGCTTATTAATTGGACAGCCTTTAAATGAAAAGGAGACACGTTTGCTGAAATGAAGGAAGGTGGGCAGGGAGGGGACTCTCACCTTTGTTGTTTCCAGGGGTTTATCTTGAGGCTGCTGATTTACAAGTTCCTCTCATGGATCACCTTCCTCTTAAGCAGGAAAGGAGAGGCCTCTGTCAGCCATTTGCTAGATCAGATAAATTAATTAAATTATCTTCCCTACCGAATTGTGAAAAAATTAAAGTCAGCACACAAGTGAAGCAAGTTGCATATTTTTGAGGAAAATGCAGTGGCCTGGCTATTTATTTAGCTGGCACAGTAGTCCTCAATTCCAGATGCACATTAGAATTACCAAGGGAAATTTTAAAAAATGTTGATGTCTGGGGCTCTACCTTACAACATTTTTTAGTATTTCAGAATATCCGATGATGAGATCTGAGATATAGTATTTTCAAAGCTCTCAGGTGATTTTTTTTTTTTTCCAGGAAGAATCAAGAGTCACTGATTTGTAGTTTCCAAGAGGCTTGTTAGTACTACAGAATAATTTATAATTGCTGGGCCAAATTGAAGCTTGATCCTGTTCTCTGGCAAATAAATATCAGGCACTTCCATACCTACATATGCATACATAGGGATGCCCATTTATAGACATGCACATACTGCACTCATGTCTATGTTTGCAAGGCATAACTCTTTGCAAACATGGACGTGCACACAACAGTGACATTGAGGTTCTGAGATACCACAGAGATTCACCCAGATACACAGAAATAGACAAGAACACGGGCAGATACTCAAAAATGTGCTTTTTGAAGCTTATATCTGGTGGCTTCATGCAGGGTGTTATAGCACCTTTATCTGCCAGTTCCTTGTGAATGTGATTTTAAGTCAGTTCAATATCACATGCCCATCCCCTTACTCAGGGGTGTATTAGAGAAGGTTGGATGGAAATTGTCAGCTCAAAAGAGGGAACTATGTGACATTTCAGGGAGAAAGGAAGCTCTATCAAAAATTTTCTCCTCATGCGAACTTGCAGCCTTAGGAAAGAAGTAAAAAAAAGCCATCTGGTTTTGAGTACTGGCCAGCAGATCAAAACATTTTACCACAGTGTTAATTAACAAATTATATGTGCGTGATCCATTTATATTTACAAAGTGAGTTCATACCTTTAACTTAATTAATCAACCTTGCATTTATACAGAACTTTACAGCTATGATCTCATTTGATCCACAGAAAAGCCCAGTTACGTAAGTACTGTGATTAAACCTTTTTAAAAGTTGTCACGAATAAGGCTCAGAGAAGTCGAATACCTTTCTGAAGTCACCCAGCTTATTAGTTTCCTGCATCTGCAATAACAAATTACTATGAATTGGGTGGCCCAAAACAGCAGAAGTTTATTTGATCCAGTTCTGGATACCAGAAGCCTGAAATCAAGGTGTGGCAAGGTCTCACTTTCTCTGGAGGGTCTACAGAAGAATCCTTTTTGGCTTCCTCCAGCTTCTGATCGCTGCCAGAAATCCCTGGCTTCCTTGGTTTGTGGCCATATCACTTCCATCTCTGTCTCCAGCTTTTTATCACCTTCTCCTCTAGGTGTCCCTGTCTAATCCTCTTCTGTCTGTCTGTCTGTCTTGTAAAGACACTTATTATTGGATTTCAGACCCGCTGAGATAATCTAGGATTATTTTCTCATTTCAAGATCCTGCGAAGATCCTTTTTCTGAATATGTTAACAATCATATATTCTGGGGATGAAAACACAGACATATCTTTTGGGGGTCCAGCACTCAATCCACTCTACCCAGCTAGTAAGTACTAGTATGGGAGGTTGTGCTCTTGGCCAACACCAGATAGTGCATCTGTACTCACAGATGTGGGGATGGATCTGATGTTATGCAGAATTCACCAACAAAATGGACATCTAGATCATTCCATGGGCTGTATGCAAGCTGCACCAGTGGGGCAGGGAGTCTTGATTCTGAGGACAAAGCCTCAGCACAGGAAATGAAACTGCAATCATGATGCTGCCTTGTTGAGGAATATAGCTGGGCACGGGGAGCATGTGCTCCTCTTCTTGCCGATTCTGTGAACAAGAGTTTGTCTGGAATGACAAATACTAAGTAAGTGAGCAGACTGTTGGTCATCTTGATTCATCATGGAATCCCCTGTGAAACTCCCTGCTATGGTTTGGATATGGTTTGTCCCCACCAAAACTCATGTGAAAATTTGATATCCATTGTGGCAGTGTTGGAAGATGGGGCCTAGTAGGAGATGTCTGGGTCATGGGGGCAGATCTAATGAATAGGTTAAGGCCTTCCCAGGGTTGAGTGAGTTCTCATTCTTATGGGAATGGGTTAGTTCCTGCAAGAGCAGCTTGTTAAGAGTCTGGCTTCCTTGGTTTTTCTCTTGCTTCCTCTCTCACCATGTGATCTCTTTGCACACAACCTACTCCCCTTCCATTTTCTGCCATGAGTGAAAGCAGCCTGAGGCCCTCGCCAGATGCAGCTACCCAATTTTGAACTTTCCAGCTACCAGAATCAAATATTTGGTGAGCCAAATATACCTTTCTTTATAAATTACCCAGCCTCAGGTATTCTGTTATAGCAACACAAAATGAATTAAGACACTGTCCTCAGTAGTTGGCTCTGAGGAGGTCTGTGTAGTCATAAGTGATTATGAAGTCTCCTGTCAATTGACAATCAATCAAGATGTATTGAGCATTTTTATGCTTTTGTTTTTGCAATAGCTTTAGTGGTAGATACTAAATAAGTGTTCTTGCATACAAAGGGATTATTGTTTAATTGAGGAAACAAATAATGTTTACAAATCATTGTATTACTGGAAACAGAGTTTGAGGCCAAAAAGTAAAATCTTGTCAGACAGATATATTTTATTTTGACCCACACAATACTTTTAAAAAATGTTTGCATTAGCTGTCAATATTTAATAATCAGTAGATATCACATTAAAAAAATCTATATTTCTAGCAGAAAAAAACAAACAAAAAATATCAGCAGATCTATCAAAACTAGGATTGTATTTCCTTAAACAATATTTGGCTTATTTAATAGGAACACTTATTCTCCATTTTAACAGTCTCCAATGCTTTCTATTGTATTAACCCAGTTTCACTTTATCCATTTAGATTATCTGTCTGATTGTTATAAGTACAACTCTTATGTTAGGAAAACATTGTCATTAATTCATTGACAAGTATTTAAGGGCTTCAGGCAGTGGTAATGAAGGAGGGGTGGAACAATTAGGGAGGATTCAAGAAGGAAGTGGAAACTGAGCCATCCCATAAAGAATTAGGAATTAGCCAGCTAAAATCCAAAAGACTATGAATGATAAATGCTGGCGAGGCTGCGGAGAAAAAGGAACTCTCATACATTGTTGGTGGGACTGCAAAATGGTGCAGCCTCTATGGAAAATGGTATGGAGGTTCCTCAAACAATTGCAGATAGATCTACCATACGACCCAGCTATCCCACTGTTGGGAATATACCCAGAGGAATGGAAATCATCAAGTCGAAGGTATACCTGTTTCCCAATGTTTATCGCAGCACTCTTTACAATAGCCAAGAGTTGGAACCAGCCCAAATGCCCATCATCGGATGAGTGGATACGGAAAATGTGGTACATCTACACAATGGAATACTACTCAGCTATAAAAACGAATGAAATACTGCCATTTGCAACAACATGGATGGACCTTGAGAGAATTATATTAAGTGAAACAAGTCAGGCACAGAAAGAGAAATACCACATGTTCTCACTTATTGGTGGGAGCTAAAAATTAATATATAAATTCGCGCACACACACACACACACACACACAGACACACACACACACACACACACACACACAAACCGGGGGGGGGGGGAAGAAGATATAACAACCACAATTATTTGAAGTTGATACGACAAGCAAACAGAAAGGACATTGTTGGGGGGGAGGGGGGGAGGGGGAAGGGTGGGAGGTTTTGGTGATGGGGAGAGCAATAATCAGCTACAATGTATATCGACAAAATAAAATTTAAAAAAAAAATAAATTAAAAAAATTAAAAAAATAAAAAAAATAAAAAAATAAAGAATTAGGAATTACATAAAGTTAGGGAAGGATGTGAGGAAATTAAATACAGAAACTACAAGCAGTGGAGCAAAAGATTAATGCAAAATTAAAATCTGCTTTTATTAGAGGCCTAAAAGAAGAAAATATAGGGCAGTATTGTTATGAAAGCGTTGGGAAAGAACTATTTTCAAAATTTATAAGAACATTCAGAGCAAAAAGCCGAAGGCATTATAGAGCAAAAAATAAAGCCAAAGGCATTACACTACCTAACTTCAAACAATGCTATAAAGAAACAGTAGTCAAAACAGTGTAATACTGTCATAAAAACAAACAGATGGACCAATGAAACAGAATAGAGAACCCATATACTTACAGCCAACTGATCTTTACCAAGGGCACAAAGAATATACACTGGGAAAGGACAGCCTCTTCAGTAAATGGTGCTGGGAAAACTGGATATCCATTTGTAGAAGAATGAAACTAGACTCACATATCTCACCATATAACAAAATCAACTCACAATGGGTTAAAGATTTACATATAAGACCTTAAACTATAAAACTCCCAGAAGAAATCATAGCGGAAACACTTTAAGGTGCAGGACCAGGCTAAGACTTTATGAATAAGACCTCAAAAGCATAGGCAACAACAACAACAAAAATAAACAAATGGGATTATATCAAACTAAAAACCTTCTGAACAGCAAAGGAAATAATCAACAGAGTGAAATGACAACCTACAGAATGGAAGCAAATATTTTCAAACTATACATTCAATAAGGGATTAATATACAGAATATATAAGGAACTTAAACAACAGTAAAAAGGAAAAAAAATGCATCTTAATTAAAAAATGATAATGGAGCTGAACAGACATTACTCAAAAGAAGACACACATATGGCCAATGAGTACATGAAAAAGTTCAACATCACTAATCATCAGGGAAATGTATATCGAAACTAATTGAGATATCATCTCGCCCTGGTTAGACTGGCTATTATCAATAAGTAGAGAATAACAAATGCTGGTGAAGATGCAGAGAAAGCAAAACACTTATACACTGTAGTGTGACTGTAAATTAGTGCAGCCAGTCTGGAAAACAGTATGGATGTTTCTCAAACAACTATGGATAGAACTACCATATGATCCAGCAACCTCACTACTGGGTATATACCCAAAGGAATGGAAATCATCATGTTGAAGGGATACCTGCAACCACATGTTCATCGCAGCTCTATTTACAATAGCTAAATGTCCATCAGTGGATGACTGGATAAGGAAAATGTGGGATATATATATACAATGGAATACTACTCAGCCACAGAGAATGAAGTTCTGCCATTTGTAGCTACATGGAAGAGCTTGGAGAAAATTATGTGAAGTGAAACAAGCCAGCCACAGAAAGAGAAATACTGCATGTCCTTGCTCATAAGTGGGAGCTAAAAAAAGAAAGAAAGAATGTAGGAAACAACACTCACAAAAATGTGTTGAACTTTCAGAAGGAGTGAACAGAGCTGTGGTTATTGGAGGTGGGAAAGGGGGAGTGGGATGGGGCTGGTGAGAAATTGGTTAAAAGACACAAGGAATTGGGTAATGAACACAAAGATTAATCACAAATTTGTAATGATGAACTTGCTAATTATACTGATTTTATCATCACACATTGTACACAGGTATTGACATTCAACTCTGTACCCACAAATGTTTAATCAATTATTTTTCAATTGGAAACTTTTAAAAAATCCAGACTACCTTGATGAAATAGTAAAATACAATAAAACGTTTAAAAACAACCAAAAAACTTCTACAAATAGATACAAAAAAGACTTATAAAATAATAGAATAATAGGTAAAACTTATTAAAATGCTCTTCACAGAAGAGGAAACACAAATGGACAAGAACTACAAGGAAATGCATTCCCTTCACGCTGTATAAATATAAAAACTTTAGTCTTATAATTCCAGAGAATTGAAGAGGATGTGGAAAAATAAGAGCTCTGATATCCTGCTGAAGGATGTATAAGTGGTGCAGCATTCTTTGAGGGCACTTAGACAGTATGTAATAAAGTTGAATATTTATAAACATACTTTGGACTCTGCAATTCCATATTCAGAAATTTTTAGAGATTTTCTTACCTAAGAATACAAGGAAACATATGTAGGCATATTCAATGTAGCATTATGTGTAAGACTAAAACAAAATAAATAAAACAAAAAAATTAGAACTAAATAAATTGTTCTTCAGTAGAAAAATAGTTAGATCTAGTAAATCTTCACACAATGGGAAACTATATAGCAATGGTAATAGATAATTTCAGGTTACACGTCTCTTTGGCTAAATGCCCAAACCAGATGTTTAAAGAAAAAAAAAAAAGTTGTAATATAACATACTATAAGAAAATATTTAGAGCTAGTTTAAGAAAAAAAAAAAAAAAAAAAAACGCACAAATTGAACACACACCATCTGTGAGGTTAGTATAGGTAGAAGCCTGTTGGACTAGCAAAAGTCTGTGTGGGTGGTGACAAACCTGGCCCAATCTGACCCAGGGACACAGGAAGCCAGGCCACCAACCCATGAATGTAGGTCTTAGAGCTTTTGTTATAAAATCAGATGGTCATTGTCACTGTTTTCTTCTTAAAGCCACTACCTTTAAAAGGTTATGGTGAGGGAGATAGACATCACAGCTTCATGTGGAAGATGCTGGTTGGAAAAACATTATCTGATGGAAGATTAGAGAGTCTTGCAGGAGAACTAGCTCTGAGAGAAGGAGAAAAGGAAGAAAATAGACATGATGCATTTATCATTCTTTTCTTTGCTGTTATTTGAAAAACTCAGAATCCCTCAGATATTTTGCTCGATCAAGAAATGTGAACTTTTGCCTGGGTATTTGCAGTGGCTCTCTAATGTTTCCACTCTTACTCTCTGACTCCTGCACACCCAGTGAGTCAATCTCCTGAAAGCATAATGCTGACAATTTACACCCAGTTGTTTAGTGTCTTCTGTATAAAGTTCAGATTCTGAAGCCCCTCCGGGCCCCAACTTCTCTTTCTATTCTCACTCACTTTCCATCTCAACAGATATTTAGAACCCGCTTCGTGCAAGCTCCTCGGTGGGCACTGGTGATCAGAGTTGTGAAAGGTGAGCAAGGCACCTGTTCCTACAGACCTCACAGTCCACAGGGGCAGACAGACAGCAGAACAATGAAGCAACATTTTAGATCATTGCATCTGGCTTAAGTGCTGCAAATTTAGCAAAATAAATATGCAGCAGTGAGTGACCAGGACCATTTGATAGGGTGGTCAGGAAAGGCTCCTCTGAGAAAGTGGCATATAAACTGAGATTAAAGAGGTAAGAAAATATCAGTCATGGAAACATCTATGGGAGGATGTTTCAGTCTTTTCTGCCCTGTGCTTGTCAAACTGATCTCTTCTCTAAATACATCCTGGTCTTCCTATCTACTCTGCCTTTGCCCACGCTATTTCCTCTACCAGAAATATGTCTCCTCCTATTTTCTCCTGTGGGAACCCTGCTTTGCTTTAAATGCTATCTCCTCCATGAAGCCTTAACCTGATTTCCTCAACTAAATCTTCTCTTACCTGTAAATGTTTTAGTGTTAATATTCCAACATCTTTTTTTTTCTCCTTTGGAAAGGACTATCCTGATTATAAGCAACAAAGGTGTAGCTGGAATAAGGGTAAGCACAACATAAGGATCAAATGCATTGGCTTAGGTAATCAGAACACAGAATGGTCAGCTGTGGGGCTGGCTTCAGAGAGAACTGTATCTGGAGGCTGCAATGGCAAATCACTGTCATTCCATTCTCTCTTCTTCTCTCCTCTCTCTGCATTATTTTCCTCTTTCAGACTGCTTTTCCCCACACACCTGGAACTATGGTTGCAGATAGTTCTGTACTTATACTTTTAGGTTTTCTGAACCAGAGATGACTATTCTCACCACCTAAAGTGAGAAAAATACCAGGAAGGACCCTTTGGTCCAGGTTACTTTATACCGCTTGACAGTATTTGAGAGCAGAAGGTAGGAGACCAAGAGCCATCACTCAGAGGTCACATGCCCACCCCTGCGAAGTGAATGTCTGCTCCATAAGCTCTATTTGTCTAGACCTGGGTATAAACCTGTACTTCAAGGGAATCATCTTTTACAAATATTCATGACACAGGAAATTCCACCTCTGGATAGAGGCATTATAAAGGCTTATAGTCTAAGCACTAAAGCCCACTCTGCCCCGCAGTGCTAAAGAAGCATCTCAGAGTCTTGGCAAGGCTGTGTACACAATACATTCTAAGTTTCCCAGAGTTCCTGCACAGCCATAACATCAACCACATCCATATTACATTTTTGCACACCCATTTATTCCACACAGACCCAGTATTTCCATCATATATAGGTGGCAGACTTGTCCCACAAGGCAAACAGGAATGTGTATTAATGCCACTCTAGAGAAGTTTGTTTGCAGCAGGCAGTGTCATGTTTCTCTCTGAGGCTTGCTCTTAATTTATGGACCATTTCTGTTGCTGTCTTCAGCTTCTCTCTTAGCCTATTTTTTATCAGCCCAAATGTCATTTACTTTGTAACTAGAAAGCTTGGATTTCCCTGATGGGAACCCAAACCCAAGCCCTCCTACTTATTCTGGTGGTGCAAACGATTGACCGCTCTCTCCTGCTTTATCCATCCCTGCTACACTCTCAAAGAAAACTGGCTGTCTCCAGTGCACCTCAATATGCAGAGTGTTTATAACTATTATGAATGCATCACTTTATACCATTTTTCTATTTTTCATTTATTCATTTATGAGTGTTTGAAATCCTCCCCCTCGCTTCCTGCTTCCTTCTTTGAAGGGGCAATTATCGATTCTTTTGTAAGATCCTGGATCTTTTATGAGGCAGGATCTGGGAGTTAAAAAAACATAAAAAAAAAAAAAAAAAAGCCACTGGGATTTGCATGACCAATCGTTGAGTCAGAGTTGGAAATGATAGGGAAAAAACATAAGAACATACGTGTCTTGTGCTAAGTTAAAAAGAGAAATACTTTCTTTTTCGTTTTTGAAATAACTTGGAATAAATAAAAGAGAGAGACATTGAGAATATGCTACAAAGAATGTGGAAACTTAAGTATGAGAGAGATTCAGAAGAATAAATTTAAGAAGTTTTTCTGAGTTGTGATGGGAACTCCCTTTGACATTTATAAGAAGATAACAATCTTGGTATAAATTAGTTTGCAATCATTTTTGATTGAAGTTTCTTAAAATGAGTCTCAGAGACAGGAGTGGAGCAGAAATGATTAATTTAACTTTTGGGAATTTCTCTTGGTGTTCCTTTTTCCTTCCCCAAATACAGTGAATATTTCTGAAAAGCAAAGGCTTAGTGTTTCCCACAGTACTTTCCTCCCCGTCTTCAATATTTTATTGACTTGATAATCCTTTGTTGCTAACTAATAGTTGCATTTAATTATTATTATTGTTATTACTACATTATCATCATTTTTTACTAATTCATAATGGACACTAATTATGTGTCAAGACCAATGCTGAGATTTGTAAATGCCTGATCTCATTTAACCCTCATAATCAGCCTAGGCTCGTGAGGGAATTATTGCAAAAATTCATGTTAGAGATGACCAGTTTATAAGCTAGGTCAGTTGGAATGGGAAAATCAAAACAGTGCACATGTAAGATATACGTGGAAAGCAAAATCAACAGAACTCGAACACAGATTATATGTGGATTCAAGGGAGGTAAAGGTAAAGATGACAGGAAGGAAGGAAGCCTTGAAACATTATGGCAAGTTACCAAGAGAGGACATAGATTCTTCTCCAGAGATCACCTTGAGTGTTGTTTCTATATGGAAACAAGGTCAGTTAAGGGCTTCTTGAGGGTACCTATAGCTCTTAAATGACTGATGCTTCTGTGTAAGTAGGGTGAAGATACTTTCATGGAACTTCTACTGCATGCCACACCTGCTGGAATATAAACAATCTCATTTAATCTGCAAAGAGTAGTACTAACTCATTTTTTACAAAAGGCAATGGAGGCTCAATATGGCTGGCCACAGTGGTATTTTCTGTAGAAGTAAATGTTAGAAATAACATAAATGCCCAATAATATGAGAATGGCTATATAAATAATGGTATATTCATGTAATGGGCCATTACATAGCCAATAAAAATGTCGGTTTTGAAAGCAGTTTAATGGCATATAAAAATGTTCAGGATATAATATTGACTGAAAAAAAATCAGGGTACCCAGTGATATGCATGACATGACTTCAGTTTTGTAGAAAATGTCCACTTCTGACAGGAAGAATGAAACTGAGCCAAAGGAAGGTGCCTCTGCCCTAGAATGGGCATCGTCTGTCATGTGCCATGAGCAGGAAAAAAATCACAGTATTCTGCACAGTTAGGCCTGCCATGCCCATATGACTCTTCTTCCCCTAGCAAACGTCCCTGAACTCAGCATTTTGTCAGCATCACCTCACCTGCTAGACTCCTCCTGCCAGTATCCTTTGCCCTGTCTCAATCTTTTTCTATGGTTTGTCCTTGCCTCATCCTAAACTAGCCTGACATATATCCAAGTGTGTAATGGTTTTTAATTTCATTTCTCATGTAACTGTAAAAGCTCTATTCTAACACTATCCAATGGGAATATGGAAGTCTCAAATATATCGTTCATGAGTAATTTTACATTTTCTAGTATCCACATTAAGACATGTGACTACTTTTAAGCTTAAATTTTTTAAAAAAACAACTGATTTTAATTTTAGCAATATATTATTTAACTCAATATATTCAAAATATTGTAATTTCAGCATATAATCAATAATGAAATTATCTATGTTTCACATCTTTGAATTTGCACTAATTTCATATTTCAGTTTGCATTTCACTCTTCAATTTAGACTGACCACATTTTTCAAGTCCTCAGGAAGCAGGTGTGGCTAGTGGTTATGGTATGGAACAGCACAGACTTATACTCAGTACTCTTCCAGGATTGCTTTTTAAACTTCTCAGCTTTGTACAGTGTAAATGAAGGTGAAAGGCTAATCAGCTTTCAATTCAAAAGTGAATTATTAAAAAATTGTTTCCATTAATGGAGAATTCAGCTATGGAGCTTCTGCTAATAGATTAATTGGCAAGGGTTAATATATTTGGCAAGAGGGCAGTTTTTCATTTGTTTAATTAAATAAAGATGGAGATTAAAATTACTGATCTCTTTGAATTACTGTAGGCCGTAACTATAGGAGCCTTCACTTCTCTGAAACAAGGAAAGCACCAGAGCTAAGAATTTTTTTAGGAGAAATGACAGTCACCTAAGCCAATGGCAAGAAGCCAGCCAGGCAAGTCCTTCAACAGTCATCTATGTAAATTGTTTAGTCATTTGTTTGCACAGGTCTGCAAAATGATGGGATGGCCTGCCTTTTGACTCGTCATGATTATGCAGGATAGCCTTTTTATTTTCCCTCTTTTAACTGCTTTTGTGTATGTGAAATGTCATTTTAGTAACATCTATATAATTACATATAATTATTTTCGTCCCTTATGTTTCGCCAGTGGGTCCAGTAACAACTGGAAATAAAAAGACGTGGGTTGGTTTGCTACTGAATATTTTCCTCTGGGTCAGAGCTACTTGCTCATGATCCTTAGGTTAATCAAATCTGATATACATGCCAATATTATCACACATCTGACATATTGACCCTTACTCTCCAGAGAACTTTACATCTATCAGTATCCTCTCTTATTCGTTACATCATTTTCTCTGTCATTTCCAGCTTTGTGAGTTGTATTAGGCATTTATTGTCCCCATTTTACAAATAAGGAGAGTGAGGTTCAGGGATATTTAAATAACTTACCCTGCTTTTGTCTTTCACTTTGCAAACTCTCCTCCACACCACTGCTAGAGTGATGCCACATGATACAAAAATGACTATGTCATGCACTAACTGAAATACTTTCTGTTAGTATCTGGCCATAATACAAACTCCTTGATGTGATCCATGGGCTCCCTGTGATCCGGCCCCTTATCCTTCTCTTGAGCCTCATTTTTCACCTCTGTGCACTAGGAATGCTTCCTGTGCTGCTCTATGAGTAACATACGTGAGCATATGCAGCTGACACAAGGCATTACAATCAGCTGTTAAGATTTCTGCGCTTTATTATAGGATGACCTCAATTTTAAAAATAAAGCACAGGGTTATTACAGCATATTGACTTCATACGTGCTTCCTGCAAATGCATTTCTTGCTTGGCCTCTTCCTCACTCTTTCTTCTCTCCCGTTTCCCACTCCTCACCTCCAGAATCACTGGGCCATTTTCAGTTTGTGAGTATGACATAGCCAAGTTCAATCACTTACACCATGACCAATTTTGGACAAATATTTATATGTGAAACAAAAAATTATTTTAAGTCACAATAGCTGCCCCCACTATTATTGCAATGATTATAATGATCATGACTTCCATTGTGCTGAGGGTCAGGCACAATCAATGTGTACCAGGACAATATAAATCTAGGGGGGAGGCCTAGAGTCAGCCCTGGGAGTCACACTAGTTACCAGATCTGGATGGGTCTGCTTATCCAGCACAACTGTGCCAATTAAGTTGAACACCAGGATTTGCAGTAGTAAAAATCTGGCTTTATTTGAAAGGTGTCCGTCAAAGACAATGGGAAGCTAGTGTTTTCAAAACCCGAACTCCTTACTGGCTTAAAATCACAAGGATTTATAGAGCAAAAATCAAGAGTAGGGGTCTTGAGAGTCGTGTGGGGATCTGACTCGCTCACAGTGAAGTCAGCATAATTATTTCTGGCATCCTGAGTAACGTCTAACTTGGCTTCATCAGATCCGTGGGGTAACTGTGTTTCAGCAGGTCTGTGGTCTCTGCCGGTCTTGTTTCATCTACAAACCCATCTTAGGACTGGTGTCAGAAATGACTAGAGTCAGAGATGTTATCACAGACCATTTTACCAGGAACAAATATCTTGTGACCCTAAATCACTACTGATTATTATTATCATCATTATATGTTTAACTGGCTACATTTTTCTTTAAGATAAGCATGACATTCTTTAAGCAACTCGTCATATATTTTCCCCTATTGTAAGCTCCCACACTCGTTTATTGAGATCTACGTGCTTTACTGCCATAGTGGCTACAGGTGAACTCAAACTAAGCAAAATACATATTTCTAATCATAAAATATGAAATTGAATTTAATCTGTGGCTGTCCGTTTCACACCGTTTGGGTTTGAATCTGTTTCTCCATTTTATATACTTATTGCATTCTTACAAGAACCCCATGAGCATGGGTTATTCGCTTAACATGTGAAGAAACTGTAGCTTAAAAATGACAAGTAACTGGCCTAAACTGTACAGCCAGAAGGAAGGAAAAATGGAGGGATTTGACCCACGTCTTCCTAAACGCAAAGTCCAGGCCCTTAGCTAAAATATGATGACTCTACTCAGACCTGCTGGCTCAGACTCCTTTATCCTTGTCACTGTCATATATTTTGATGTCTCTTTCCAGCCAGAAGTAGAATGTTGCTCGCTAGAACAATTCATATTGTGTACAGTTGAAAATTATAATGGCTTTCCCAAGGGGAATTTGGTGTGCTGCTGAATGTTAAGTTTAAATGTTCACTCGATTTCTGAAAGATGTTAAAGATGCTTTCTTTTTTCCTTTAGTTTAGCAGTCACGTATGTAGGGTTTCTGACTTTCAAAATTAAATACTTATTTTGTTTAATTTCTTAATAATAGTGTCAGAATGGAACTTTCTTAATAATTAATAATTTTAAACTTAATTCAAATAACATCATTTTTGTTGTTTTAAATATTTGTGATTCTCCAGAATCACACTTCTACATTTCACAGGTATATGTAATGTCCTTCCCACTTATTGTAACAAGTTGGTTATATCCTGAAATTGACGTTCCTTAGATAATAAAAGTTTGTCTCTCTAACAAGACAGTTTTTGTGTGAGTTTGAATAGTAGGATGACATTAAATATACCTCAAGGAGAACTTGGCTATGCTTTCACCTAATACATTTACAAAAGAGTCAATTTATTTGAAAATTATTGAGCACTGCACTCTGCTATTGCTAATTAGATGCTAATTAATGTTCTCTTATTTGCTCATTTATTTAGAATCTTCCTTCTTCTTCATGTCAGGGCCCCTGAAAGTGTGTAAATTCTGTTTGTATCTGCTTGTGAACAGATTGTATCTGCTTTTGTAAACAGATTGCTTGTATATGCTTTTGTAAACAGATTGCAGAACAAAGTTTTGAAATTATAGCCAGCGCCAACATCTACAAATACATTTGACAAAGATACAAAATTCTAGGGGATATTATTAACCTAACAGTAATTAATAATATATGTTTTACAGCAAGATGCACTATAAAGTTCTTAACCAATATAAATCAATCCTTGAAAGATTGCTTTTAACATTGAGAATGAGAAATTAAGAAAAAAACAATTTAAAGGACTAAACTTAAAATGCTGGGGTAAATTTTTAAAAACTAGTATATATCAGGTATATGTTTATTTGATTGTGTTTCATGTTTAAACAACCCTGTTTAGTGACAGATTAGTTCCATTTTATAGATGAGAGGACTGAGACTTAGTGTTTTCACATCAGGTTGGAGGGAGAATTCCATGCAAAGGGAACAGCATGTACAAAAGTCCAAAACTCAAAGGAACACGGCACGTTAGAGAAAGTAAAGGAAGGGCTGAGCTGAAGCACATTGTGGAGGCAGCGCTGGCACATGCAGGGTCTTTAGGAAAAAACTAAGGGTTTGGTGCCTCATCCATTGTGTATTAGAAAGATCACCCTCGCTAGTCAACATGAAGAATGGATTAAAAAGGGTGAGAGAAGGAGGAAAAATCACAGCCAGTAAAGACAGATAATGATAGTTCAAACTAGGGTATGGGAAGTACAAATGGAACATAGTTTTGAGAAACATTTTATAAGTGAACTGGCAAGATTCATTTACTGTCTGGATGAGGATGCCCAGGACTGAGACAGAGGGAAGTGTTGAGTATAATTGTCAGGTACTAAAGTTCAAAAACTGAGTAGAAGGTGGAAGCTTCGGTTGGTTTGTTCTTTTTTGTTTTTAACAGAGAGCCTTGGAAAAAGAGAAAGAAAATTAAAAAATCAAGGGAAGTGTTACAGGTTGGGTAGCCAGGAAATAGACTCTGAGGTTGAGATTTGCTTACAGGAGTTCTACTGGACAGTCTTTCAAGAAACCACACCTGCAAAGGAGTGACTAAACAGAGACTGCAGGGAACGAGCAGCTGGATGGGATGTAGTTGCAACAGAGGCCTCAGCCAGTCCCACAGGGGAGTCTGAGGATAGAATGGCCTTTCAAAGATGTCCCAAATTGAGGCAAATGAAGCATATTGGCCCACCATTGATGGGAGTTTCCCCTGCAGAGCAAGTCTAACTTCAGGTGAGTCAGTTCCCAGCAGTCACCATCAATTCTTCAGGAGGGACTTAACTGTGTGCTTTCAGGAGGCAATGCTCCCAACAGTTGAGAAAAAGAATGAATTGATCCTGTAGGAGGTGAGTATGGGCAACAGACAACAGCCTCTATGACAGTTACCCTTTGTGCCTGTCAGATCTATCAGAAACAGCTGCCCTAGGATTCTGGTGGGACTTTCCCCGGGACAATTTTCAAGAGGAAATTTATTGGGACAATCTATAGCTCATGTGGCTAGAACTGGTTTTTGGGGGCTTCAACTGATACTCTGCATCTTTCTCCAATAACGCACATTTAGATTTCCCTTACCCTCATTAGCACCTCTGCTGGGCTTAGTGGCTTACCGGGTGGGTAGTCTAGATCCACCTGCTGAGGTTTCAGAGCTCTGATCACCATGAACTTCTTAAGTCATGACTGCTGAACTCATCATTGCACCATAAAAACTGGATAGCATTGTGCTAAGAACTGCTATGTGGACAGTCTGAATGGTCTTTCTTGTCCTCATCATGTTACAAAAATCTAAAGTGTTCTTTCCTGTGCCATTATGTGACAGCAGCCCTGCATCCTTCTGATGCTTGGGGTCAATTGTCCTTCCAAGACTGATGATTCCTTTCTTTGTCATTCTCTGGGCACAAGTAACCTACAGTCTCTGCTCAACAGACAGACCTTAAAGTTCACCATGTCCTCTGAAGGAAGCTTCCCTCTCTTTAACCAGAACATTTCTTTCTGCTCTCCAGGTGCAGTAGATAAGAGTTTCATTTTATGCTGCCACAAAATCTTCTGACTTTCAAACTTTATTTTAAATTGTCCTTAGACAATCAATAACTTGGTTTTATAAAATATAACAATGCTGCTTCCAAAACGTTATTTAAGGTCATTAAAAAGCACCATAGTCAAGCACTTTAAACTGAACTATGTGGGAATTAAATAATGACCAAAATTACATATAAATTAAACTCAAAATGAAATTTATGGAATATTTTTCTGTTCATCATGATAGTTTAAAATATAATTTATATTATATGGTTGAGATCCTCAAGAAAGTGCCTTCATTGTCCCATCTCATGAAGACAGTAAGCAGAACCCTCAGTGAAATTGCAAATTGATTTCTAGAAGAAGGAAAGGATGCATTACAGATTGATTAAGGCTTGAAATTAGAGTGACATGGAATTTTTTCATATGACCTGAGAAACTCATAACATACCTGTCTCCTCTCAAGAGGGTTACAGACAGCAGGCTTAATTATTGAGGCTGTCTGCCTGGTGCCAGCTTAGATAAGCTCCAACTCAGAGTTTTCTATGCTTGAAAATATGAGAAAACTTTTGTAGAAATCTTTCTGTCTCTCCATCTCTCTCTCTCTCTCTCATTCTCTCTCTCTCGCTCTCTCTCTCGCTCTCTCTCTCACACACACACACACACACACACCCCACACACACTCACATTTAAGGTAGGTATAACTTATTTGTTAGTACATACAAGACCAGGCCTTCATATTTTAGATTTATATACTTTACATGGCTTTTAATTGTGATTTTGCAAACTAAAACTAACTTTCACTCATTTTGTTTTCAATGCCATGCCATGTAACACAGTCAGTTTTCTGACATACCTTCATCTCTGAAGGACTAATGATCCATTGCTATGTTGACTTTGATCCCTCAAAATGAAAATCAAAACCCTCTAATTCATGATGACCTCTGCATCCCTGCCTCCTTGTATTCCTCCCGTCTCCACTGTCCCTTTGTCGTCCCTTTCTCATCTCACTCTGAACTGCAGGACCTTGGCATGGTAGTTTGAGCTCTATGAACACCAGTTTCCTAACTATAAAAATGGGAAGGTCAAACCTTTCTTCATGTACTGTTGTAAATGCTATTGAGATAATGAAGTCTCTTTCTGTGTCTGGGTCTTTTTCTTCTATCACTGTTACTTTCTGAGAATCATTGACAGGTTTTGAGCCCTGGAGAACACACTTTCCATTTGGGGACAGTTTTAGGTGGAGGGTAGGAAACTGGAGTGAACACACATGGAGGACAGGGACGAACCAACAAGGGAGCTCAAATATGAAAAAAAAAATCAATCTGAGATTGTTGTTAACCATTGTAATTCTCAGAAAGTGGCTCCGAGCCACTAGATTTACCTTAAATGACAGTTAAACCTTGAGGTTCCTCAGCGTCACCCCCAATGCATTGATTCCGAAACAATGGAGTTTTGTTTAGAAGCTTCTTGATTCTGAGGCTTAGAAAATATTAACAACCATTTTATGCCTGTCACCATGGGAGTTCTGAAGGAGAAAGAAATAAGAAAGCAATTCCGTTCCTAGCTTTAATGAATTTTTAGTTTGTAAAGAGTAATTGCCAATCCTTGCCCACCCCCACACCATCCATACCACCCACTCGCCCGCCCAGAGCTACACTGGGGTGGGATGAATGGAACCAGCTGTAGCTCTTCCCCAGGCTGCCATAGTGTTTCTCAGGCAAGTAATCCTTAAACCACTTCAAGCAGACTAAGTGTACCTTATAAATTAATGCATCAGAAAATCAGCCACAATGCGTGTGCTCTAAAAGGCACCTCAGACTACAGCATTCAGATCTAAAGGCATTAGAACGCTCACAAATAAGAGGTTATCCCTACAAACAGCCTCCGGGGAATTACCAGCTCAGCAAACCAAGTATAAATTGAAAACGTTCTCATGGTGGACAATATAATCTCTTATTAGTTCCAAGCCAATAGCAAGACTACTGAAGCTCCTTATTAATAGGTCACTTTTTTATATGTGTACTAACACCTCTGAGATGTGTTTCTCTTTCACTCCAGCAGTTCATACTGATCAAAACTGCATTATCAATTTTTACTTTTATGAATGGGAAACATGCAACAAATGAGCCCACAAATGTGTTCTAAACTCTTGTAGCCAGGTATAAAATCTTTTTGCAAAACTAAAGAGAGACAGAGAGCTTCTCATTTCTTGATGACTATAGTTTTGAACACAGCATCCAGGAATAGAGGGCTGCTAAATAACTTATCTGGGCTATTTTCACATTTACACAGTCTGCACTTCTGCAAGCAATATTTCAAACATAGGCACATGCACACACATATGCACACACACACACACACACACACACACACGCACGCACGCACGCACACTCATACACCCCTACCTGTGTAACAGCTGACAGATCACAGTAGAGAAGCAAAATGTGTGACAGGACTATCTGATTCCCAATTCTATAAAATAAAATTTAAACTTTATTTATATTCCTTATCAGTCTATTCTCAACTTTCACTAGGAAAGTCGAAGACCTAAATAATCTTTTGTTTGTTTGTTTTCATTTTTGCATTTGTTTCTTTCTCTGTGTTGGTCTTGGTCTTTGTGCCTGGGTCTTGCTCCACTCCTATGCCTCTGTTGGCCTCTCGACCTCTCTCTTTCTGAAGAATAATCACTGTTTATGCTGTTTCTGATAGACACTTGTTAGAAAATCTAGCAACCTCTTGCCTTATTCATCAACCCCAACTTTTTTCCCTCCAAAGGAATATTAAGTGGTTTCTGTGTGAAAGGTATTTTTATTACTTTTAGGCTTAGTTCATGTTCCATGTCAAATTTAGTTTTATTTGTCTACAGACATATTTTAACTCATCACTAATATCATATAATCTAATTATAGTTTTTTATCAAAGCCATGAATATCTCTGGTAAATATATGTGTGTGTGTATATGAGTTTATAATAACATGTGATACTTCTCCCCACCACTGCCTTCCATCTACAGTCTCACCTCTAGATGCAATCGTTGTTGGTCATTCCTGATTCTAGCACACTGGTGGTTAACTTGCAATTCTTTATAATATGCTCCTATCTCTATATTGTGATTTATCCACTCATGAGCTGTCTTTATTTTCCATGTTTTCCTCCTTCTTGTTAGCTCTCTGTTTTTCTATCTTGATATCAAACCCAAAGACAGAAACTTAGTGAGAGGAAATGAGGACATGAGGATTTTCTGTGCCTCCCACTCCAGTGCTCTGGTCACCTTAGGATTAATGTCCCCTTAAAGATAACACTGTTCCAAAACCAAAGACCTTAAAGTGATCTCAGGGATGGAGACCTCTGTGTTTCACTGATCTTATGCAGTTATTCCATTGTAGGATAAGATGTAGAAAACTGTTCAGAATCCTCTGTATGACTAGGAATCTAAGGCAAAATTAATTTTTTTTTGAGATGCTGTGAGACTTGCTTTAACACTAACATATCTTTCTTTTTCCCTACCATTTGCCTGCATCTTAACAGCATCAACACATATCATCATACCTGGAATTTTACAACTGTCAAACTAAATGAGGTGCGGCATAAATCCCATTGTTTTATTCTGCTGCTCTTGGGGTCAGTTTTCTAAACTAGTTATTCAAAAATACAGCATTATTATTGTCTCCTTAGGGCAGTGAATGAAACCTCGCTATGAATCAATGCCCCGATTTCATCTGGATTCAGCTTGTGTCTAATTGGAGATGTTAGGAGAAAGAGAGATTTCTTATGAGGGACAATAAAAGGACTGCTTAGGTTGCAGAGAAAAAGATTCAGGAGAGAAGGTAAAGAATACCTATTAATGACTAGTACAGAGAAAGCCAATAGAATTCACTTGCCAACAGAAGGTCTCTAATCAGAAGGAAACTATTTTCAATTTGGATATAAACAAAATCTTTAATTGAGCATAAAATTTAATCTATAAGACTACCCAGAGGATTAGTAAGCAAAGAAAACTTTATCAGATTTTAATAGGAAAAACATGAATGGCAGAAGTAGACCAAGAGAAAGAGGAAAACAGTAACAGTTACAACTTAAGGAAAGAAGAGTAGCAGATGGGTAAATTGGAGTAAAATTTGCTTATTTATAACAGTGCTATAACAACATGATTTTCTTTCCCTCTGATTTTTGGAAAGTTGTCAATAGGTCACAACCACACACTTTATACATAGGAGGCACATAAAGTAATACTATCATTTTAGAAGAGGAGGAATATTTTTAGCTTTTCAAAATATTTTGAAATTTGTCTGATAATTTGAATCTTGAAATAACTACGTGAAATAGGTGGAGTAGGAAAGTAGGATAAGGAAAAAGATATCCACAGAACATAAATTACTTGTACTGAGCCTGGATTTGAATTCCTTTCTCTTTAAGTCTAAGTTCTCTCAACTAGATGTCAAGATTCAAAATAACTAAAATAAATGTCTTTCTTTTAAACATGTTGTTGCTACTATAAAAGTATCATTTTTTTATAAAAATCTTCTTTCTGGTTAGCCAATTCGAAACCCTTCTTTAGATCCACTTAAGTTTCTTTCCTCAAAAATTTGTCTTATAATCTATATTACGTTTTGTACCCTCCCAGAATAAAAGCAAAGAGTGTGGAACACACATACACACACGAGTGCATTGATAGTATTCCCAGTATTCCTGTCTCCAAGAAAGAATTTGAAAATGTAGTTCAGCTCAGTAATTTAGAGCATAGGTTTTCAAATCAATTAGATCTGGATCAAATCTACCCTGACAGTTACATATGGATGATGTTAGAGAAGTAATTTAACTTCTCTAAGCTTATATCACATTCTTCAAATGTAATATAGTGAAATAGGAAAAATAAGAAAGCCTAGCTGTAATAAGTATGAATTTTTTTCTTCCCCTTTAATATTTTTCCAGATGATATTGATGTAGCCAAAAATAAAGTAACTTACTCCCTGAACCCCAACATTGGCCATGGGAGCTGTAGTTCACCAACCAGAAAACTTCTTTCCCTAAACTGACTATGGCTTTAGTTTAAGAATGAACATGTGACCCGAGGCAAACCAATTAGTATTTTTTCCTGAAACTTCCAAGCTAGAGAAAACTTTTATAGCTATAGGTAACCATCATCTCTGCCACACAGAGGACTCATATTTTTCAAAGAAGAGAATAAGGCCAAATCAAATAGAGAGAAAACAGGTATTCTGGGTATAATAGATTGAATATTACCTTCCTAGTATCTTGATCTGCTATTTTTTGCTGACTACCTGTCCCCAACTTTTTTTTATCTTAAGCTATGTTGAGTTGTTTTATCATTGGAATTGGAAGAGTCCTGCCTAATATAATAATTTGTATGACTGCAGGGATACAATAAGCATTAAATGAATTAATACATGCAAAGTTTTAGTACATTGCCCTGCACACAGTAATTAAACAATAAATGCTTGCTCCGATGAAGGTGATAATGATGTTCACAATGATGATGATAACTTCTCTTTCTTTTTCCGTTCTTGGAAATTTTCTTGTCAAGCACCATGTAAAGAGTAGGTGCTCACTCAATTTTGGCTAAATGGTATATTTCCTATCTCTGGAAAACACAGAGAGCTATGGCAGTAAGACTGGGAGAGAACCTTGAATGACACGGGTGAATAATCGTTTTCTATTGTCAGATCTGACACCCCCTACTTTTTATCACTTTTATTTTTATTCATTCTTATCATTGTTGACTCAGACAGAAACCTCAACTGAGGCTCAGACTTGAAAAAAATAGTTCAATTCCTGCTCCGTGTGTTTCTATTAGGAGAAACAAATGCATTTGTTATCTCATGGACACTGTGACTGTGTGGTGCTGATTGCAACTGGCTGTCGCTTATGTGAATTTAAAGTCCTGGATCATGCTGTTCACTCACAAGTATTCTCTACCACTGCCTTGATGTCTTGAAAAAGGGACTCCAGTGGTAGTTCAGAGTGGAGGACGTTCAGGAAATAACAAACAAACAAAAACAAATAGTAATACAGTTAATTATTGTTAATCTTGTTAAGACGATGAACAGATGAGGAAAACTGTGTTACCAAAGTTTAAAACAATTTTCGAGAAATATGTGATCATTATTGCTGTTTTACTATTTACCATGATTATTTTTATCTGTTTCCATATTATCACTGGTAATATTTGTATTGTGTTTAACTCCTGAACCCTGGATTTGAAACACATGAGTGCATTCTTATTGCATGTCCAGGAGCCTATTCAAAACAAATTTTAGTTAAGAACATTAAGCAGAGCAGAAACTCGGCTGAAATCAAAGAAAAAAATAAGCTTTGAGAATAGAATAATGGACAAATTCTTAACAGCCATTTATTCACTGTGGACTTTGGGCATAGTTTGGACTTCAGATTTAGTGGCTACTCTGGAGAATACGAAAGCAGTATCAAAATTAGGGTTTGGAGCAGTGGTTAACTTTAAACTTTTCCATGTGTCTGTAATAAAAAGGTGTCTAGGAAAAACTAAAATGGGACTCTGGAACCAAATTGCTGCTTTAATACAGGTGAATGTTACCCAAACTTTTTGACTTGTAAATACCTTTTAAAATCACAGCAGACACTGCTACATATTCATCAACACCCGTTTCTTTTGCCATCTGGGCACATAGATAATCTATATTCCTCAGCATCCTTTCTCCATTAGACATGGCCATAGGACTATCTTCTGATCAAAGGCAAGTGGGCAAACGTGATGCAGGCCTCTTCCACGTCTTTGTTTTCTCCTTTGCTCATTCTGTTGAACTAATGTAGATAATGCAGCAGAGGATCCTAAAGGAGAGAAGAGCCTGAAGACGGAAGAAATCTGAGTCCCTGCTGAGCTACAGAGGGGCGCCTATCAATGAGAAACATGA
Source organism: Cynocephalus volans (assembly GCF_027409185.1). Classification (NCBI taxonomy): domain Eukaryota; kingdom Metazoa; phylum Chordata; class Mammalia; order Dermoptera; family Cynocephalidae; genus Cynocephalus; species Cynocephalus volans. The sequence continues at coordinate 138,903,663 of NC_084466.1, read as the reverse complement.
TCACTGGGGATATATGAGTTATAAATGCATTTTTATTGTGTTAAGACAGAATGATTTGAGGTATGGTTGTTATAGTAGATAGGGATGTTTGTTCTAAATAATAAAGTAGTAATAGGTAAACTCATAAACCTTTAAGAGGTACTCAAATTCTACATTTTGAATATTTCTGAAAAAGAAATGTATTTTAGAGTAGTATATCCTTTCAATTATATCCCAAATCAAATTTAAAACACAATATATAATATTTGTTTATATTTTAGACCATTTAAGAACAAGTTTTAACTTGTCGTTTAACAAATGATATCTGCTTTTTTAGTTAAACTTAATTTAGTATATTATAATTTGCTAGTAAATTTATATAAATTACCTAGCATATCATTTTTCTTTGTTTGAGGTAGTCTGGTATGAGGCTGCCTGGGTTTGAATTACTGATTAGCTGGGTAAAGTGAGGTGACATGCATAACCTCTTTAAGGCTCAATGTCTCCATCTAGAAAATAAAGATAATTGTATTTACTTCACAATGTGTTTCTGCATCCATAAAATGAGATCTCATAGTATATACATCATGGGTTGCTGGAAGAATTATTAGTTGATACACATAAAAGGTTTAGCCATCATCAATAATTTCTGATGGCCATATTATCACATCTTGGAATCTGGACCCTGTGGAACAGGATGATCATTATGTAATCAGTGACACTGTCTTTAAGACTTTGTACAAACTCAGAGTTAGATGGAGTTTTCACAGAAAAATCCTGATTTCCAGAAGTTCATCCCCCAACTTAGCAGCCCAGTCAATATTTGCAAATCTGGTCATATTACTCTCCCCCAACATCCACCCATCCAGTGCCATGCAAAATGGTTCAGTGACTTCCTGCGCTCTTACAAATAAATTCTCAGCATGGATTGCAAAGCCCCGTGTTGTCTTGCTTTCACCGATGACATCCAGCTCACTTTCTTCTCATTCTACCTTCTCTGTCTTCTACTTTTTTTTTTTTTTTTTTATTCCTGAAACTACTGGGCCTTTGTGTGGATAATTCCTCTGCTAAGAATGCTTGTCCTTCATCTCTTCCCCTAGTTACATTTTTCTAAATCTCTACTTAATTGTGACTTCCTCAGAAAAGTCTCTCCTGGCTTCTAGACTAGGTCAGAGCCTCCTGCTGCACAAGTGCATAGCTGTGGATAAAACGTCCTCATAGTGCCTATCACCGTTCATAATTGAGCATCTGTGTTGTGGAGTCTTTCATGAAATACTCAGGTCTTCCTTCAAGACAAATACTTCCTCCCTACTCTGGCATCCCTCAAATTTCAGTTGCATTTGGAAATGCCTTGGCTGAAGAGAGCCATTTTGCTAACTTGGGCAGCCTCACCCAGTGACTGATTGGCACAGGGATAGGAAGTCCAGCCTGCCTTGCACAACTCAGGGAAACTCCGATGGCCATCTTAGACCCAGACTTCCTCACAGTGATGACTAAGACCTTTGTTAGTAATGCAGAAACCTCGGTTGATACTACAGTTTAACTTCTCCCTTGTCCAGTTCTGCTTCGTCTCCTCCCTTTCCACAGGTAGTGGTCATAAGACAAACCTCCATACTAACTCACTCCCATCTCAGACTCTGCTTCCTGAGGAGCTCAACCTGTAACAATCTCCTTCGGTTTTTCAGATTGACGTTCATCTCCCTCACTGTCATCTCCATGAGGACAAGGGCCATCTGTATTTTTCCCACCTCTGGATCAACAATATTAAGCACAGATTCTGACATATTATAAGCTTTCGACACTATTGCATGAATTAATAACATGTACCCTCTTCATTTTATGAATAAATTAAGATGAAGGATATTGACATATCCAAGGGGACACAGCTGACCAGACTTTTTGTTACCCCTTCCCACTACTAGCCTGTTGCTTCCTCTGTTCTCAAGAACCCAAAAGCTCGCATGGCCCCATCACTAGAAAGGAGCAAAATTGGTATTCCTTGCAAAAGGCAGCTTTTCTCTTCTTAGGTGGAAGAGGTCACTAAGTCTGAAGTGATCTCTAGTGAGTAGCTTAAACTAGTTAAGAGCTAAGCCTAGAACTTGCATGGAATTTTAACTATATACCCTCCCCTGATCTATGGATCATTGTCAGGCAACCTAAGTTCAAAAGCCCATAACCCTGATGTTGGAAGAGAAACTCAGCTGGCACCTAACGGACTGTAGGACTACGTCAGGGGCCATTTACTCTTTACATAACTTAGGTTACTTTTTAAACAGCAAAAGTCTTTAATAAGAGGTGCACCTTTCTGCTTTTGAATTTGAAGAATGACATAGTGGATTAGTTTGTTTTACTAATCCACTCTCCTCCCCTGTTTATTGCAAAAGTTATGGTGGGAATAGAATACTTCCTTTTTAAATGAAAAGTCTGGAGTTCATTGCCCAAACAAGTACTTCTGCAGGAAAATGTTGCAGTTTGGTTTAAGCTTGAAGTACATGTTGCATTTGCATGTGTGTGTGTGTATGTGGGTGTGTTTTACTGTGTGTACATGTGTTCTGTGGTTCTTTAAAACGTGTGACCTTAAAAGTTCCTTGTTGATCATCCAATGAAAGTTAGTGCCCACCTACCATCTTCACCAACTTAAGATAATAGTTAATAGCTACTTTTTAGACAGCACAGAATTAAACAGCATGAACTTTGCAGTTAGGACTGTCTGTTTTGAAAATTGGCTTCACCACTTATTAGTGGTGGGTGCTTGGGCAACACATTTAGTGCCTCTGAGATTAGATTCACAGCCTCTGCAGCTGAAGAAAGCATAATTACAGTGTGATACTCACAGTGTGGTTATGCATTTTAAATGACCTAATAAATATAATAAGCTCTCAATTAATGCCAAATATTTCTAGTCTTGTGGCATTGTGCGCCTCAAGTACCCTTAAAATTTCACTCACACCTTCCTTGCAGACTTATCAGTAGACTGTGAGTTCAGCAAGAGTAAGAAAGACCTTGTCTTATTAATTTTTAAATCTCTAGAACTGAGCACAACCAGAGTAGCTGGTAAAAAGCTTCCTAATAAATAATTGCTTAATCTGTCAGTTTATGAATTTAAAAGTTTATGATAGTTTCTATCTTCATTAAAGGCCATTAGTACCTCACAATGGTATTTGTTAAACTTGACAAAGTGATAAAATATGTATGTGATTACTCTTGTAACCCTGTGGCTAATTGATACTCTGAGAGTCTTAATGAAGATGGATAAATAAACATAGCTGTAAATTAAAAGCTGTGTTTCACATGTGCAGTCTACTGATTTGCTGAACACTGATTTATTCATTGGTGGGCATTAAATGAGCAGAAGTTTTATGTGATGAACAAAATATGGGTATCAGATTTAGAAATGTAATGGTTTAAATTAATGATAAATTAGTATTTATCAAAAGAGGGAGAAGGATGATGTACTAATTACTCAACTGGGAGGATTTTCTAAAGCATTATTTCCTCTTAGTGAGTGGTTATCTATTGTTATATAAGAAACCACCCCAAAACAAAATCAACAATTTATGATTGGTTCATTTTAATTGTGAAACGTAATTTGTTATTATCTTTCACAGTCCTGTGTATGGACTGGGTAATCCTTCTAATGAAGTTGAGCTATGATATTCCATATCTCTCTCCCTCTTTTTGTGCCTCTTTCTGTCTGTCTCTCTCTTCATATTCTCTCATCCTCCAAGGGATCTTCCCATGGGCTGAAGCTTCTCACAGTGCATTGGTCTCAGAATGTTTACACTTGTAACATGGCAGATACTTTCGAATGGCCAGAAACAGAAGCTTCCAAGCCAGTTAGGAGCTGAGCCAGGACTTGCACGGCGTGATTTCTATCATTTATTGGTCGAAGCAGTCAGAACTGTATACATGTTTGATTGAGTACAGAAGTAAACACTTGTTAATTATGGACTGACAAGGTCACATTGCAGAAAAGTATGTAAGATAAGAGACACTATTGCAGCCATCCTTTGGAAAATATGAGTTGACTCAATCTTTTCTTTGGCTTAAGTAATTCATATTTCTCTCACATGCAAAATATGCTTACCCTTTATAAACACCCCAAAGCTTCATCCTAGTAAGGCATATGCTCCGAGTCCAAAATTCATTATCTAAACCAGGTCAAAATGTGTGTGGGGCTCTTTGAATATATTCCCTCAGATACAGCACCTTGAGTATAGTTTCTCTCCATCCGAAAACCTGTGAACTAAAGAGTCAAGTTACCTGTCCTGTATGTAGCTAATAAAAGGTGGTGAGAAGGGTGCGGGATAACCACAGTAGACTGTCCTGATCAAAGAGTGGGGAGTGGGGTGGGCAGGAGACATTGTAGTTACTGGTACCTAACGATTCTAAAATTAAAGGGCAGGGGGCATGTGTTGTCAGTTCCTTGACTAGAGTCCAGCTTTGCACTCTGGCAGAAGGTCTAGGTCCCATATACATTTTTTATTTTGAAGTTTCTCTGTTCCTTTTAATTCAAGTTGATATAAATCCTATAAAATGCTTTAAGATACTATATATCAAATTATAGGCAATTCCATTACACAAAACACAGACCCTCTTCATTCTGAGAAGTCCCATCTTTTCATGGGCTACAGTAGGACAACACCCTTCAGATTCGTAGAGACCTTATTATCAAGCTGAAAAGGCCTAGGAGACACATACTAAGAGTTCTTAGGAATCATTCTATGTAGTTAAGAGGGTTTATGGGCACCACATTTCTGCCATCTCCTCAACGGGTTTTGCAACTATTCTCTTGATCTGAACCTTATCCTGAGGCCACATTTTACATTTAGTGTCCTGGATTTCATCTTTTCCTTAAAGTCATTTTTATTTTGAGAAACTTTTGGTTCTTTTTCTGATTATATATTTTAAATATCATCTATACCTGGGACTGCCAATTTTACTGTACAAGATATGTATTGCCACAATAATATTGCATGACAAACAAAAAAACAAACAAACAAACACACACACACACACACAAAACCTTACTGTCATGTACAATGAACATTAATTTAGCTCGCCAGTGTATGGGCTTCAGCTGATCTGGACTAGGCTTAGCTTGCATCAACTGGTGTTTCTTATGTGTCTGTATTAGGTTTGGTAGGCCAGGTAGCTATGCTGATTTGGGCTGGAATTACTCACACAGCAGGCTATTGGTTAATGCAGGGTATATTTGGCTGGAATGAATGGGAGACCTGGGCTCTGCTCCATGTATCTCATGCTCTGGCAGACTAGCCTGGGCATACTCCAAAATAAAGGCCAGAGATCAAGAGAGTAGGAATATAAAAGTTCTACTGAAAGCCTCCTTATGTATCACATTTGCTAACATACTTTTAGCCAGGGCAAGCCACAAGTTTAACTGTGAATTGGGGGTGGGGGTAAAGGAACTATTTTAGGAACAACTGCCTGCCAAGAATGGGTAGATTTGCAATATTTTTATATTATAGTACAAGGGCAGGGATAAAGGAATATGTAAAAATTTAGGGTCACAGAGAGAAAATCAAAGAAGAAAGAGGTGGGGAGAGACAGAAATAAAGAAAGAAAGAGACAGAGAAAGAGATTTTAATTGATATTGATTTTTAATTTCTGGTGATAGAACTTAGTTACTAGTTTCAGTCATGCATAAATTTCACCAGAAAAGTGGAAAGTGGGGTCAAAGTGGGAGCTGAACCTTCACCCACCCATCTTCAATGAGATGGAGTAAGTAAGAACTTCACTTTTTCTGGATGGTGTCAGTGGGACCCAGAAGAGAAAGCTCAACATCCACCTTCATCTAGACCTTCATTTCACATATGAAAAGGGTGAATTTTGCTATAAAACAATATAAAATGTATCCCAGAGCCTGACAATATAATACCCCAATTGTCTAGAATACCATAAAAATTAAGTGATTATAAGATCTAGGATAATTACAACTTGAATGAGAAATGTCAATCACAATCAAAGATGCCAAACCTGAGAAGATTCAAATGACAGAATTATTTGACACAGATTTTAAATCATGCATCACAAAAGTGCTTCAAACAAGAAATTATAAATAGTCTTGAAACAAATATAAAAATAGAAAAGCTCAGCAAAGCAATAGAAGATATAGAAGATATATAAATATATATATTCCAAAGGAAATTAGAAGATATATAGATAGATGATAGATTATAGATATAGATATACACGTAGATATAGATTCATATTCCAAAGGGAAATTACAAACTGGAAAACTAAAAAATACAAATAACCGAAGTTCGAACAAGAGAAAAAATAGTCACCAGATGGGCTCAGTAGTACATTGGAGATGACAGAAGTAAGAATCAATGAGCTGAAATACAAATTAGCAGGTTACCCAATCTGAAAACCAAAGAGAAAATAAACTAAGAAAAAAAAAAAAGAAAAAAGAAAAGGACAGAAACTCAAGGACCTTTGGAAAAATGATGAGATCAAACTTTTGCATCATTGGAGTTCCAGAAGGGGAGGAGAGAAAGTGGAGGTGAAAAAATATTCAATAAAATAAGGAATAAAAAATCCCCAAATTTGGTGAAATATGTAGCCTACAGATTCAAGAAACTGTGTGAAATCCAAACAGAATAAACTAAAAAAAATCTTGTCAAAATACATCTTAATAAAACTTCTGAAAATTAAGAAAAATTAATCTTGAGTGATGGTAGAGAATAAAACAACATATTACCTATAGGAGAAACCCAGTCAAAAATACAATAGATTTATCATATCAGACTATGAAGGCCAGAAGAAAGTGGTACTGTATTTTTCAAGTTCTGAAACATAAAAACTTTCAACTACAAATTCTGTATTCCAGCAAAGATATCTTCAATAATAACTGCAAATAAAGATATTCTAGGTGAATGTAAAATAATAGATTTTGTCACTAGCAAACATAGCCTTAAAGAATGGCTGGAGAAAATTCTCCAGACATAAAGGAAATGATAACAAAAGAAGGCTTGAAAATTAAGAAAGGAAAAAAGCAAAGATATGTAAAAATCAGAGTAAATATAATAGATTATTTTCTTCCTCATGATTTTCCTAAATCATAATAGTTTGTTGGAGAGAATGTTATAAAACCATTTGATGAGGTGCTCAATGTCTGTAGAGAAAATACTTATGACAATTACATTTAAGACGTAGGGATGGAGAAGGGACTTATATAAAAGCCGGGATACAACACCACATTTGAAGTGGTAAATCATTGATGATACTGGTAGACTATGTGTAGTGTCATACTTAGATCAACATGATATAGTGTTGTACCTAGAACAACCATTAAAACCAACCAACCAACCAACCAAACAAACAAAAAACCTAGGTAACCAACTAAAGGTGGGGGTGCAGATATTGAGAAACAGGAAACAAATGTAAAACAATAAAATTAAAGGCTTAACCCTGACATGTCTACATTTATTTTAAATGTAAAAAGTATAAATACATCAATTAAAAAACAGAGATTGTAGAGTGAATTAAAAAATACAATTTAACTATACTCTGCCTATAAAAAATCAGTCTAAACATAATGATCTAAGTTGACAGTAAAAGAAGAGGAAAAAATTAGCCATCCAAACATTAATTCATTAAAAAAAAAAAAAACAGAGTGTGGGTATAATGATATCAAATATAGTATATTTCAGAGAAAAGGAAATTGCTAGAGAAAGAGGACACACCAATCCTAAATGCGCCTGGTCAAAAAGGCAATGGATAATAAATCTAAAGCCTTTCAGTTACCTTTTTCTGCTCAGAAGACAAGGATCTCAAAGGGGAAAAACTCCAAGAATCATATGAAGGTAACTTCCCTTCCATGTGGAAGTATCTACAAAATGTCCTTTTGCCTGAAGTAGACCTGGAATTTAAGAAAAAAAAAATAGTACAAAAGTTGCTACTTTGAAATCCTACCTGCTTTCTAAAATACAAATGTACATGATATGAGAGTTTCCAGACCACTCTTCAAGAAACGGGCCCGGAGAAGACTTGAACTTGGATTTTCACTAGTAAAAATTTGGAGACCAGCCCAGCAATAGGTGTTCTGTATATCCCATGTTTCTGAAAACCTTAACATATGCAGACATGGGCCATAGTCATCAGTCTACTAGCAGCTCAGCACCTTGATTCTCTACTGATGCAACCTAAGAAACAACCCTGTATATATAGGGGTGCATAGGCCCGGATGAGTCCAGAATTTCCAGAGATAGGGCCCTGCATTTGCATTTTTAATCATTTTCTCCAAGTGATTTTAATGAACAATCAGGTTTTGAAATTACTTCTCTAGATCAGTGGTTCTCAAGCTTCCGTAGCCATCAAACTCTCCTGGAGTACTAGTTAAAGCACATGTCACTGGCTTCCACCTCGAGAGTTTCTGATTTGGTAGGTGGGCAAGGATCCTAAAACTCACCTAACAGGTTACCAGGTTATGCTGATATGGCTTGTCTGGAGACCATATCTTCTAAGTCATTGTTCTAAAACAGGGGTCAGAAAAGATTTTTTTCTCTACAGAGCTAGATACTAAGCAATGGAAATGTTGTAGGTCATATTGTCTCTGTTGCAACTCTTCAATTCTGCTGATGTAGTGCCAAAGGAGCCACAGACAACACATAAAAAGGTAGGTTATTGTGAACATTCTTTATAAAAACAGATACTGGACTGATTTTGGCACAGGAATTTTTTTTTTTTTTTTTTTTTTTTTGGTGGCTGGCCAGTACAGGATCCAAACCCCCTTGATTGGTACAGAATTTATACTAATGAATTGTCCTCCTCTCTGAATTTCCAAATTTATACTTCATCAGCATGTATTAAAAATATTTTAATTAAAAATTCACCACTCTATTGGGGGATGTTAATAATGGGGGAGGACGGGTCGGGAGGTATGTGGGAAATCTCTGTACCTTCCTCTCAATTTTGCTGTGAACCTAAAACTGCTCTAAAACATAAAGTCTTAAAACAAAATAAAAACAAAACAGAATAAAAAAAGTTAACTACCTTTTTTTTTGACACCTGGACTTTTTAGACTTTAATTCTTGTGAATCTGATGTCTTCCAGTTTTTTATGGAACACCACCTCTAGAAATTCAACAGTTTCTGGGCTCTTTGTAGTCTAAGCCTATGGAGGCAGGTCTTAAAGATGTGGGGAAGGACACGCCTTGATAACAGAGTGTAAAAAAACATTTTCCCGTCACTGCTCAGATCACCAACGGCAGGGGTAGAAAAGCACTAACCAATTTTCCATGCAAAGGCAGCATCTAGAGAAAGGTTTCTCAACCTCAGCACTATTGACATTTCAGGGCTGATACTCCTCTGTTATGGGGGCTGTCCTGTGCATTGCAGGATGTTTAACAACATCCTTGATCTCTGCTTACTAGATGCCAGTAGCAGCCCCCATCTGCTTGTGACAAACAAGAATTTCTCCAAATATTGCCAAATGTCCTCTCAGGGGGCAAATTCTTCCCAGTTGAGATCTATTGATCTTGAACCACGATAATTGTTTTTCATTTCCATCAGTGGCTGCAATGACTTTGACCTTTTCCAGGATAAAAGCTGTCAACTCTCTACTTGTCAAGTGAGTCAGTCTGTATTAAAGGCCTGACGTGCTCCCACTGTGGCGGAGGCTGCAGTGAAAAGAAAAGGATGTAGTAGTCTTAGTCTCATTTTTGAAGAGTTTATGGCTCAGTGAAATCAGAAACTAGAAGCCTTTGGATCTATTTTGGACCAAAAATACTTTGACTCACATATGTTTTTTAAAATCTTTAAATTATTTGTCAACATGGGAGTATTCAGATAATGGGATTATAAACTTCATTTTTAAAAATGGGAAAATCCTAGCAATGTTGGACTTCAATTCATTCAATGAGCAGCTAGAGCTATGTAGCAGCCATATCCATAAATGAACATTCACTCTCCAGATTTCTGCGGTCCCTACCACTGTATTTTGTTCATCCTTAGGTTTTTGAGATGGTAGCACATTGGTTTGGATTGTTGGGTCTATATGGGTACAAATGATTGTAGGGAGGCAGGATTAATCAAAGGAAAAAACTGACATGGACTCTCATTTACAAGTAGAATTGCCAAATCAGAAATTTGCCCTTTTACAAGTCAAGTCTTTTGCATTTAGCCAGTGCTGACTAATGAAAAACAAGAGTCTTTAAGTACCAATAAAATTAGTGTGGGGAGGGAAAAAAGAACAAAATGATGTTAAAATGTCATAAAAGAAAACAATGTTAAGATGTCATAAAATAGGTTATTTGCTCATTTATCTGTGGTTTTTTCTCCTTTACTTAATCTTAAATTTCCAGTGACTTAGTATCTGCTGTTGAAATGATGTAAAGATTCTTGAAGCAAAAGTCTGAATGATTTCCTTTCAAGGCAGGGAGCAGGCAATTATAAAAAGATTAAAATTCGTTTTCTGCTTGCAATTGGAGAGGGCCTCTTTGAAAGAATGCCTGCAAATTGTCAAAAAACATGCAGTATAAGTCCCATTTTTCCTGTCTCTGAGTAAATAAAACTGTTTCACGTTCTGGGAGAGTGTACAAATGTGTTCCCTGGCATTATATCTCATTATCTGATCTCTGTTCCTCACGTTGAGGTAAGGACTGCTTGTTACACAGCGTTTCATAAATCACAGTATGTAACAATATTTGGGAGATGGATGATATCTACACATAATAGAGATCACAAGTAATGAAGGCTTACAAGGCATGTGAACCTAAGTGTGTCCCTGCTCATTTCTGAGTATAGAAAGACTGTCAAAATCTCTCTAGTCACCTGTTGTGTACTAACTGCAAGATGCTGGCTAATGACATTTTCAGTTACATGTGGCCACTTTATCAAAGTTTTCCAAGCTGAACCCTGGTCACCTTTCATGTTTGTGCAGAAGAGAAATAATCTTGTTAGCTAAGTTGTCTGTATGAGAACAGTAGAGAGCAGCTGACTTATGAATTGCAGTGCTGTCTAATAGAACATTTTACAATACTGAAAAATGTGCTGTAATCTGTGCTGTTTAATGTTTTAGCAACTAGTCACAAATGACTATTGATCACTTGAAATGTGGCTAGTGACTGAATTTCAAATTTTATTAATTTTCAGTTCTTTAGATTTAAACTTAAAGAGCCACATGTAACTAGTTGTTACCCATTGGACAACTCAGATCTAGAGTCTTTTGTCACATTCAGGGATGAAGTTTGATTGTCAGAGAAGTATAAACTGAGTGACAATGACTTGTAAGGGGTTAGTCAGTGTTCTCCACAGGAACAGAACTAACATGGTGCATATATAGAGAGATATTTATTTTAAATAATTGGCTTACACAATTATGGACGCTTATTAAGTCCAAAATCTGCAGGGTGGTCTGGGAGGCTGAAGACCCAGGGAAAAGTTTAAGTTCAAGTCCCAACACAGTCTGCTGGTGGGATTTCCTCTGTCCAGAGAAAATCAATCTTTGTTTTATTAAAGCCTTCAACTGATTAGATGGGGTCCACCCACATTATAAAGGGTAGTTGGCTTTATTCAAAGTCCACATACTTAAATGTTAATTTCATCCAAAAACACCTTTGTGAAAACATCTAGAATAATGTTTGTTTAAATATCTGGGCACCATGGCCCAGCCAAGTTGACACAAAATTAACCATCACAGCTACTCTGATGAGAAGAAAACCTGGCTATTTGTAGAGAAAAGAGGAGAAAATATTGAAGACTTAGAGACAGTATCAAAATGAACAAACATGAAATAGTCATTTAATATGTTGTGCATTGTTCTGGAAGAGATATTGTTTTTTCCATTTTTATCCTGTTTTTCTTGTTACAGGTATAATTCATACTTATTTTAAAGAATGTTATTACAGAACTATGACTTAGAAAAATACATGCATGCAGGATTGTGCTGTGTCAACTGGGTTGAGTCCGAGTGCTACATTTCTCCAAATCCCTTTCTGTATATAGTTTTGTTTGAGTTGGACAAAAGAGGAAGTTGTATAAGATTTAAAGGGTAAAAGTAAAAGAAATCACTGCTCTTGGGAGATTATCACAGTTAGATATGTGACAAGCAGAGGTTGAGTTACTCGGTGGGTACAAACATCTCTTTATTTTCCTCCTTGCCATATCCACCTCGTCTCCCCAACTTCTGTTCCTTCTGACCAGTGTGATCCCAGGCCTGTCAGCAGATGGCTGGCTGCTGGTCCACAGACGCGTGAGTGACATGGAGGCATTGTCTTCCTGGGCCATCTCCACGAGTCCCACCACCATCCCATTCTTTCTCCTAGATATGCATGGCTTCTGCAATTTCCATGCAGGTTCCAACTTTCCCAACTACGTTAGTGTTTCAAGTAGACTGGTTAGCGATTCTTTCCCTGAACCACTGACCCCCTCCCCCCTTTGGGCTTCACTTATCCAGCTTCTCCAATACTTATTTAATATCTAATGCCTATTCTGCATCTCTTCTTCCCATAAGAGTCGAAGTGGTCCCACTTTCGTGATTAAACCTGACTGATTCAAAGCAACCTCAAAATTTACTCAGTTATTTTCATCCGTGCTGCTACAAAGCTGTGAGTCCCCATCCTGTATTTGTGTAGCTGCTTTTTAGAGCCTCGGTGAATGATTTTGAAATTATCCTGGTTTGGTCTTCTTAATTAGATTAAAGACATCATTTGATAATTCTGAAATAATTTCAGTTACTGGTCCAAGTGACACTTTCAAATTTAGCAAGCTGTTATTTGTAAGCAGGCAAACAGCTTTAAGAAGCAAGCACAAGGAACAGAAAGGGAAGAAGGAGACAATGTACTTGTCATTGTCTGACTAAATCAAATGCTGTGATCAATGGGATGTATGGTAGTTGGTAATGATAAGTGAGACATTTTGCTGTGTGCTCCCCTTTCCAATATGATTTTGCAGATTTCCCATTAAGAGGTGAAGATGTAGTTTGCTTTGACCAAAGCATTTTGGCAGAGGTGATATTATGTGAAATCAAAGACTGGGCTTCCAAAAGCATTGCACCTCTTGCTGTCCTGTGATTGCCACGTAAAGGAGCATTGCCCAGCAGCACACTGGAGGATGACAGACCACATGGAAAGATTTGCTTTAAGGTTATGTGGAGATTGGTCTGCCTCCAAGGTGGGAATCCTTTTCTCTTTGCTTGCTTCCCAATGACCAGTGCATTCACTTCCCATTGGATGATTTTTCTTGAGTGTTCTAGGAACAGAATTCCCATTTTCCATATTTGTTAGAAATGTTGAATTACTAACAATAAACCAAGAAGGAGAATTTTCTGATTTCTCTTTGCTACCTCATGCAGATCTGAACTGATTCTCGAGTTCAACTGTTTCTACCATATTCAGTGATTCTAAAAGGCTGACTGATAACAGCAGTCTTTTCTCCAGTGCAGAAGATCATGTTACTCTAGGAATTAATCTGCAGATGCCAGTTCTCCAGCAAACATCTGCTGTACAAGGATAGCCCCACCAGGCACTCATTTCAGTTCCTCTGTGCTCTATCACCGACTATGTAGAACTTCTCTTTAGTTTTTGTTTCCCTAAAATCTCTGAAATGATATGTTGAAAACATAGCCCAAAAAGTATAGTTTTGTGGAAAGCAATAAGCTAATTTGATGCTTTCCCTTTACTGAAGTGGGCTTTTCTGATGCCTTCACCTGGTTAGGGCCTGAATTATATCAGTACATTACATTTGGGTAGAAATACACATTAATATTCTGAACAAATAGCTTGGGAAGAAATGTGTTTATCTGCATTTCACCAAAAGCTAATGAGGTTAGGTGTCCTAATCTAAGTAATTCATTCAGAGAACTATTTAAGATCATGTGAGTTGAGTTGGATCTGAGCTTTTATAGTGCTTCTTAGGGAAGAGATTAATTTAAATACATCCCCACCCTTTACCCTGTTTTATAAGAAGCCCTATGAATTGTTGATCAAACATCAGTTTTCTGAGGAGACTTAGTGACTCAAAGTTATAATTGTGTGAAGCAACCAAGTCAGAGTTGTGTGATAAAATAAGTGGTGCATTGCATGCCTAGATAGTTGTGTAACCTTCAGGAAGTCATGCAACCACTGTGGATCTCTGCTCTCATTAGTAAATAAAATGCCTTGCCAGCACCATGCCCCCAGCCCCCACACCCCCGCTCCCATTCCCATGTTGTTGTAGTGGTCAAATAAGACACATATGAAAACCTGTAGTAAGCTGAATTATGTAAAACACATGTACTACTATTACCCATTATATTTGCTTTTCTTTTGTTTAACAGAATCTAAGGAAGAATATGATTCATTTTGTGACTTTGAAATAGTTTGAGTGAAAGTTAGGTTTCTGTGTATGGCAAAACTGGTTTTAGAGGCAGATTGACTCATTTCAACTCACCTGTAGTAAGCTACCACACTCTGAACACTCTTCTGAAAGTAAACACCTTTGAGTTTGAACCATATACTGATTATATGGTTTCATGCAGTGATTCTTCACCTTGATTATCCATTACAGTCACCTGTACCTGTTTAAATGATTACCAATGCCCAGGTCTTCATTTCAATTGGAATCCCTCAAGATGGGGTCCAGTACTTGTGTTATTAAAATATCTTCAAGTAATGTTAATACACAGTGAAAAATAAATTCACTGGCTTTAGTGGAAATAGCACAAGCTTTAGAATCAGATATCCTTGACTGTGCCTTGTTGTTAGTTACAAGATCTTGGACTGAGATCTCTGGACCTCAATTTCTAACTCTATGAAACTGAGACAATAATTACTTCTTTGCCAGCCTGGTGTGAGCCTGGAAATTCACTATGCAACCTGTTTAGTCCAGTAGAAACTCAATAGGCCTATGAAGCCTATTGATTGAGAAATTATTTTTAGAGGAAAGATTGTCATTCATGACTCTGAGTCATTCTATTTAATTAAGGAGTATAAGAAAACATTGAATACAATGCTGTGTGTCATTTCTAAAAGGACCAATGAAGAAGATCTTTTAGAGAAACCGGGTTAATGGGACAGGTTAGGTAGGAAAGAGTTTAGGGTATAGTTTACGAGTTTGGGTGCCAAAGCAGTTTAACAGATTGGGGCAGACTGAGACACTGGAAAAAAATGTAGGGAACCGAAGGGCATTTATTTCAGGGTAGGGGTAACAAAGATTGTAGGTGGGTGCAAGGGTCAGCACTGAGTCCTGCATTTATGGTCAGCCAAACTGGAAGACAGCTGGAACTTAAGCAAGGAACACTAAATTTGGGGAGGAGAATTGAGATACTGAAGTCTTTGACCCTCAGTCCCAGATGTGTTTCCTACATCTGTCTGTATTCTGAGCCTACAGATGGATACATCATTGCTTCCAGCTGTGGTGATCTAGAAAGAGCTAAAGGAGGAACTGAGACAGAAGGTTGACATTCCATTGGAGTGAGCAGGCTGCATCACTGTGTGACGTCCTTGTTACTAACCACTCTGAAGTGCGCAGCAGGCACGTGATTCACAACATGTTTTATACAACTGTCTCATGTGGCCAAGATTTTATTTTAAAAAGCACTTCTTTCAGGTAAGTGCTACTCTTGATCTTAGCTCCAGCATCTCTGTAATCTTTTATGCTGTCTTTCTGGTCTTTGTGGGTACCTGGGTTTATAAACTCTATGACATGTTAATAGTCAGAGGTCTCAGCTGTAGTCTCCCTAAATCATTCAAGTACTCTTCACCTTTTATTAAACATTTCACGATTCAGTCCTGCACTGGCTTGTGATTTACTTTCTATACAAAATGGTCAATTGGATCAAGAATTGAAACACACTTAGGTTTTATCCTGCACAATCAATAGTTACTGTGTGTCACAGGTACAAATCAGGTTTGTGGATCCAGGAAATTATTCAGAAGTATCTAGTTGTAAGAGCTCGGAAGAAGAAGCTATCCAGAAATCAGAAAAACAAAACTAGGTTCTGGGGTAGCCCCAAGTCAGATGTTATTGGTTATTTCTCATTTTCTATACTATGTCTATATTTATTAGAAGATTTTGGAGAGTGGGTATGAAAGGAGAAGAGCAGATCAATTTATTACATGGGTTAAATGGTCATCACTGCATGAAATCGTGAAATAATAAAATAACAATAACATAATAGCATTTATTGAGTACTTCGTTGTGTTTTACATCAATTACCTCATTTAGTTCTTACTACTAGTCAAAGAGATTTTTACTATAATAAACCACACTCTCCAGTTGAAGAAACTGAGGCTGAGGCTTATTAATGTCCTAAGATTAGACACAGAATTAGCAGAGTTAAGATCCAAATGGAGCAATCTAACTCCAAAACCCTTATGCTTGACACAACACTCTACTGTCTTCCTATACGAACAAAACAGATAGTTAGAACATGCCTAGAATCACTGAGAAACAGATTCAGAATTTGGGATTTTTGTTTTTCTTTATTTTCCAAAATGAGAAGATGATAAAATTTAACTTATCAATATTTCATTGTCTTTCATCAATAAAACCGTGCCCTCAAAGGTCGCCTAGTGGTAAAATTACATATCTTACTAGTGATTCCAGGATCTTGAGACATGAGTAATTTGTCCAAGGTGACTGAATGAGTCACCGGCCAGCTTAGTCCCACTCAGTCCATTAGACTGAACTGCTTCCCATGACGAATGGACTGAAAGCCCAGGTTTATGACTCAATAAAGCAAGAGATGAAGCTTTGCCTGTTCCAGCAGTGGATTCCCATATGACACCACTGTGCCTGGTAATGAGCAATTGTGATTCCCTCTAGGTAAATCTCTTTCCTCCTGCTCTTAATGAGTGCGTTTGTTAATATTACTGTGCCTCTGACATGCCATCTATTAAAATGCCAGTTGTTCCTCTCTGCTCTCGTTCCAGATGGCTTCCATAATTACTTTTGCAGATGTTGTAAGGGAACTTCTGGATGTAAGTCAACAACAAAACTCTGCAGCTAATGAAAACAAACTTCATTCAGAGGATTATTCACTATGTGAAAACAAATATATCATTTTGTGTCAACTTCAGGTTCTATGGGTCATGAATCCAATATTTCTTAAATATTCCAGAATGTGCTCTCAATTACTTGTGATTGGGATTTTAATAGGTAATAAAACAACAAAAATCATGTATAATTATAAACTTTGTGTTTTATATGGATTTGGAGATTTAAAACTATTTTGACAATAAACCTGGGGAAAAGCCAGGTGGGTACTGTTATCCCCATATTTCTGGAGGAAACTGAGGCTCAGATGTATTATGTGTCTGCCATGATTTTCATACAGCAATCCAGTGAGAGAAGCTACTAGTTTCCATTGATCTTAATCTACTGCATCACAGTATCAGATGACACGCATGAACTCGATATTGTACCTCTTGCCTGAGGCCCTATCCAAAGTCAAGATAATTAGGAAAGCAAAATTTTTCCTTTGTAAATTTCTTTAGAAAACTAAATGATAGTTCCTAGCATCCTTCATACACAAAAGAAAGTAGAAAGCAATATTCACAAAAATAATCCCAATTCTATAATTTGGAATGGTTCTTGAAAGTCATAAACTCAAACATCCAACCAATTTCAGAAACCACTCTGGTCAAGTTAGGAAGAAAATTGAATGAACCCAAAGTTAGTGAAAACAACATTTACTTTGCTTGCCAATCTGCATTATGGGCAGTAATGAGACCTGCCCTACTCAGCTTCAGACAGATTGTCTCAAAGCCTGGGGTCTCTTATCGTTTAAAGACTGACTGACTCACTCACATGTCTGGTGCCTGTGCAGGGAGGACTTGAACTACTGGGGGCTAGAGCAGCTTGGGCCCTGCACATCTCTATCTCCATGTGGTCTCTGACTGTA
The DNA here is from genome assembly GCF_027409185.1 of Cynocephalus volans. Taxonomy (NCBI): domain Eukaryota; kingdom Metazoa; phylum Chordata; class Mammalia; order Dermoptera; family Cynocephalidae; genus Cynocephalus; species Cynocephalus volans. The sequence continues at coordinate 138,885,837 of NC_084466.1, read as the reverse complement.
CTTCCGGTATGGCAGCTTCAAGTTAGTCAGACTCATCATAAGGCAGCTCAGAGCTCCTAAGGTGAACACATGTGCATATGTGCACACACACACAGAGATGTTGTATCACTTTTTCTAACTTTGCCTTAGGAAGTGGCATAGATTAATTTCTGCCTTATTCACAGATTCATTCAGATTCAAGGGGAAGACGTATAGACCACAGCTCTCAATGTGTCAATATCATAAGAAGGTCATATAGATGAGGATACATAAACACAATCTGCCACACTCTCTGACAGTATCTCTGACAGTTACTCATATTACTACAGGCTAACTGTTCTGTAAAGTTGTCCATTCCATTTTTGTGTAGTTCTCAGTAAAAGAAACTCTTTTTAATCTGGGGCTTTGAAATCAGTCCTCTTCCTCTTATAATTAATCATAGGCCTGTCTTCTGTTGTATGCAAGGGGAGTTCTGCTGTGATGAATGAGGAATGATGTTGAATTTAGTAATTTTAATGTTCAACCTTTTCACCTTGAAATGCTTACTATATTAATATAAAACATTTTGCCTCCTAAGTATTTGTACTAAACACACCTTGACTTTCCAATGCACCATCATTCAGAGATAATGACTGGATGTCTGACTATGTTGGACATGTTCATATGTCAATATCCTTAAAATTCTTCAATATCTGACAGTCTTTAATTCTTCCCAACATGTCTGCTGTTAGTGTGGGTGTAGTAGTAAATGACACACAGGTGAGGGAACAGGGGTTTCTTTAAGATGTTATTACTCAGCAGATTGTGAGGGCTTCCTGTTTCAGCATGCTTAGTTGGCAAGGTCATTTATGCAATGGTAGGAGTTAAAAATGTACAATGAAGTAGATTGATGAGTGAAAAGAATGATGGAACTTTGCTCTAACTCTTAAAATCACTGTCATATGAATAATGTTGTTCTAAGTGGGAATGTATTGTGCTATGAGAAAAGTATCAAGATTAGTTAGTACAAATAAATACAATTGAAGAGTAAATAAAATCTTATTGAGTGAAAGATAGTATAAGGAAACAGAGACTGTAAAATTGTTGAATTCCTGAAAACACAAGACTGGGGCAAACCAAGACTTCAGTTGGAGTCCAGCAATGTATGTCTGAGGTCCTGATTCATGTTATATGGTACATGTTCCCAAACTGTCATTTTCAGGGCCATCCTACCCCTGATGCTAATTATAAGAGACACAATTCAAAGACTACCCAGCTACATCTAGAGGGATGGTATGGATGGAAAATTTGATAGGGATTCATGAGCAGGAAAAGGATTCATGCACCAAGGAAAAACCGTGTTTTGAGCGTCTGTGGGTTAAGAGACCTTTCCGAGTGGGGTAGACCACTTTTATCTCTGATGCACTTTCATTGGCCTCATTGGATGTAATATCTTAAAAGATTTGGGCATCCACTTTATATTAAACAATTCTGTTTGATGGCATTGCTGCATATAAAGATATCAGAAAGGGAGCATCCTTTGAAATATTCAGTACTTATAGCTAGAGAAATAAACCAAGTTTGGCAGCTTCTTTGATCTTGACTCAGACTTGAAAACACTGAGTTTAAATTTGTTAAGTGAGATGAAGTGGCTGTGTTAAATCTAGAGCAGGTGGCTATATTAAACAGAAATAATTTTGCTCCCTAATTGGCACTCCTGACAATGGGGCTGAAAAAAAAAATATCGGTTGTTTTCTCATCATGCCAACATAAATATATTGTAGAAATTGGGAAAATAAAAAAAAATAGTAAAAAAAAAAAAAATGTTTAAATTTACTTTTATGTGTGCAAATATGCTTGCTTGATTTAGATATAACTATATTTTGCAAAATTGTAGCCATACCTGTATGATTTTTAAAATCTTTCTCACTATAAAATATTAACTAATGTTATAAATATTTTGTAATTTTGATTCCTAATAAGGCATATTATTTGGTCATCTATATTTTATTTAGTCAATGACCTGTTATAGGAATTTAGACTGTTTTTCACTTTTCACTGTGATCACGATTCATAAATCTTTACATGCAATTATGAATACTCATAGTTTATGATAATTTCTATATTTGGAAATCCTGAGCTAAAGCATGGCTGTGTTTTATCCTGCTTGAAATGTATTTCCAAGTACATTATTTCTCATTTCTATATAATATTATTTTAATTTATTAATATTATTTTAATATTATTTGCCTAATCATAATTGTGCACATTAACGGGGTACAATGTGATATTCTGATATGGGCATATAACGTGAAATGACTAAATCAAGCTGATTAACATATCTATCACCTCACTTACTTAACATTTCTTGTGATGAGACATTTGAAATTTGCTCTGTTAGGTATGTTAAAACATACAATACATTATTATTGACTCCAGTCACCCTGCTGTGCAATATATCTCACAAACTTATTTCTCTTGTCTAACTGAAATTCTGTGCACTTTGACCAACAACTCCCAATTCTCTCCCTCATTCCCCCATAACCACCGTTCTACTTTCTGTTCCTATGAGTTTGACATGTTTAGATTCAACAAATAAGTGAGGTCATGCCTTTTGTATCTTTTTGTGCCTGGCTTATTTCACTTAGCAGAGTGTCCCCTAAATTTCTTACCCACGCCCTTATGAACCATAAGACAATTTGACTTTAACTTAACACCTGTGACTCCCCTTTAATCAGCAATTTTGCTGGTGACTAAAGCCCTAGATCAGAGAGTAGAATTCGGGCTTCATCCAGAGGCTTTGTCACTGGTTGGCTATACAATTTAGAGGAAAGTGTCTCCATGTCTGAGCTTTGGTTTCTCCATTTAAAGAATGGATATAAGACTTAATCCAATATATTTCACTGGAACATCATTATATGAAATGAAATTATGACCCAGTTCCTATAATGCCTTTTATATGACTGTGGAGGATTAATTTATGCTTTCACATCTTTGTCATGTTACATATTGGTCACTTGCAAGTTATTACTGTTTCAGCTCCACTCTATTTATATACTTAGAAGTCTGAGTCTGAAGAAGACCTTAGAGATCATTCTATGGTAAAATTTCTTATTTTCCATATGCAAACTGAGGCAGGGATGTGGGGAGTGAATGAAACTAAACCTGGGATTAGAATCCAGGTAACCCGATTTTTCTACAATGACTCTATTCTCCATAGAGAATGGTGCCTATTCTTCGACTCAAAGAAATACTTACAGGAGGTGTACACATGTCCAGCTAAATAGTTTCTAATATCAGGAAACTGAAAATGAACCATATTTCTTGAGTAGGAAATCTACAAATAAATTAGAGAATACAAATTCAATGAAGTACGACACCACCACTTAAAATTATGATATAAATTTCTAATTGTTGAATAAATACATGTTCACGATGTCTATTTTTTTTAAAAAAAAACTGAGTGTAAAACAGTATATATGGTGTGATACTCTGTGTTTAAAATTATATGTATGCATCTACCTCGGGACTGAGCACAAATAAAGGTCTGGAATAATGCTCAAAGTGTTAGAGTATATGATTATTATGGTGAGATTATGCACTTTTAAAAAATTGGCTTTTAACTTCTTGAATTTTTAAAATATTTACAATGATCACTTATCATTTTTACAGAAACAAAATAATGTCATCCTAAACAAGATAGTTATTCTGATTTGGTATGTTTTCTTTAACTGTCTGAACTGGTTTTTGGTAACTTCTCTAGCTGGCCTTTTATTTCTCAATCCATACATTCTCTGACAATCCTGGCCAGAAGACTTTTTTCTTTTTTCTTTTTTCTTTTTTTTTTTTCTGTTCATTTGCTTTATATCTCTCTAGATAACCCTGGAGTTTCTTATCTTTTATTGCAGTTTGTAAGCATTAGTTTTGGAATTCATTTTCTTAAAGTTGAAACACACCGTTATACAGCAAGGAACACCACTCAATAATCGCCTCTCCCATGAGAGATCTTTTATCTTCATACCCTTGACTGAGAATGTTCTCTGATTTTTATGGCAATGTTATCTGTTTAAATGTATAAAAACTTCAAAGTAATCATGCTTCTCAAGAAACAATGGTAATTGTCAAGCTATTCAGCAAGTAAAAAGGAGGTCTTAGAATGTTAATTTTAAACACATTCACTCTGTGTATTTTTATAAATAAAATATAAACTTTGGAAGAACGCTTCATTTTTCAATGTTTATATGAAAGAGTGAGGCATTCAAATATTTGCTTTAAATTAGTTTTAAGAATGTCAACATATGAGAATGAACCAATCATTCATTAACAGATGCTGCCTAGGTAAGACCCTGGAATTAAGAAAAATGGTGGTTTGCTTTTGTTTCTATCTTGGGATTAGTAGGTTTTCAGTACTCAGCACTGATATACAAGTGAGAAATAGCAACAACTAAGTTATTGAGCCCTTGATATATGTCGGTCTGCGTGCTATTTTATTCACTTGCATTTTCTCATTTGATTTCCACAATGATCCTATATGATTTAAACTACAATTACTTTCATTTTGCAGATGAATTCACTGAACGTTAGACAGGTTCAGCAACTTTCTCTAGATTAAAAATATAGCAAGTGATGGATATTATACTTTGATTCACATTTATTAGGTGAAAACATCCAAACTCTTAATCATTGGCTATTAGTTAATATGTCTAAGTAATAGTTTTAGAAACTACTGTTTTTGTTGTTATTGTTATTGTTGCTTTTTTTGTTTATTTATTTTTTCCTTTCTTTTTCAGAAAGGAAAGGCGCTAGTTAAGTATCTGCGTGCCCTTTAATTTGACTTAGAGTGTGTGCTCTCTGCTCTATAATTAGACATTGACACATTCTTATTAACTCCTAGATCAACAAATTATCTTCCATTTCATGGAAAATTGATTCTTACATTTTCTAGTTTTTTGTTTTGTTTTGTTTTGTTATTTATTTATTTATTTATTTTGATTTAGCAACCAACTCCTGGCAGGGTCCAGCTCAGCAAATCCCCAGCTCAGCAAATCCCCAGTATTGGTGACCAATTAAAAATTAACATGACGTAGGGAGTGAAGGTTGTTATGACAGTATGACAGTGAAACTGAATAAGTGATCAGACACTTTCTTCAGGTGAAGAGTGCAAAGACGGCAAGATCTTTCAGGCTTGCTGTGGGCCCTCATATTTCATTCAGGCTGGACTTGGCAGGAATGGGAAATTAATGGAACTTATCAATGAGTGTGTCTATGTCTTCTCTCTGCAAATCCCCAGCCTCTCCTATCCTCCGTGCTCCTCTTTCCTCTGTATTGCCTCCTTTCTTCCCTTTGGGTTCTCAAAGTCCTGCTGCTTTCTCTGAATTATTATTGACTATTGGATGCCACGGTTCTACTAGGTGTTTTACATTTTATCCAATCCTGGCAGCAGCCCTTCAGGGCTCAGAAAGATTAAATGACTTCAGAGGTCACAAGCTCAAAAGGCACTAAAGTCACTACCTAATTTAAGGTTTTCTGATTTTAAAGGCCATACTTTTGTCTGCGTACAATTCTTTTATTAACCCCCTTACAATTAAAACACACTCTCAGAAAATATTCTGGCTCAAAGTATTTTTCTAAAATGTAAATATCGGTTATGATGTGTTATTTCTCCTTTACTCCTCTCATAGGAATCTGTTTATACTTTCATATATATATGTGTGTATATATATAGTTTATATCATCATATATACAGTTTATATCATCGTACTGATATATGGAAATTAGTATCATTTTCTGGATATTTTATGAAGAAGTTGGCAATTGAGAAAGTGCTTTTATTTTATTTATTTATCTATCTATCTATCTATCTATTTATCTATTTATTTATTTATTATTTATTATAATATTCATGAGGCACAGATCTGACCGTCAGTACCTGTGCCCAAGATGTGATGATCAGATCAATATTCTTAGCATGCCCACCACCTAGAATTGCAGTTATTCCCCATGGTGTCCCACATCCAACCTCTCCCCAGCCCGCCTCCTCCACCCCTACCCCAGCAACCCTTTAGATCAGCAAAACTTTCCTGTGCTTTTGATGTGACCTCAAATGAGAAATACCTTATTTTACTTATGCATAAGTACAATTTTGTTTCTTATGAGAGAAAATAGCGAGTATATCCTCCTTCATAAAACAGGGTGTGCCTTCTTTTGGGAATAGAAATTTTAGTGTTACCCAAGAGTCTTCCAAATAGACAAGCTGTACTAGGACCATGTAGGCTTTTTTTTTTTTTTTTTTTTTTCCTAAACTCTTACTTGAAAATTTTATTCTCAGACTCAATCTGGAAGGGGAAAAGTGGCATATATGTACTCAATGTATGTGATGCGTGTATTTATGTGTGTATGTATGCATGCAATATGCATGTACTATTAATCATTCATGCATTGTAAATTGGAAAATGAAAATATCATGAGTTGATGAGAAGCTGGGAAAGAGATAGAAGCTCATAAATAAGGAAGGTTTATGCCAGCTTTGCTTTTCTTTTTATCATTTTGTTGGTAAGGAAGACAGCTGGGTCTTTTTATTGTGATACTGCATACATTAGAGAGATCATCCAGGCACCATTGTAATTGGCATTTCGAAGAAGTCAGGGACATTCTGTCATTTGACATTTGAGTTCCTTTGTTGATACTACAGGAGATCAATAAAGGTTGGTCCTTAGGTTGAATAAGAAATTTAAAAAAAATACCAAAAACCTATATTTTGAAAGAAAATAACCTAATCTAATGATGAAAATGTTCAGTATATGATCATGGAGTTACTGGTAAGCAATTTATGACTAACCAATCTCAATTCATACATTATTTTGTCTGTTTATGTAAGAAGATGAAAGTTCCTTGAGGCCAACAAGAGGATAACTCAGGCCTTAGATAATGGTTCATGGAATATGGACTTATAATGTTAGGGGTATCTTTGTGAAGATCTGACAATTTTTTCTAACATTTTTTAATTTCATGAATGAGGAAAGCAAGTTTAAGGAAAACCTCACTGAGTTTTTCTGGCTTTTACATATAATTATTTTGGCTGAAATAACAGAAAACCATCTCACAAAGAAGATGAGAAGTAAGGTAGAATTTAGGTATCATTCAATCAAGATGCCAATTCCATTTTATTCTGACATTTCTTTTTCCCCAAAGAATACCTTTCTCCGTGTGCTGGATTCCTTCTCAGAATGATTTCCTCATGGTTGCAAAGTGCGTGCAAGCAGGGACTTAGGTATGTTCTTCACAGAATTTCTTTCCTTTTTAGGGTTGGAAAATATTCCATTGTATCTAGATATTATATTTTGTTTATCCATTCATCTGCTGATGAACATTTGAGTTCATTCTACCTTTTGGCTATTGTAAATAATGCTCCTAAAAGCACTGGTTTACAAGTGTCTGTTTGAGTCACTGCTGTCACTTTTTCTGTATATACACCTAGAAATGAAATTGCTGGATTATATGGTAATTCTATGCTTAACTTTTTAAGGAACCAGCAAACTGTTTTCCATGGCAGCTGCACCATTTTACCTTCTACCTGCAGTGCACAAAGTTTCTAATTTCTTCACATTCTCACCAACAGTTGATATTTTGTTTTTTGTGTTTTTTAAAAAATTGTTTTATAATAGACATTTTCATAGGTGTAAAGTGGTATCTCCTTGTGGGTTTTAATTTGCATTTCCCTAATGATTACTGATGTTGAGTTACTTGTTGTAGGCTTATTGGCCTGACCTTTTATTTTCCTTTCTCTCATCCTCTTTCTTTTCCTCTTCCCTTTTCCCTTCTCTCTCCTTATTTTTCTCCCCTTTATTTTTCTCTTTCTACCTTCCTGCCCTCCTTCATTCCTCTTCATCCTCCCACTTCCTTCCTTCCTTCCTTCCTTCCTTCCTTCCTTCCTTCCTTCCTTCCTTCCTTCTTTCCTCCCTCCCTTCCTTCCTTCCTTTGTCTCTTTCTTCCTCGTAGGACATGACAAAATGTGGATTGACTTTATACACCTAGGGCTTTATACACTACTCTATCCAACCAAAATCCTAATTAGCCCAGAGTTGCATGTCTGATAGGTGGTAATCAGAATTATATACCTGTTTGACTCTGACTTTAAGCTCTTAAAAATATGTTACACTAATTTCAACAACAGAAATCTTTAAGATTTATTCACATCTATTTAATAAATGGCTATGTTTCAGACATTGATCTAAGTGTTCGGATACTTTCTTGAGCAAAACAGATAATGCCTACCTTCTTGTGGCTCAACTATATAGTAAAAGTAAAGAGATAGAGGTTTCTATGGATTTTAGAAGTAGTAAATAAATACATCACTTCTCTCTGGACCTCAGTTTTATCAACTATAGACATAAAACATTTCACTCAAAGTAAAAGTTCTTACCTCTAGAACTCTATGTTCACAATACTTATATTTTTAATGTCTTTTATTTTTTCTTTAGTTCCTGATCCCAACCCAATCTACCTTTAGACCACTTTTTGATCTTTTTACTTAATGACTTTCACTAGATTTCATTTTGCACTGTTTTATTTGTCCCTGGCTATTAATGGCCATGAAGAAAAGCAAAGATGGGCAGATATGAGACTGGAGAGGTGGTTAAGCTGCTGCTATGGAATGACTTGGCTTGGTAGCAGCAGTGTTCTGCCAGCTCCTGTCCACCCACCCTCTCCTCCTACCCTTGCCAGGCTGCTGATGGCCTGTGGCTTGTGGCTGTGCTTGAAGGCTCCCTGACATTCTCACAGATGGACCCAGAGGATGGGGTCAGGGCATCATGTGTCAAAATCAAATAAAGTCATTAGAAATTATTGCTGACAGCTGTTATGAGTTTCCATAAAATGGACTGACCCACCCATCTGGGCTCAGAAGATGTCATGGGTCAATATGGTTGAGTTTTTAAGCAATATGCTATAGTTTAGGCATTTCAAATATGGATTCTTCTCCCCATCACTTAAAAACAGAGAATTTTGGAGATACTGGAATGAGGATGAGATAATTATGGGTGGATTTGTCCCATGATAACATTTTCTGGAAATAATTGCAATTAGATAGATGAAGCCCCTCTCAATTTCACCCATTAATTATCAACAAATAATTCATTTATCTATTCAATAACATACATTGACACGTTTAATGCCATATTGGGAATACATAAATTACTAATAAAATGAGGGCCCTTGTTCTTAAGGAGTTCACATGACTTATGGAAACACAGGATTTTAATGATTTTTGCCATTCTGGATAAAAAATGAGCATGGCATATAATTCCAAGAAATTTAATGTTTAGGAATGCACATAAGTAATAATAGAGATACATAAATGAAGGCCTTGTTTTGAGTGGCTAATAATATATGAAATTCATAAGGTGCCAAGTTTCAGAGGGAAAGAACCTGAAGCTCACATCCATGGGTGAGTTGGAAGAAGAGGGGAGGGTATTTTTGCCTTTGGGATTTTGTAAACCTTGCACAACCTGGCAGTTCAAAGCATGTTATACGTAGAGAAAAGAACCTTACTGATTGACTTAAGCAGGGAAGGAATGGTTTGCATCATCTGCAAAAACATGTTTAGCATCATATAAAATAAGACCCTAACACCCAGCACTCATTTTTCTTTCATTTTGAGTAAGTCAGCCTTTCCTTTTGAGGAATTTAGTTCATTGCTGGGCTGCAAATTAGCAGCTGACAATGGCAAAATAAACTTTTGTCTTGCCTGGAAAAGTCCAAGAAATAAAATGTGTTGGTTATGTGATCACTGTACGTATAACCAAAACATCTTATTTGCATTCTCCCTACAAATTCAAATCTCAAACCGAATGTAGTATTCCAGTAAGTTCTAGGAAGAGATTTGGCCTACAAGGGAGAAAATTTCATAACAGAAACTGTCTACATGTCTACTCCCTGTAGTTAAATTCTCTTGACAGCTTAGGTATTTTCATACACTCTGAAGACAACTAATGTGATATTTGCCTTACTGCTTTCGAGAAAGGGGCTAGTAAAGGGGAGTTAGAACAAATAAAATAACAGTAAAGCTCAATAGCTTGTTTAAATTGATTCTCGTTTCTGACACAGAAGAATATGATATGTATTTAATAGACCATGGCTAAATATTATGTGGTCCTGAACAGCAAATTGCTGAAAAGAGCAGAATGGATTTTTTTTTTTTTCCAGATTGGTAAGTATGGCTGTTGCTAGAAGGGCTCAGGCTATTCCAAGAAGAACTGGAAAGATACTTTCTTAAAAGTACAGCATAGTAATTAAGAGAAGAGACTTAGAAATAACGTCGATTTGAGTTTGAATCTTGTCTTTAAATTAAATAGCTGGGTAATCTTAGGCCTCATTCATTATGTTAGCCTCAATTTCCTAATTTTTATAAAGTAGGTAATAATTCCACTCTTCTAGAGTTGCCTGAGGATTAAATTAGATTATAGACATAGATATATACGTGTGTGTGTGTGTGTATGTATATGGTGTCAAATAGTGACTGATATCTAATAAGAGCTTAGTATATTTTGTAATTAGCACCACTCTTCTGATTAGTACTTAAGCTCTGTCACCCCTATTTCTTCCTATTTATTTTCTCTTTTGGTTTTAGCCAAGTTCTAACTGTCTATGGAGAACATTATTATTATTCCTTTGTTGTGTGTAGCTTCAAAGCATTTATATAATCTTTGAAAAAGCCTGTGCTTACAATATGTATATGTGAGGGTACTTCAAAAAGTTAATGGAAATGTTTGTATTATCTTCCAATTCAATTTTTCCACGAATACAGGGCAGCCTCCCTGCTTTCTTGTCCTTTTGATGTCTCCACTCAGCGGAGTTCGGAAAGTTTACTTGTGCAGTGTTTTCAAGTTTTACTAATGTGTGGACATTTTTCCCTAAATTATTATTCAGTGTTTTCCTGAAATACACAAGCAGGAGAACACTTAGACATTTCAGAAGGATTTTGCTCCATTTCTTTGATTCTTATCTTGAAATACACTTCAGGCCCCTCTCTTTATCCTGCTTTGCTTGGATTTCACGCCGGCCTACATCTGTGATTGCTGCTGTAACCACAGCAAACCCAAACATTTCAGGTGGTTTTGTTTCTAGAATTCAGAGCTTGTGTGTCCTGAATTCAGAAACTAAAAGCTCCCTCTCTTTCAGTAGGGGAGCTAAATGGGAATGGCCTGGGAAAGATGACAAAGAAAAAATGGAGAAAAAGAACACCCTTAGCATCTTAAACAACAAATAAATAAAAGGTAAAGAGTAGAGAATGATTGTTTTATTTAATCTGCTTTGGAACTGAAGACAGTGCAGGTGTTTCTTGAGTCTGAGGGAAATGGAAAGGGAACCAGTACAATCCTGGGTGAAGCAGTAGGCACAGTGTGTTGGTTACTTCTTCCACTTCTGGTTACAGAAATACTTATGTTAAAATTCCCTTTGGCTCCTTTCAAACCCAGTGATTTTGGACGATTCACTTACCCCATGGAGTCTTGATTTTTCTCACATGTAAAACGTGGATAGTAATTCCTACCTCACCAGATTGTTCTGTGGGATGAAGATAATACACATAAGGCACTTATGAGAGTGTTTTGAATATGATAAATGCTTGATAAATATTAGTTATGATCAATACTATTATGGATTATCCTTTCTTCCACTGTCTTAGCCCACTATACAATATACGTTATCTTATTTAATCCTTATAGTACAATAGTACTTGTTATCCCCAGCCCCAGATCAAGATTTAGCCAACTAAAGATTCAAGGAAATTAAGCAACATGCTTTGGGCCACCTACATTGCAAAGAAAAGAACTAGATTTAATCTGTTTTATCAGACCCTCAAGACTTCTTTTTTCAGCATAAAACATGCAGCATTCAATATAAAATAAATATTCCTATTATATTCATAATAGCTCCAGAACTGTTTGTTTCCTAATAGAAACATCAATGTATACAAAGAATTTAAATAACATATGCAGAATAGGAGTACCTGTGAGCATCTAATTTAAATAGGAAGTACTCCAAATGCTACGCATAAACTCTCCCAAGTGTTTTATTGAGGAAGAGTCCAATATTCACTTCTTATATAATGTACTTACTTAAAGGACAACAGAAAAATAAAAGGTACCCCAAAAGGCTATCTGGCATAGGATTTTCTTTAGACAGATGACCATCTCTAAGTCATTCAGAACCTACATTGTTATTCTTTTTCTTTCTGAAGATCTAAAGGGATGGAAATGCCACTTAAATACTTTAAATGATATAGCTACCCACACTAGTCTCTCAATATGAAATGCTCTCAAACTGTTCATAAACATTGTTTGTTGAACATTCCTTTAAATTTTCTCCATTTGCTCAAAAGTATTTCAGATACTTACAATATGAAAGGCACTGTTCTAGGAGCTTGGGGATACATCAATGAACAAAAAAAAAAACCATCTGTCCTTTATGGAAACATAGGTAATAAATTGTAGCATGGTAAATGAATTAAAATGTGGAGTATTTCAGAAGATCCTAAGTGTTTTATAAACAATATCAATAATAATAAAAATAACAGATCAGGATAACAGAAGTGCATGATTGGAGAGTTATTGCCCTTTTAAATGATGTGATAAAGGTAGACTCATTAAAGGTAATGTTTGAGAAAGACCTTAAATAGGTAAAGAATTAAACCATGAGAATATCCTCACGAAAGAAGTCTAGGCAAAGCAAACAGCCCACAGCAGTGAGTGAGGAAGCAGTGTGGAGGCAGCGAGTGCCCTAGGGGTAAAATAGTGTGAGCTGAGGTCGGAGAGATTACAACAGCCCAGGTCCTGCAAGGGGACTGACTTCACACCAGAGAAGCAAAGAGACCTTGAGGGCTTTGAGCAGAGAAGCCACGTGATGTTTCGATGTTAATTTATGTCTTGTATAATCACTCTAACTGCTGTGCAGCACACAGACTCAGTTTCCACTCTTTCTCCCACCTCTCTTCTGTGGTTTGCTGCCTCTGTCCAGAATCTAGACCACTCCCCACCTAACTCTTAGAAAGCTCATGGTGCAAACTTTTACTTCATCCAAGAAAGGGGTGTTGTCCCACCCCTACAGGTGGACATTTTAATGATATGAAAAATATTGTATTGCTGAAACGTTATGATGGAATAAACATCTTGAATAAAAGTGATGAAAGAAAATCAGCCAGGAGAGAATATGTCAAAGTCCAAATCAAATTCAATGTAATGGCATCGAGGAGTCTTCTTTATCTTTTGTTTTGTTTCCAGGGTGTGTGTGTTTATGTGTATATGTGTGTGTATGTGTAATAGTCACTGGAATTTAGATTTACTCACAATTAAGATACAGACAAAATTTTTATGTTTTAATAAATGTTTTGTATTCTTCACAACACAAGAGAAGGGGGCACTCAGATCTATTATTCATATACACAGAACTAAAATATCTACTAGGACACTAGTGAGAGAACTATCACAATCTTTAAAGGCAGATTACACAATGCAGCGGTTAACTGTCTGCTTTTTTAAAATCAAGTTATAATTTAAATTTAATAAATAACATTTAATTTTGACTGCAACAGCCACCACAATTAATCTGTACATTTTTTTCTATCACCACAGAAAGGTCCTTTGTTCCATTTGCACTATATACGTAAATTAGTTTTGCCTGTTCTTGAACTCCATCTACATCAAATCACAAAATATATACAGTTTTGTGGCTGGCTTCTTTCATTTAGTGTAATGATTTTGAGATACATTGTTTTGGGTAGTAATACTTCGTTCCTTTCACATTCCTTTTATCAGTGACTGCATTCCACTTGTTTTTCCATTCTCCTACTGTAAAACATTTGGGTTGAATCTAGTTTTCATTCCATTATGAATAAAGCTGTAATGAATATGTGCAATATATATTACAGACATAAGTTTTCATTTCTAGTATTTAAATTCTTTAAATTTAAAGAAGTGGAATTGTTGGGTCATAGGGTAAGTGTGTGTTTAACTTTATAAGGAACTGCCAAAGAGTTCTCCAAGGTGGCTGTAGCATTTTATATTCCAACTGTGATTGTGAATGTGTCCATTTCTTTCATTTAGTTCTTTCAAATATTACTCTATTTATTTTGAAGTTCTCTTATTAAGTGATTAAACTTTTAGGATTGGTATAGCTTCTTGATAAATTTTCCATTTTATCATTTTGAAATGTTATGCTTTATCTTTTATAATACACCTTAGAATTTGCATAGAGTATATTTTCTCATCCTCTTACTTTAAATCTTATTGAGCTTTCACATGAAAAGTGTATCTATTATATACAACATACAGTTGAGTATTTCTTTCAATTCATTCATAAGATCTCTTCCTTTTAATTTCAGTAAATACTTTATTTATATTTAATATAACCAGTGGTATCATTAGGTTTAACACAACATATTGTTATTTGTTTTCTATTTATCCTTCCTCTTTTTGATTTATTTGTTCCTCTTTCCCATTCACTTTATTTTATTTTATTTTATTTTTTTTGGTATTTAATGTAATATACTTTATTGGCACTGAACCGACACCTCTTTGCATGTTGTTTTTGTATTTGCTTTAGTGGTTACAACATGTGTTCTTAACTTATCCAGTCTATCTTAAATTAATGTTATACAACTTCACATATTATGGAAAAATCTTAAAACAGTATGAAACCTTCTTACATTTTCTATGGCAGTGCCATACGTTTTACTTCTATATGTGTTATAAACTCCAAAGTACATCCTTTTCATTTTTGCTTTATAGTCAATCGTCTCTTATAAACTTTACAGACAGAGGAAAGAATGGACTATTTTATTTACCCATGTATTTATCATTTTCAGTTATCTTTATTCCTTTTTGTAGATCCAAATTACCTTTCAATGTTCTTTCTCTTTAGTCTAACAAACTTGCTTTAGAATACCTTGTCTAGTGCACACAGTCGGGCAATGATTATCTAAGATAGTTTTATTATTCAGAAATATAATTTTTAAAATTTTTTACAGAATTTTATGCTAGATATGGAATTTTAGTTTGACGCCCACCCCCCTTCCCGGCTGCCATCTGGTTCTATAAAGAAGTTGTTATATTTTCTTTTAGCTTCCATTGTTTCTAGTAAGAATTCAGCCATTGTTCTTAGTTTTCCCTTGTG
Source organism: Cynocephalus volans (assembly GCF_027409185.1). NCBI lineage: Eukaryota > Metazoa > Chordata > Mammalia > Dermoptera > Cynocephalidae > Cynocephalus > Cynocephalus volans. Next base: position 138,870,711 of record NC_084466.1, on the reverse strand, counting down.
TGGAATGGGTATTGTTCTTTCCTGCCTGCTTTTACAATGATCTCTTTATCTCTGGTTTTTAGTGGATTTAATAAACTGTTCCCTACTATGGTTTACTTTAAATTTATCTAACATAGGCTGTTTCCTGCTAAGACTTTACTGAGCTTCTTGGATCAGTGAGATGTTCCTGGCCCCATTTCAAATTTGCATTTTGTCCATTACTTCTTCAAATTAAAATACATTTGAATTTTAACCTTGGATCACTACCCTATCCCAGTCCCAGCACAGTCAGACTTTTTTTCTTCTTTCAAAGGTCATATTTTTCTAAGTTCTGCCTGCTTTTGATTGTACTTCAGTGTCTTTATTTTCCCCAGAATTTATAATTTTTGTTTTCTGGAGGACTAGTTTAATACATGTTTCACTGCTATCACCAAAGATAGAAGTTTAGGATTTTTTTTTTTTAATTTTTGAATTTTTAATACTTACTACACTGAATGATATATAGATGGTTCTTACTAAATATTTGATTAGAGTTATGAGTAAATGCCTAAATATTTCTGCTGTACAGGAATTCTTTGTGATGTATAGGATTACTCCCTCTCCTATTTCCCCTAATTTCCAAAAGCCCTTGTAAAAGTTCTGATTGATTTCAAAGAGCTGGAACTTTTTAAAATTTCTCTAATATTTGTTGATTAGCTCAGTGACTTTTTTCTCATAAACAATTTAACATGTATTTATCTTTTTCATTCTTTTTTTTTTTTTTTTTTTTTTACTTTATTTTAGCCTGCTTTCTTTTCATTAATGTGTGATTTTCTGGTAGATTTATTTCAAAACTTCTGCTCTTTCCTTTATCTGCTTTTTTACACCTGTATTAGTCCACTTGTGTTGCTATAAAAGAAATACCTGAGACTGGGTAATTTATAAAGAACAGAGGTTTATTTGGCTTATGATTCTGGGATAGCTGCATCTGGTACAGGCCTCAAGCAGCTTCTACTCATGGTGAAAAGTGGCAGGCAGTCAGCGGGTACAAGCAGATCATGTGGTGAGAAGAAGCAAGAGAGAGAGAGAGAGAGAGAGAGAGAGAGAGGGGAGGTGCCAGGTCTTTTAAACAATCAGCTCTCATGGGAACTAATAGAGTGGGAACTCACTCATTGCTCCCCCATCCCCCAGGGAGAGCATTAATCCATTCATGAGGGATTTGCCCCCATGACTCAAACAGATTCCAGCACTGCCACATTGGGGATCAAATTTCCACATGAATTTTGGAGGGGACAGAGCATCCAAACTCCATCAGCTCTTCACAACTTCTAATTCAGCTTCTCCTTTTCTACTCTACCGTGGAGTAGGTCTTAATACTAGGACAGAAATTTTAGCTTAAAGTTGTGGAAGGAAAATTCCATACTTTGCCCATCAACATTACAGAAAATACAACCTAATTGGATGGGCTCCCTGATATCTGACTGGCTAAATATTTTCCTTATAATCTCCTTTCTCCTTTATTAACAAGGCCTGATGTTTCACCCTGAAGAAGTTTGGCATAAGAAAAAGACAATATTAGAGAAATGAAAGTGATCTTTAAGATTACATTTAATCTTTCTTCATATTTATGTTTTTTTTTTTTAATTTTATTTTCTCGATATACATTGTGGCTGATTATTGCTCCCCATCACCAAAACCTCCCTCCCTTCTCCCTCCCCCCCTCCCCCCCAACAATGTCCTTTCTGTTTGCTTGTCGTATCAACTTCAAGTAATTGTGGTTGTTATATCTTCTTCCCCCCCCCCCGTTTTGTGTGTGTGTGTGTGTGTATGTTTATAGATAAACTTTCTATAATCTTATAATAAAAGAGAAAATGTAACATTATGTTACTATTTATAAACTATCCCAATCTATCTTTCCTGCAATCCTCCAACAGTTTTTCTTTGTGGACTCCTGCTGACTTTGCTCATGGTCTTGCATGTTAATAGAGGGTGGGAAGAATGAAAAGATTTGCACTGCTATGGAAATACTTTTGAAAATGTGTTTTGCCATAAAGGGCTTTATAATATTTCATCTTAAGTGAACAGGTTTACTAAAGATCATCCAAGTCTCTACTAAGGATTTTGGCTACAAAAGCAATATAAAATAAGCTGAATATAGTAATTCATTACTGAAAGATGTTGAAAATACAAAATGTTATACAAATACAAATAGTTTTTTAATTAAAGGACAAGGTCATTTTGATGTAATATTATGCTTTTCAATTAGGGACAAACATATGAATGCTGTCTATGTGAAAAATAGCTATTTAACTCAAAATTAGACTTTGGCAGAAGAATGTCCAAAATGATGGTCACAAATCATATTGAAAACTCATTGCTAGGGCCGAGCCTGTGGCGCACTCGGGAGGGTGCTGCGCTGGGAGCGCGGCGACACTCCCAGCGGCCGCGGGTTCGGATCCTATATAGGAATGGCCGGTACACTCACTGGCTGAGTGCCGGTCACGAAAAAGAAAAAAAAAAAAAAAAAAAAAAAAACTCATTGCTAGCAGGACTGGTATACTAGATCATTGATCTGTTTAATGGTTAATGAAAACTAATTTTTATATCAGCTCTGCTATTAGACATGTATCTATTTTAGAGTCAAATCCAATAAAAATTCCTTATTTGGTATAACCTTCCTACATCTTTTAGCATATATCTTAGATTGACTATTCTTAATTATTATTTCAATCACTTGCTTTGTTGATACCATTGTTAAGTGTCCCCTTTTAAAGGCTTTATACTCTTTGTAACCACTGTGAAATGGCCTAAGTTTGCAAGCACAGATATATGGTAATATTTGATTGATTTCCTGCATCACCTGCTAACCATCTGTTACGCTTGACTAAGCTTCCAGTTGTGAAACTCTATTCAGTATTGTGATGAGTTGCATAAAATAGCATGGTCTTAGTAATCTCACCTGCTTTATAAAAGTTCTAATCTTTTGATAGAAATGAAATGAAATATTTTGATAATATGTAATCATTAAATCTCCTGTATGTTGAAGAGATTAGTAGACTTTTAACAGAATGGATACCAAACCTCCAATTACATGTGGTGTGTATTTGTAGTATGTGTGGGGTGTGTGTGAGTGTGTGTGTGTGTTTAGTCTTCCAGTATTTTGTAAAATGAAGGTTGTTGATTTGCTTTTGATTTATAAAATAATGGTTTAGAAAATCTTTTCCATAAACAGACTAAAGAGGTGTGATGAAATAGCTCATTGTATTTATATCTCTTCTTTTCTCATTTACCTTTTCTCTGAATCAGCTGGTCAATTTCATTTCCTTGAACAAACTGTTCACATTTGAGAGGCAGCATAGCATTGAGGTTTATGATAACAGATTCTGGAGTCAGGCAGCTCAGATTCATGTCCCAGCTCTGACACTTGATAGTTCAGTGTCACATCACATTCTTTTCATATCTATAAAATAAGGTTGAGATTAATACCATTCCTCTTGGGTTGATTTCCTATTTCAAATATATAGAACAGCATTGGGCATGTGTTATTCATTATTAAATGATTTAACTGTTATTAATGTGTAATTTATCATGTGTAGTAGATTGCAGTTGAATTGCCTTTTGAGCACTTTTTCCCTTTCCTTTGGAGCTATTTCTCCATTATACACACCTCTCCTCGAACTGTCAGTTGAGATGCCTTTTCTCCCTCACCAAGGGTTGAATGAGTGACTTTCTTGGGCAAGTCAGAAATTCTCTCCCAGCAGCTTGAACCTTGGGAAATTATACTATGGAAAATTTTGGAAGAACAGCTTAGAGCTAATATACAACATGGGTGGTGTTCTTCAGAGAAAGATCTTTACTCTTTGTCAGTCAGAGCTTCTTGGTTGTCCTGTCCCTGCAGTGCTCTTTTAAGGGACTGTTTGATCAGTCTCTTCTTTGCTTTTCTGAACTATTTTCCATATCCTTCTAATAAATCTTTCTTTATCTTTACTTTAGTGAAAGTTGCCTTTTGTTCTTGCAATCAAAGAACAACTGGGTCACACAGTTCATAATATTCCCTACTTTGCAATTAATAATTGACCCTCTATTCATACTTTGCCCATTCCTCAAGCTCTGATGTATGCTCTTTTTCTCTTCAGGAAATCTCTGGCAACCACAGGACTCTATGACCTCTTCCATTCTGAAGATAATTACTATTTTTTTATTTGTCTATACCACTTAAAAATTATATATTCCCTCTGTGGTTGGTGTTCTTTGTATATATTTATTAGTCTTTTTTGTTGCTGCATAACAAACAACTCTGAGTCTTAGCGCCTTAAATGAAAACCTATTGATTTAGCTCTTGATTCTACTGATTAGAAAATTGGTCTAGGCTTATCTGTGAAGTGGTGGCAATCTGGGCTCAATCATAATTTTGTCTAGATGTCAGTTCAGCTGGAGGATGGAGCATTGTGCCAGTGGTAGTGGAAGCCTACAGGTGGGTGGCTGATCTCTCCCGTGTAGTCACTTCATCACCTAATAGGGTAGTATGGCCTTGTTCGCACAGCAGAGGGCTCCAGAACCAACAGGACATGACTGGTCCTACTTCTCAAGTCCTTTCTGAGTCTCCGATAACTAACATCCCATTAGCTAAATCAAGTCATACGACCAAGCTCAGGGTTGGTGTTTAATAGGAAATAGACTCCATGCCTTTAAAAACGTGGTATGAAGTATTATGGTCATTACTATAATTTACTGCATACACAGACTCTGAGCTACAATTTATCATGAGTGCTTAAAGATTCATCTCATATGAGAGGTGCTGGAGTGATGGCTATTCAGCTTGTTTTGAACTCTTCTAGTGGCCATGAGCTCACTTCTTTAAGAACAGCCTATTTACATTTAGAGCAACTCTAGTGATTACATTTTTGGGGGTTCTAATCTTCCTTTTTTTTTTTTTTTGTTTCAATTCCTATATGTGGGTCCTAATTTCTCACAGAATAAACCTTCAGATTTTTGTAAAAAGCTATTATGTCTGTACCAAAACTTCTCTTTTCTGGGCTAAATAGTTTGTATTCCATTAACTATTCCATATAGGAGATAGTTTCCTTGTCAGGCTTGTCACTGCCTGGGTACTTTCCAATTAAGTTCTTTTTCCAATTATAAAAATGACATAAAAAATGACAGGAGAAAGAATATTATCCAAGATATAGAGCTGTCATATTATATTACAGTAAAACTACTACTGAACATTAGGAGGTATTTTAACTTTGTAGTTTCAAGGAATCATTGTGTAGGCTATTGAAGAAGGTAAAGTGAAAGAGACTGTTGTAAAAATGAGATCAGTTAAGAACTTTCCTCAAACAGATTTTTAACAGACCCAAATTTGAATCTTCTCACCACTATAAATGGGAATCTGTGGGTTCATGAAATCCTATTTCCTTGACCAAATGGTCCATATGGGTGGCTTCACTGAAAAACAAAAAGTCTCTGTTAAAATCATTTACAAATTATATAAATTGGGAAGAGATCATTTCTCTCCTCCAGGGGTGTGCCACATTTTTTTTTTTATAGTTCATTGAAAATATAGTATATTCAAAAAAATGATTTATGTGTAAATTTCGAGAATATGTCATGCATTTGTTATATGAAATAAAGTATTTTAGTAATCACTAATGTGACTTGAGATTAAAACTGGCATGATGGATTCATTAATCAACTATTTAAGGGACTAACTTTTGATTTCACAAAATATCGTTGAATGCATTGAATCCTTAAAGGGCTACATCAAGAAGAGTGTAAGGAGAGGGATAGTGAGGCTGGGAAACTAGTTTAAGCCTATGTTGTGTTTGCTGCTGGCATTTGTATACACCTGAACATAGCTAAGGAAATAGTGAGTTGGAAAAATGAACTTGGATTCCTTTCTAAAGCAGGTAATAGAGCAGGTACATAATACAGACTTTTTAAAAAGTAAAATAATCTTTATTGGTCAACACACTTATTACTTGATTAGAATGTGTTACTGTATTAGTCCATTTCTGCTGCTTATAACTTAATACTTGGAACTGGGTAATTTATAAAGAAAACAAAATTTACTGCTTATAGTTTCTGATGGTCAGAAGTCCAAAGTCCAGGGACTTTTGTCTCCCTAGGCATTCTGGGCCTGTAATGGAAGTGTTGGTCCCAGAGGCTTCTGCAATGCCTTCAGGGCCTTTTCCCCTTTCTCTTGATAATCCTTTTCTTTTGTACTAATCTTCTCAGCACCACCACAAGAAGACTCAGGTGTCTTGGTCAAGGGTCTTGGTGGTGGCAACAGTGACGCAGGGGTTTCACATGGCAGAAAATAGCAGAGCACAGAGACTAACCTCTCATGTGCTCTTCTTTTAAAGCCCTCAGAACCACACCCCTGACCACCATTAATCATCTATTCGCTACAGTATGGTCCTGCAATCTAATCATCTCTTCAAGGTCCCACCTTTCAATTACCATAATAGGCTTTCCCACTCTTTTAACAGTTACAGTGGGGATTAAGCTACTCATACATAAGACTTGGAGGACACAATCCATATCAGTTACCAAAACTAGTTCTACCCATTAAATATAATGATTATAAAATTTGTCATTTTCCCCCCAATCTTACTTAAAATTGATTTTATTTTCCATTAGACTTGAAATTAGCAGGTTTTCTAATTAGTGTCTTTTGTCATGGATAACAGTCAAAGCCTTGACCTTCAGTAGTGGCCTTTATACAACTCTCATGAGGATTCAGATATTCATATTTATGCTTGACTCTTAAAGAGAGACCCAAAGATGGACCTACTCTGGAACAAATGTAATTTTAAATACTGAAAACAAAGTACTATCTATATGCTTTACTTATTCATTAAACGTTGGTAAAGAAATAGAGTACCCCATGTCCTTATGTCTCTTGCCTAAACTATTACCAGTTCTCTCTGCTCACAATCATATTTCCTGCAAACCTACTCCACATGGTCAATAGAGTGAACTATTTTTTTAAAAATGTCGACTCTATTACTCACGCCACAGATAGCATCTTTGTGTAACTTACAACACACACCAGTTCAATGAGAGAAATTCTATGTTTCAGTCTGTTTCATAAACTAGAATTCTGTTTACCTAATAAATAAATTTTACCCGATCAAAATCAACTGATGAAGCTGATGTGAGCAATAGCCCATAAGACAGCGTATGGTTTGTTCACATAACAAAAAACTCTACTGTGACTTTGCCTTCCTCCTCCCCAGCCTTGGCCTGCATTTCTCCAGCTTAATTACCTGCCGTGCTGTTGTTACATTCTGCACTTCTGATAATCATGTCTGTATCTACTAGGCATGTTCTCGTTGCTCTTTCTTGTTAGGCGAACTCTTAATCATACTTTAAGACTCAGTTTAGGAGACATCAGACATCTCTATAGAACTTTTGCTATTAGGGACACTGCTCATTGTTCCCTAAGCATATTTCTGTGTCTAATCTTCCACAATATATTTTATATATTTTTAACAGGAAATTCCCTAAAATGTATGAGAATTCCAGTATGAATGTGAATAAGTACATTTTCAAGTGAGAGATACAGTAGTTTCTTCAGATTTCTCAAATTCTAAGAAGGATCCAGAGCCCAAAGAAAGTGATTCTTACATGTTGACCTGTTTGTCTCTTTATCTTAAGGGAAAGAGTAAAATTTTATTCTTCTCCATATTTTTAATTTCTAATTAAGTGCCTGAAATGTGTAGAGTAGTAGCAAAATAAATGCTGTTGAATGTGTTAAGAATACGATTATTGTATAGGAAGATTCAGTCAGTTTGTGGACAATCACACTGCTCACAGTAGCTCAGTATTACTAAGGACCACTTTCTCTAGTACGAATCACACCAACTATTCCAAAGGCAGGATTTCTGCTTGCACCATGTAGATGTCAATAGATAGCTAGAAATATATTCCTAAGAGTGAAATTTCTTCTTTACATAAGCATCAACTCTCTGCCACAGGTGTAGGTGGTATGTCCTCACAGATAGCTTCTAAACCATCCTCTGTATAACTTAGGGCTCCCAAATAATTCATAATTTAAATAAAACTCCTCCTCCCTAACAATCAAAATATACGTAGAATTCATTCTGAAAAATGAATATTTTCATATTTAAAAGTATGAAAAAATAAATATGCTAGTACAAGCAAAATAAAAAAAAAGGACAAAAGAAAAGAAATAGGACTAGTATTTAAAGATATGTAAAGAGTGTTAAGAGTGTCATCTTATCATAAACAAATGCATATGTACTCGGAATAAACCAGCAAAACTCATTGGACAGCTCTAAATATAGACGGGAACAGAGGTTGTGATAAAAGCAAAAACACAGGGGTTGTTGCAGAATTCTTCCTTATGTATCAAACCACAAATTCACCCTGGTCCCTTCACAGTGTATTTCAGAAATGTGTGTTAAATGCAATTCAATTTAACCTAATTTATCATTGACAGAAGATCACGACAAATGCTATGGAAGGTCCAGTCTGCTTTTGTTTTACCTGAGAAAACTGTAAGGAGAATCTTTTCTCACTCTCTTTTAAGAGAAAGTGTTATTACTTTTCAAACATTTAATATATTCTTAGTGTTGTGCTACATTTTAAAAATATATTATCACTCTTTATTCTTACACAGCTTTCTAAGTCTACCATTATTCTCATGAAAGTGGGAGAATTGGGAGCTCTGACTACAAAATCAGGCTTTTTTGGAGTAGGCTCTACAGTTTCTGAAAAGCTGTGATGCTATGACCACGAGTCCCAATTCTGGGTAATGTCATATGGTGCACTCAACCCGCCCGCCTCCCGCTCCCTGCCCAATCCTTCTGCCTATCCTCTGGAGAATGGAGAATTGAAGCTCCCGTATCCCCGAACCCACATAGCTCTTTCAGGCACTGACATTTTCTATAAGTGGTTATCTCCAGCAACTCTACTTGGTGATACCCCAAATTTTAATGATATTTCCACTTGGTTTCTATCATTTTGGAAAGTGTCCCGATGGGAATACCATCTAAGCTGTAATGGCTTACTATTTAGAAACCACCAGCTTCGGGCCGGCCCGTGGCTCACTCGGGTGAGTGTGGTTCTGATAACGCCAAGGCCATGGGTTCGAATCCCATATAGGGATGGCCGGTTCGCTCACTGGTTGAGCATGGTGCTGACAACCCCAAGTCAAGGGTTAAGATCCCCTTACCGGTCATCTTTAAAAAAAAAAAAAAAAAAAGAAACCACCAGCTTCTAATCCCTAGTCTTTTTTCACTTATTCTTTATTTCCCTCCAACTGCTCAAAATGATCACCTTTGGTCAGAAATTGATCCTTATATCATTATGCATTCTGTTTCCCACTGAGTGGTTGTTTCAATTCTATGTTGAAACTCTATGTTTTCCAGGCATTAGCTCTCTATATTTAAAGCTAAAATTTGAAATTAAAATAAATATACAAAACTGGGATGCAGAGAGAAGGAATCACATTTTTTATTCCCAAATACATAACTCTTAAAATTAAAGAAAAAAAATCATGATTTCAAATTTCCTGAAGTTTCACTAAGAGCTTAAAGGTCAAGATCTCACTCTGGGTCCTTTGTGTTTTATCTTTACCCTGAAGGTAGTGCACAACTTGTGCTTCACAGATACTTGAATGGGAGAGGAGGTAGAGGAAAGAGGATAAGGTTAAAAAAAAAAAAAAAGGAATTGTAAACAAGAACCATAATTCAATATCGAAGAATTATAACTCCATACCTGAAGTTTCTCATATAATCTCCCCAACAAAATGGTACAGTTAATCTATTATCTCTGTTACTCAAGAGGAAATTAAAGCTTAGAATAATTAAGTGTCTTGCTCAAAGTCCCACAACTCATGAAACTGAAGCGAGGATTTGCTGCAGATTCTTGGATTCTATCACCTTGGCTCTAACCACTTCCATTTCACTGTTCTGCTAATGTTATCTCAGCAGCCTTTGAACTGCATCTAGAAATTAAAACCTTCTTGCTTTTTTATAATAAAGAGTGAAATCCATTTCTGAATTTATTGCTTAAAGTCCAACATTTAAATTTCTGTAGCTCACCCTAATTGAGCATGTATTGTGTGCTAGACATTGTTCCAAGCACTTTATGTGTATTACCTCCTTCTTTGCCCACAACAAATATAGGTAGGCACTGTTGTTATTATTGCTATGTTTCTATTTATAGTTTAGCATACTGAATCAGAGAGAGATTTGGAAACTCACCTAATGTCACATAGCTTGCTGATGGTGGGGACAGGATTCAAACCTATGCAATTTGGCTGCAATGTCTATTTCATGCTCTTAGCTATGCTGTCTCCCTTGTACATCTAACACTCTAGTGTCTGTAATTTAGACATACTGCCTGGCCAGCCTTTCCTGATTTATTTAGTTAGTCTTGCTGGTGAGTTTTACTGTTATTGGGGTAAGCTCTCATGTCAGACAAATAGCATCTTAGGTCCTGAAGAGACTGGGAACTTTAATACCATCAAGGTGCTAAATTCTACTTCTAGAGGTAAGTAACAAAATATTCCAAATGACACCACACAGGCTCACAGCATTAAAGTAGCCATGTGTGAAATATGGCCCAGCAGCCATTTGAAGCCAATAAAGGTTTTTCATTTAAATGTTCCCTGTCCTGGACACAGATTGCTTTATGGCATGGTTGCAGTTCACACCCACTTGAAAGTTGGCAATAATGACTATTTCTTCCATTAAAATAAAGATGCACTCACAAAAGTACATGCATACGTACAAACACATAAAACACTCCTCTTTTGTCTCCACTTCCCCCTGTGCCATTGTTCTCTCTCTTTCCCTCAATGTGTTGAGACAGTTGTCCGTACACGCTGTCCTTTCATGCTCACCTCCTTCCATCTTCTCCAGAACATTCTCCTATCACCACCAATCCTCTGAAATTACTCTCATCATGGTTACTAATGATCTCTACTTTGCTGAACCTAATAGTCAATTCTCAGCCCATCTAAATTGATCTGTGAATAGTTTGACTATAAATCCTGTTTTTCCTGGGACAATCCTGGTTTGTGCCTATTGTTCTGTTTTAACTATTTATAGCATCTACTTTCACTGTCCACTGCATCCGCATTTGGAAGATATAAGGCTCCTCTAACCGTCAGCAATATATGATCCAATCACTGCTTCATAAAACACTTTTTAGACTTGGCTTCCAAGTCACCACATGCTTTGTTTCTTCTCCGTTCCTCCTTGACTTATTAATCTTTGCTGATTACTCTTCACACACCCATTCTTCATATATTCAAATACCCTAGGACTCAGTAATTGAAACTCCTCTTTAGAATATATCCCTTTACCCTGGATAATCCTATTTAATTTTGTAACTTTATATGTGTTGATAACTCCCAAGTTTCTATGTTTAATCCAGGCTCCTTTTCTATATCTTCATTCTTATACATAATATTCTACTTAACACAATCAGTTAAATATCTATTAGGTATCTCAAATGGAATATGTCAAAAAGCAAATGCTTACTGTCACCGCACATCTTGTCCTTGCAAATTTGCCTCTGAAATCCTGTTCAGTGGATGACAACTTCATATTTTCAAGTTCCCAAACCATAAGTCTCTCAATTTTCAATACTCTTTCTTTTCATGATATACAATGTAAAATTCTCTGTCCATCAAAAACCAGGAAAAATGTTGTCCTTGTTTGCTATGAAATGCCTAACAAGGCTTATCTGGGCCCATTGTCTCCTTTATTAAATTAACACATGTATTATGATTTCAGGAGGTTGCTGTTCAGCCAGAATACATCATCATGGTTTTTTTACATTGGAAATATTAAAATGTAACTATATCACTTGGCAAATAGCCAAATTCATGACCTTAACCCCTACTCTTCCATCTATACTGTCAAGTAGCCACCATTGCTCCCACCTCAGTAGTGCCGAGACCTCTGCATGGTCCAGTGCCAAAAAGTCTCCAGGATCTCACTCCAAGGCAATGGCCTAACATCGATTGGAGTGGTCAGTATTCAAGCCACTTGCACTATAAAATAGTTTGACTTTCTCTTCTGCTTATCCTTCATGGAATCAAAAAAATAAAGTGCTTTGAGTATTTATGAATAAAACACCAATGTTAATATTTTCTCATTTTTTTTTCTAATTTTTCAGGTAAAGTTTAAAGGCCATATTGAGGATGGTTTAGAAGTAAGACCTGAGGCATGAATTAGACACTTCTTTCTTATTTTGAGTAGCTCAGCTCTGTCAGAGTTTGCATATTTCTCTAAACAAAATCAATGACTTATAGTATCCAGACCCACATGGCATAGAAGGCAATTTGATGAACATATGTTGTTATCTCCTGGTGCTTGCCTCATAGAAGTCTCAGATCCTACCTGAAGTAGTTTCTCTATATAGCTCTTCCAACCACACAGAGTCATCCCCTTGAAATAAATTTTTTCTATTCTTTTTATATTTCCAAAGATGTGATAGAAACCAAGAGCCCTTTCAGATAGGTATCCAAAGATATTGGTTGGATTTTTTTCTAACACTGGAAATTCAAACCTAACGTAATTTCACTGCATGAAGTCAAGGAGTATTAAGGTATAGGTCATTTTCACCCTAACAGGTATATGTAGGAGAAAATGTTGACACCGTTTGAGTGAAGATATTTGTTACATTTATTATTTACCAAAAAATAATCTCACTAAAGTGAAGTGAGATACCTGATACTCTGGAATAAATATGTGTGTAACTAATTCAATGTATACGCTTTAATTCATCTAATAGTGTATTAGTCTGTTTCTGTTGCTTATAACAAAATACCAGGTTTTTTAAAAAAAAACTAAATATATTGTTTATATTTTCAGAGGCTGGGAAGTCCAAAGTCCAGGGAACACATTTGGTGAAGGCCTTGGTGGTGGTGACAGTGATCCAGGGGTCTCACATGGCAGGAAATGGTGGAGCAGAGAGAGAAAGACTTTCACATGCTCTACTTTTAAAGCCCTTAGAACCATGCTCATGACCACCATTATTAATCCATTCATTACAGCATTGTCCTACAATCTAGTCACCTCTTGAAGGGCACACCTTTCAAGTACCATAGTAGGATTTCCTACCTTCGATACTTACAGTGAGAATTAAGCTTTAATATATGAACTTTGGTGGACACAATTAAATAAATCCATAGCAAATAGATATTTATTGATGCCTTTGAAATGTTAAATTTAGTGCTTGGCTTGGGTTGCAATAATGACTAAAACAGTTACAAAGTTACTGCCCACAAGGAGTTTGGGGGGCAAATGAGATTCTATTACTATTTTTTGTGTAATTCACAATGGCTACCAGCAGCCACAAGCTTTCTTGTTACACATTATCCCTCCCTTACATAAAAATATGCCTCAATTGTTTCTGGAACTTTATCAGTAACATCAATTAAACATGACTTCCTGGTATTTTCAAACATTCTCTTCACTGAACTATGGCACTAGTTCAAAGAGAATTTAATTTCACCGAAAGAATCTACACTCAGAATGTCAGAAAATAACCAGAACAGAAAGGCATGCCCATAAGGGATGCAATCTAAAATGCTTATAATGTTGAATACACAGATTCCTTCTGCTTGGGCCCTAATCTTTCTCTTTCCCACTTTATTCTTTCTTTCTTATGCATTTGCTTCAATGCCATAATGGGCAGGGATCTCTCATTTTGTACAGAGGGTGTATAAAGCACTGTTGAAAGGAAGCAGGAATTGATAGCATAGAAAAGAGTCTCAAAACTTATCTTGGTCACGGCTAGTATTTAAGAAATCTTGACAGAACACATGATATTTTTCTGTGTATTCTGCAGAATTTTTATTTTCTCCATGGCTTAATTACCCATGCGGTCATCTGGGAAATTGTAATTTGATTTGTGACATTGAATCTCAGCACTATCTGATGTGATATCAAAAAGCTGTCGTGAAATCTCCAAAACATACATTTCTATTTCCAGCAAAACTAAAAATGATCTTTTCCATAGAAAAGACTCAAATGGCCCATACAACCTGCTTTCCAATTTCTTCAGGCTATGGCTATACTTTTGTTTTGCAAGCTCCACTTTGGAATAATGCCTATCTCGCCATCTGGGTTGAAGAACAAAAGCATTTGTGTACCCTCAACTACCCCCTTGATATAGCTTAGAACCTATGAATCAATTCTGTTTCTTGCCTAGTTGCTCGACAAACTCCTTTCCTTTTACTCTTTAATGGAATGTGAAGGGTAGGCAAAATGGTCTTTACTGCCAAGAGAAAACAAACTAACTATACAACTGGGTGTACAGAAGGATCACTCAGATAATTGTGTCTCCTTAGATATCCATTTTAAAACAGTCTCACCAAAATCCTTCAGACATTTCTGTATGGAGTAATTCTACATTAAGAACATACCCTTGCTGGATCAGGGGACTTATTGTAACGGGTCCTTTTCTCCCCTTACTTGCTTTTAAAATCCCATTATGATGGAAATAGACCGGTTGAATGAACTCCAATTGCATGTCATCTCCAAAAGTCATTTTATAACTGCTTTGAGTCTGCCCACTTAAAAGTTAAAACCTCCAGATAAATTTCTCAATCTATCTCCATTAAAGAACTAGAACTATTAATATTAAAGGGATAATTATCCCTAATAACTCTGCATCATACGGAATCATAAAATTATACCTCTCTTAGGTATTTAAGATATATTGTGCATATTTTCATAATTATAAATATACCCCTGCCTTTTTCTTCATTTTGAGGAAAATCCCCAGAGAGAACTTATTTATTCCTTATAATCAAATATTCAAAGCATATGTTTAGGAAACATTAGGCAACTTTAATAGGATAAAAAATATATATTTTGCAATATGTATGTGATAACTTTAATAGCATCAATGAAAGAATAAATGAAGTAGGAAAAAAGTCATCCTTAATGAAATTCTAAAACCTAGAGTTTCCTGTAAATTTCATCTGAGGAAAGAGTAATAGTAGAGTTCATGTAGCAAATATCCTAAGTGGTACTTTTGCTGAGACTTTAGTAATTACTATCCATTCCTGTTTTCTCTTTTTCCTTCTCCTTCACCTCTTCTTTCTCCTATATTTATTTCATCTTGACAGTAACCCATATGTCATTTCCTCTTTATGTACAATATCACTTTTTCTTTGCAAGACTGGAAAGAGGTTCCAAAATTACAAATACGAGGTGTATTCAAAAAGTTCATAGAAAGATTCGCACTATCTTTTAATTCTATTTTTCCATGAACTTTTTGAAGTACAGATACACACACACACACACACACAAACACACACGCACACACACACTCTCTCATAACTTCACTACATCAGGGCATTGGGACTCATTTTGGAGTACTAGATCGTTTTGCCATGGGACATCATGTCAAATACCAAGGACCTAGAGATTTGTAAGCAAAGTAATAAATTCTCCAGGTCCTTGAGGCAATAGACTCAACTTGAGTTTTTTCTCAGTTTAATTTCATCTCTCAGAGTTGGTAGCAGCTGAAATAATGCTAGCACCAAGTACGGAGATGCAGAGTCCTTCTTTATTTTAGGGAGGCAACAAGGGTTAGCATTCTACCACACTGTCAGGGCAGAGCAAATTGGAAACTGAGTAAGAGAAATATCAGCATCAGGAGAAAATGTACGAAATGCTAACAATGGCTTTTATTGAAAATGTTGTAGTTTGCATATCTCTTAACTCTTCTGTCACTTGGATGATCTTTTGTACTGTAGAATATTGTGGCTAATGAGCTT
Organism: Cynocephalus volans; assembly: GCF_027409185.1. Classification (NCBI taxonomy): domain Eukaryota; kingdom Metazoa; phylum Chordata; class Mammalia; order Dermoptera; family Cynocephalidae; genus Cynocephalus; species Cynocephalus volans. The sequence goes on along the minus strand of NC_084466.1, from coordinate 138,854,978 downwards.
TGCAGATGAAAAACGCTAAATTAGCAGGACATCCTACCCTCTATTAAAAAATCATCAAAGCCCAGGTTCCTGCCTTGGTAATTAAACCCTAATACAGAGTATTTATTATAGTAACAGTTCCTTCATTACCTGTGCCTGTGAGTCTGTGAATGTCTGTTGATACCCAGGTGTTGACTTCAAGCTCATTATAGTGATCTTATATTAAAATAACATTTTCTATCCAAGGAATCACTAACCATGACAAGACCTCTATCACCATCACTATTCATGAATTTCTAGAGCTGTATGTGAGATGAACCCTAAGGTGAATTATCCTGACTTTCAACTTATTAAAGATTTATTTTAATAATCACTTACTGCACAAATAAAAGAAACAATGAAACTATTACTGAGAGAAGTCACATGTGTCTCTGCAGGTTATCATTATGCCTTCTACTTAAAAATTTTACACTCAGAGTGGAAAAGCATGAAAATCAAAAAAAAGCTACAAGGATAGCATAAAGACATAATGAATTGGCACACTTATATGTCCAAATTGGAGTGCCTTGTTTTGTTTTATTGACAGTTGCTTTGTAAATTATCCATCTGTTATTCAGGGTGCATGTATTTTGTTCCACAATCACGTTGTAAGATCTTTGAAGAAAATCTCTGTGCTCTCAGTATGTGAAAATCTCCAAGAGTGCCCGGAATGTAATAAAAGTGCAAAACTCACTTCTTCTTTAACACAAGCCGAAATGCAAACTCAGAATTTATGTGAAAAAGTGGTTTGACATCAACTATACAGTATAAAAATAATAGATGATGATTTTTATGGAGATATTGAAGTGACAGAACAGAATAAGTTATTTGAAAGTTACCTTGTTAACAGTTTATGTGTCTTTCCGTGTAAATTTAGAACAGCATATCTTAGGCCTGAGCAAATAATGCACTTCAAAGATTGGAATCAATTTATTTCTCACATTGTTTTACTAAATTTCAGTTATGTCAAGATCTATGGCATTGCTATTAAGCATAATAAATGATGCAGAGTGGATAAATTGACAGTTGTTGCTTGATACTAAAGATATGTTTTCCCGACTACATCCAAGCACTTGCAAAGACCACCAGAAAAAAACAAACACAACCCCAGCACTTCAGTGCTTCCTACTTTGTATGAGAAGTATCTATTAAAAAGAAGCAAAGCTGTTTGGGGAAAAATAGGGGGTGTTTCATTAAAAAATTGGGACTTCATTTCTCATGTTTATAAATGTCCTATGAAATTTAACATGCATAAGGGAAATAATTAAGTATGTAGCCTTGAACATGTATATATATTTATATACACTTTAAGATTCTCTGAGATTATTGTGTTATCTTGTACCCTCTAATGATAATGCCTGATTTCCCGGATAATACAAAAGCTGGTGAGGGATGAGAATATTCTGCATATGATTCTTTCTAATTGTTTGAATTGTCCCCAAAGCAAGCCATTAGTACAGGGAAATTGGAGTATATGAAACGCACCATTAGTTACTAATAAGGTATATAGATCCAATTCTAGGGCACAAAGGGAGGCTGGGCACTTCTTGCAATTGGTCTCACCTTTTGTTCCCTGACCTTCATAGACATACAGCAACTGAGTTTCAGTTTTAGGACTTCTCCAGAAGCTAAGCAGAATGGTAAAATCAGAGAGTACAGAAGCTTGTTTTAAACGGGGAGAAAAAAAAATTTGCCCTTCTCTGCCATCACCACTTCTTAAATATTTACAGAGGTTCGGGTTTGTCTCCATGTTGTAGTAGCAAATAATTTCTAATAATGGAATACCTGTTTGCAGTTATAGTTTCTAACCCCTGCTCTGTGCTCATTTGATTAATACACCACTATCTAATGAGTGCGAACTATGGGTCAAGGGTGGAGCTAGGTGTCAGAATTATATGTTAAATAATTTGATTTAACCTTAAAAGTGTGTGGTATTGAAACAAAGGTGTATATAAAGCTCTTGGCAGAATATTTACATATTTGAGTAATATTAACTGTTATTATTACATTTTAATGAATGTCAACGGTGTTAGGCTCAAGTGCTGGAGTGACAGCAATAAATAGTCCTATCTTTTGGCTTTAAGAACTTCATTTTCTTAGAAAGTGGGGATTAGTGGAGGAAAAACACACAAAACTGTTTTTACTATATTCTTACTCAGTAACAATCATCAACACAGAAGATGGACTTCTGTATGAAATGTGTGCAGATTTCTCCCCACCAGCAAGCAAGCGACCAATTCTGCAGAGGAAACTAAGTGGGTGCCCTTCAATTCAATTCTGACACTATCTACCTGAGATAGCATCAGATGCCACAGGTTGAGGGTTCAGTCCTCAAAACTGCCTTGTTTGATGACAATTGCAAGCTACAGGTATGGTAAAAGTGTGAGGGGTGCTGGGGATAAATAGATCTTCTGTGGATATGAAAAGACTTATAAATAGCTTCACAAAGAAAGAGTTGTTTATCTGAGCCTTGAAAGATGACAGAAATCTACCAGCTATGGAAGAGAGGTGTGTGGAAAAGCAAAAAGAAGAGTCCAAAGAAGCACAGCTTAATTGGTAAACAACAACACATTTGTAGTATCTGAGCACCTATCCCTGACTGGGGAGCTGACTTTATACTAGAGTGAAAGCACTGGGCACCAGAAGGAGACAGGTGAACAGTGAACCTGTCTAGGGTCATGGCAAATGCACACAATCCAAGATCATCAATTCACCTCTACTGAAATCAGCTTAGTCCTGCCATGTAGGTCCTTATCCTGGCTTAGAGCCTCTAGATCTTCAAGGTCCTCCTCTTTGCTGAGACCATTTATACCCATTTTAGGAATCATATGGATTGTAAGGAAATTGTGTTCCCTGATTTTGTTCTTCCTTTGCAGAATTATTTTGGCTATTCTAGATACTTCGCCTTTTCATATAAATTTTTGAAATGACTTTTTGATACCTACCGAAATCCTGCTGAGATTTTGATTGTGATTTCATTGCTTCTATAGATCAGATTCAGGAGAATCAGTATCTTAACCTTCTTTTTACATACTATAAGCACAGAATATTAATTTTATTATCTAGTTCTTATTTGACTTCTTATCAGTGTTTCATTATTATGAGCATACAAATCTTGCATATAATTGTTTAGTACACCTAGGTATTTCATGTTTTTGGTGATATACAATTTTTAACTTTTAGTTTCTAATTATTATTGCTAGTATATAAGGATGTAATACGTTTGTTTCAATTCATCTTGTACCCTTCAACCTTTCTAACCTGACCTATCAGATCTAATACTGTCATAACCAGGACTCTTGGGTGGTTCTAGTCAACTAACTTCCCAAGGGGCAACTGTTCCCCCTAGACCTGATTTACATCAAAGATGAGTCTTAGACACCATCTGATGTTCAAGTAGTTTATTCTGACAACATGCATACAAGATAGACAGCAGAAGCCTGAAGCTGGCCAGAGGCATGGGCCAAATATAGTCAGGGGTCTGATGACCACCTGACTGGTGTTGGTCCTGAGACCATTCTCAGAGTTTAAGGGATACTTTGCTTTTATATCTGTATTCAGTCTAGGTCAGTTACCAGGTTTTTTTTTTTTTTTTTTACAGAGGGAGTTTAAACAACTCTTGTAAGGGTAAGTTTAAAGAGTCAAGAAAGTTGCATTTCTGCTGAAGTGGCCTTGTCTCTAAGGCAACCAAGATTTGTAAGTCTTGTGATAAAAACCCAGTAATTCCCGGGCCAGGGTTGGGAATCTCCAGGCTGGGTTTTGTCATATTACTTAGTGGCACATAGTGGAGGCCCTGCAAGATGTTTGAGTGGGCTTTATGGCTGTCATTAAACTTATAGCCTTCATATGTCAGTTATAGTATGCTACAACTATTTTTGTGTATTCTTTGAAATTTTCTAGACCATCATGTTCTCTCTCCTCAAAACTACTATATCCTTTCCTTACAGATATATTGGTATTTTCATTTATTTTTCTTGCATTATTGAGGTGATTGTTTTTTCTGAATTGTGTCAAATAGGAGAGTGTGGACATCCTTTCTTTGCTCTCAAACTTAGTGGGGAAACATTGTCTGTAACAACTAAATATGATGTTGGCAGTAGATGTTCTGTAGATGTTCTATATCAGAAACCGGAGGAGGTGTGCTGCTATTCTTAGTTTGCTGAGACTGACATTTTACCATGACCATGGATGTTAATTCTTTGCAAATGTTTTACGTCATCATTTCAGATAAACCAAATAATTTTTCTTTTTTATGATGCTGGTATGGTGAATTACATTGATTTTTTTTCTTAGATGTTAAACCAACCTTGCAATTTCAGGTTAAATACTCCTGGGTCATAATATATTATGTTCTTTATATATTGCTAGATTAAATTTGCTACCATTATGTTGAGATTTTTGTTTCTGTGTTTATGAGGGACATTGGTGTGTGGTTTTCTTTTCTTGTAATGTCTGTGTATAGTTCGGTATTAGGAGGAGCTTGGCCTCAAAACATGAAATAGGAAATTTTTTCCACTCTTCTATTTTCTGGAAGAGTTTGTGTCGAACTGGCATTTCCTAGAGAGGTCATCAAGGCCTGGCGTTTTCTTCATTGGGACATTTTTAACTACAAATCCAAATTTTATTTATTTAATCCCTCTCTCAGATATAAATATAATACTTTTCAGATTTTCAATTATTTCTAGAAGAAACTTTAGTAGTGAGAACCTTTCAATTAATTTGCCACTTTATATAATTTGTTACAATTACAGGTAATCATTAAAGCCCAAATGTCAAAAGGAGAATTCTTATTTTACAGACCTTAGATCTTAAAGGAAAAGTAGCTTCAGAATTATTTGACATGGGAAATCCTTTCCCCTTGGTTGTCATGGGCTGCCAGTTTAACCTACTTTTACTACTAATTGATAGATATCACCAATAATAAATGTCAACCAAAGAAAACTGAATCAATGAATAATTTTGGAACAGAAGAGTATCATTTTCCTCTAAAATATATAGTCTTGCCTCTTAACTATCTAAATTTGCTACACACTTTAAAACCCTGCTCTATTTTCTTCTGCGTTATGAAAATGTCCATGATTACTCCAACTCCCAGCACATTTCCATAAAATGCGAATTCATTCTGATCAATTGAGTCCTTAATTCTTCCCTACCCAGTGTTTGTTTGTATTGATGGGGCGAAAGTTTGTCTTCCCTCCAATAATTGACAACTGCCATATGACAGAGACATTGATATAAAAAGCAGATTAGCTTGTCTTTTATTAAAAGATCATGCATCCTTGAACTAAAGACCCACTATCTTATCTGGTTTCCATTCAGATCAGCTGGCCAATTTGTGAGATGGCAGCCAGATTAGCTATATGGCCTAGGCTTATGAGCCGTTTCTAAACCGGGATAACCCATTTGACAACAACGACAAAATGTTTGCTATTTTGGTACCTCTTTCAAGTTAACCGATCTAACTAGTCCCATTTTTAAGATACCAATAAGGAGGTGACTGAGAGGAAATAAAAGCTAGGAAAATAGAGTGGCTGTTTTATTTTGTAACAGGGGAATGGGAGTTCTAGAGGACAGTATAGAAGAGAAAAATGGGGAATAAACAGCTAAGTCTTAATGAGATTCAGATGTTTCTCCCTAATTTGTCACATGGGCCTGCAGGAAATTTATTTTCATGGGGCTGCAGGAGAGGACCTGTTCTAAGGGAAGAAGGACTCAGCAGCAGGGTTTTCAGTGTGGGATGATCTTGAGCACAGGTGGACTTTGTTACTTACTGTTATCCTACCGCTGAAGAGACTCAATTCTAAGTTTATTGGGAGCAAGAGTGTAAGAGTAAAAGCAGAAAGCATTACACTAAAATATCTCTAATTTGCTAGCAAACAACCCAAAATCTTTGAATTCACTGCTAACAGAATGTGACCAAAGGGGAGATAGAAATTCTTATTCTCACTATAATTCCTTTTACAATTTTAGCATCTCAAAGGCCCCAGTGGCTCCATTGCAGCAGAAGTCAGATGAGATGGTAGTTTCTAGTACATACCTAACAAAATAGCTTCACTTCTGGCACAGTGGTACTCAAAAAGTGCCTAGAGGAGACCGAGGGGCAAGAATTTGTAAAAATTGATGGTAAAAGGACTTTCCTGAGCATTAGAGATGGGGCCATCCTGAGTAATTTGGTTATTGTTGTGTGATGACCTTATATGTACCTACAGCCAGAGAAGCCACAAAGAATCTTGGAGTTACAATGATAACCTTTCAGGAAGGATTGTTAACCTATAGAACAGTTTCAGAATAAGTTAGACGAATCCCTTCTCTAAGGAACTTTGAGAATGAAGTAAGTAACAATGAGTTGACTTAAGGTTCTAATAACAGAAATTCAGTATGAGTTCATTATTCCAATCATATCAGAACTTATTCAAAACAGATATTTATTTCTTCATGTAAGTTTGTCAACACTGAATTTTACCCAGATAATTGTTTCAAACACTGGCATGTGGGACACATGAGTAAATACAAGGGTACTTCAAAAAGTTCATGAAAATATAGAACTGAAAGATAATTCAAATCTTTCCGTGAATTTTTTGAAGTACCCTCATACAGAGGAACTTCCCACTATCCTTAACAACAAGCATCTTCTTGGCGAGGAAGAAAATTGAATCCCAGAGATGAGAAAGTTCAATACAACATCCCTTTTGCTTCTTTATAAATATAAACTTTGAAGCATCATAAAGAACAATAATAATTTTCTTTTCATGTAGAGCTTAAATTTTAGAAAACACAAACACTCAAGCTATCCCTAAGAGGAGCAGAACAGATGTGACTGAGCTCTGACTAAGTTTAGGATGTTTGCCTCTTCCTACCTTTTCAAAGGTTGTTGAATTCTTCCAGAAATGCCTGTGTACAAAACAGACAATGTGTCACGATGATCTGCCTTGATGTGTTTTCCCTCTCCAGCCAAATGCATAAACATCATCATAGTCACCAGTATCCCCAAGATAAATATTTATTGAGTGCCTTCTATATGTCAATTTCTCTTATTTATTTGATTTTCATAACATCTCAACAAATTAATTATATGTGTCCTCATTTTCAGATGAGAAAAACAAGGAAAATAACATGCCCGAGGTCCCAGAGATGCTAAGTGGAAGAACAAAGACTGACTCTTAGCCCAATCTCTGTACAAATGCCCTATTCCACTCCCAACTGTTTCAAATTACTTTAATCTCTTTGTTCTTTTTTTTAGAGAATAATTTTTGTTTGTTTGTTTATTTGTTTGTGTTTGCTTAGAGAAGGATTCTTCTATTTTTTTTTTTCCCCAAAGAGAGGTGCTACTACCTAGGAGGATGGGGGGTAGGGGGGTAAGAGAAGAGACAGTACTCCCCAAATTGATCAATATCTTTATCAAAGTCTTCTTTTTAAAAGAAATTGATAAGGTGATTCAAACATCCATATGGAAATTCAATAAACTCATAAAAGCCAAAAACAATCTTGAAAAGGAAGAGCAAAGTTGTCAGACTCATACTTCCCAACTTCAAAACTTACTACAAGGATAAAGTAATCAAGACAATAGTCAAGATTGTGTGGATCTAGCCAAAGGATAGAATACAGATAAATAAAATAGAATCAACAGGCTAGGCATAAATCCATACATTTATGGTCAACTGATAATAGACAAAGGTACAAAAACAAATCAATGAGAAAAGAATAGTATTTTCAATAAATGGTGCTGTGATGAAAGGGTAGTCCCCTAGAAAGAATAAAGTTGGACCCTTGTTTCATTCCATGTACAAAAAATAACTCACATGGGCTAAAAACCTAAACACAATAGCTAAAACTATAAAATTCATAAAGGAGAATAGATATATGAATGTTTATAATCATAGGTTAGGCAAAAGATTCTTAAATATGATACTCAAAGGAACAAAGAAATATATAATACCCAAATATATATGATACCCAAAGAAACCCAAGAAAATATAGCTAAATTGGACTTTATAAAAATAAAATATTTTTTCCTCAAAGTACACACCCAAAAAGTAAAAGACAAGACAAAGAATGAGTGAAAATATTGGTACATTCCGTACTTCTTATGGATTTAGCATCCAAATTGCATTAAGACTACTTACAACTCAATAACAACATCAAAAAGACCAATAACTCGATTAAAAATTTGACAAAGAAATTGAATAGACATTTCTCAAAAACAGACATACAAATAGCTAAAAAGCAAATGAACATATTAGTTATTACAGAAGTTTAAACCAAAACCACCATGAGATAACACTTCACACCTGCTCCAATGTCTATAACTGAAAAGATGGATAACAGGAGTTGACAAAGACATGAAAACATTAGAAACTTCATGAGTTGTTGATGTAAATATAAAATGGTGTAGCTACTTTGAAAACACTTTGTCAATTCTTCAAAAAGTTAAAAAGAGAGTTACTATATGGCCCAAACATTCTACTCTTATAAAAACGAGAGAATTAAAAACTTATTCACACAAACACCTGTAAATAAATGTTCATAGCTGCATTATTTATAATAATGAATATTTGTTTTCATAAAGTGGAAATAACCCACATGTTCATCAATTGATAAATGAATAAACAAAATTTGATATACCCATATAACAATATTATACTGCCAGTGCAAAGCTAGGGCTAATGTCGGAATCCTGCCGATATAGCCAAGCTACAAGGCTAAGCCAGGTGTTAAGTAAGGCAAATCATAACTAAAGCCAAAATGTTTCATTATTTTAGTTATACTAAGTTTCCATTCATATTGTCAGAGCTAGGGCTCAGACCCTTCAAACCCATCATATAGGCTGGGTCACCAGACCCCTCACACTCCAGCTTGGGTCACCAGACCCCTCACACGCAGGTCCATGCTAGGTAATTAGGATAGATCCGGGAGGCACTGGCAGATGACACGAGCTCAGTCCTTAGCAGCAGTGGCAGCAGCTTACAGCAGCTTCCAGCAGCAGTAGCAGCCTCCCCATGCCCCCCCCATCCCCGGGAGGGATCCTGGGGGTGGGAGACGCCATGGATCAGAGCCACTTGTCCTTTATACGTAAGTCCATAACCCAGGACATCTGGATGCACATGCACAATTACATGAGACAATAACCAAGGAACACCTGGGCGCACTTGCATATGTATATCAAGTGCACGGAAAGATTCTGAACTTCTGAGGGGCCCTAACCATTTTCTTTCACTTTCCCAACATGCCAGAAAAATGAATGAAGTGCTGATACATACTACAATATAAATGGATCTTGAAAAAATTATGCTAAGTGAGAGAAGAGATATTGTAAAATTTCATTTATATAAAGCATCCAGAACAAGCACATTTAGAAAGAGAGAAAGCAGATTAGTGGTCACCAGGAAAGGAAAGAAGAGAATAGGGGATGGCCAGTAATTGTTATAGGATTGCTTTTGTGGATAATAAAAATATTTAGGAATTATATACTGCTGATGGTTTAATAACCATGTGAAAATAGTAAAAAATCACTGAATTGCACACTATAAAATAGTAATTTGTGTGATATGCGAAGTATATCTTAATAGGAATAACTGATAAATAAATAAGACCTTTAAAAAATAAAATAATCCCTCTACCTGTGTTCTGGGTCCTATTTTCTCTCATCTTCTTAAAAACCTCAAGCTTTCTGGTACTCTTTGTCTCTCATATCTTCAAACTTTTACTCTTTATGCAACACTTATGATTTAATCATTGTAGAAGCACTTTTCACTTTGAACATCAACAATATCATGGAATAAGAAGCTTTCGGCCCTCCTTTTTTGTATGAACATAAAATTAAGCAACAATTCATGGACAAACCCTTCGTGAGAAATCCCAAAACGAGTAAAGAGGCTTCTGCACCCTGGGTAAGCGCAAAAGTACCCACATCGAAGGCATTATAGATAATGGAGACAACATGCTACCAAAATTCCTACCTGTGGCATGGTGCCAAACAATCAGGAAGAAACCCCCCAGCATCCAGCTACTACCTGGGAAAGGAAGGAGGTACACTGCATATCCAATGCCAACTTTTCTGGGAGCTAACTAGAGAACTGGCTTCTGTCTAGCCTGTCTTTGAGCACTAATGAGACCTAAAATAGTGTAGACACCAGAGAGCAGAGACAGTGGTTTGGGCTGGCAATAACAGTATCCTCTCCCTTCAGATCAGTATGGAGCAAGCAGACAAAATCCCTAGCTCCTAGCTTCTTCTTGTGAAGGGAAAGATGTTGATTGTGCATCTAACACCCCACATTTTTGGGGTCTGCCCAGACAGTTGGCTTCTTCCTGTCCTGTGTCAGAGTGCTCATGGGACCAAGCAGCAAATGCAGTACTAAAAGAAAAGTTTATATCAGTAAATACCTATAATAAGAAATAAGAAAGATCTCAAATGAACAACCTAAATGTGTACTTCAGGAACTAGAAAAAAGACAAACAAACTAAGCCTAAATTTCACCGAAGGAAGAAAATAATAATGATTAGAGTAGAAATAAATTAAATAACAATAGGAAAACAATAGGAAAAAAACAATGCAACTGAGTCATTTTTTTTAAGATAAACAAAATCGACCAACTTTTTTTTCTAGACTAACAAAAAGGAGAGGAGACTCAAATAAATAAAAGCAGAAATTAGAGACATTATCACTGATGCCACAGAAACATAAAGAATAAGAGACTACTATGAACAGTTATAGAGCAACAAAATGGATCACTTAGAATAAATGGATAAATTCCTAGAAACACTCAACCTATCAAGACTAAACCATGAAGAAATAGAAAGTCTGAATAGGCCTACATCTAGTAAAATTATTAGATCAGTCATCAAAAACTTCCTAAAAGACAATGCCCAGGAGCAGATGGTTTCACTAGTGAATTCTAACAAATACATAAGGAAGAGTTAATACCAAGCTTCCTCAAATTCTTCCGCAAAATTAAAGAGGAAGAAATACTTTCAAACTAATTTTGAGTCCAGCTTTACACAATGACACCTCATGAAAATAAAACAGGCTAATATTTCTGATAAATAAATTTGCAAAGATCCTCAGCAAAATACTAGCAAACCAGGTTTGACAGTAAATTAAAATATATATATATATATATACTATGACCAAATGGGTTTTATTCCTGTGATGCAAATGCAGTTCAACATTCAAAAATTAATTAATGTGTTATGCACTTCAGCAGAATGATGGATAAAAATCAATGATTATCTCTGTAGATGCAGAAAAATTATTTAACAAAATTTAACACCTTTTTATGATAAAAACTCTAAAAAAACCCCTAGGAATAGAAAGAAATTACCTGAACATAATAAATGCCATCCATGGAAAGCTCAAAGGTAGTATGATACTCAACAGTGAAAAATTGAAAGCTTTTCCTCTAAGATCATACAAGGGAGCCAGTATGATAGATGAGAGATCAGGACAGACAGAAACCAAAGGAAGAGGGAGTTTCAGGAAGAACAGAATAGTCAACTGTGGCGCTGTTGCTGAAACATCAGCTAGAATGAGAGCTTAGATGTGTGCATTAGATTTAGATTAAGAAGGTCATTATTCATCTGAAAGACAGCTGTCTGGGTCAAGTGAAATGGATAAACTTTGCAATGATGATGGGTGAGGTGCTGGAGAGGGTGAAGAATATATTTATTTTACCATGTTTAGCAGTGAAGGACAGGAGGTAGCGTGCAGTTTTAGTCAGTGCTCCCATAAACTGGTTTCTTTCCAGCATTGCACATTTGTTGTTTTAAATATTTATTATGTCGAACAAACTTAAGAACCATCCTTGATATCTCTGTTCCCCTTTCTCCCTATGACTAGTTCATCATCAGTTTCTGGTGATACTAAATATCCCTTAATAGTGTTGCTCAGGTAAATAACTGCAAAATTTTCAGCTGCAGCAGTTCCTACATGAGGACATTTTTAAAGCTGTTTAATGCTGTGGTTGTGCCCTCTGTCTCTAAGCTGATTGCAGTCTCTTAAAGTTTATGATGTAAGAAAGCACTTTGTGTTATGGTTTAATAAGCTCAGTTAGCTGTAATGATGCATCTTCTTTCCTCAGTGATCAAAGATAATTTCCATGATTGTAGATTCAAGTAAATTTTATATTTCTTTATTGCTTTTGCTTTATTCTTTGTTGCTTGAGCCACCTACTGTCAATTTAACACAAACTTAATTTTTCCTTACTATTCTTCTCATGGAAGTGAATTATATTTTCTGCCACTGTTCTCTTAGTCCACCATAGAGGAAACGGATGCAAAATAAGCCCAATACCGTGCTGTTGTGGGGACATTTCACATTATGTTGATAAATCATTAAGGCACAAGTCATTTGTCAAAAATACATTTACTTGAATCAAATTTGCTTTGTGTGCAGGAGGAGCTAGATTCATATCTATCTTTCACTCAATAATTTATCAAACTCTCATTTGTTTGAAATATAATAGAAAGCAACTTATAATAAAATTAAACAAAAATTTCTGTACCTGAGAATAGTACATTGGATAAAGCGTACAGCTCATCACAATATCACAACACTGTTATGCTAATTTCAATTGCTAAGAGGTCGGTGGTACATTTCAAAGTAGTCACAATACATTCAGTTTATTAAAATTTTATAAATTATTCTTCATTTCAAAATGGTTTGTATTCTTCACTTCTTCCCACTTTTTCACTTTCTACCCACCCATGCCTATTTTCTATATGGGATGAGGAGGAAAAAAAAATGATAATAATCTCATGTATGGAAGACAGAGGTTTTGTATTTTTCTTTGGTCCTAACTGAACCCCAGTATCTGAGGAACCATTACCTCTAATCCATCGATGAAACACTATATTGTACAATGAAAAAGATAGTACTTGATATTTACAAAACCCTAAGAACTCTCTTGGATTTATAAAGAAAAGACTTGTCCAGCTTGAAAATTAATGGGTAGAGGGATGGCTGTGACTTTAGAGCTTGTGAACTAGAGTGTTTTACCATCCACAGTCAAAGGCATTTTAGCAAGTAGAGGGATCACTATAACATAGTAGATTCACGTACAGGCTCTAGAATTTGTGTGATTCTGCTTTTAATCATGGTTCTGTCATTGTCTTAGCTGTGTGAACTTGTATAGATGACTTCTCTGTTTTTCAGTTTTCTCATGCAATGTTTATAATAATAATGTCTATAGATTAATCAGGAGAATTAAATAGCAGAATCATGCACCTGACCCATAGTAGGCACTCAGCTGGGAGGGAGTGAGGGGAGCTCTACCAGTTTAAGCCATTTCGAAAAAAGAACATTGAATCATCTTCTACTTCTCTCAGCCCCTTTCAATTGGAGTTAGCGGGACTTTCTACTTTTTCCTACCCCTAACTAATTTCAGAGACAATTCTAAACAGCTGGAATTTAATTAGCATTTCTAGCCAACCAGTTCACAGGGTCCTTAATGACTCTTGATCTGGCATCAGTTGTGTCCGTTGTGTGGTATGAATATAAAGACTGCCTTCTAAACCTGTCTTCCCACCATGTTGGTTCTGTTCAAAGGACTGGGCATTTCTCTCATGTTTTTTTTATACTAGACCTGAGTTCCCAGATTGGGTTTCTGAATCCTAGCCTACTTGACAAGGTTTGTCCATTCTACCCTGATCTTGCCATCATCTTCCCCCACAAAGATAAATTTTCTCCTTGCATCATCAGCCAAAGGCTAGCTTCTTGTGGCAAATGTACGGATTACTCAGAACTACAGAATTCTGACTTAGAGGAACATCTCTCTCCTGGGATCTTGCTAGCATTTCTGGATTCGATTTCCATGAATATCAAAACATGTGTGAAACTCTTCTAAGTATGCCACTTATTTTTGAATACATGTCGTGAATACTACCTGTCTTCAGTTCTGTCATTTTTTGTAAAATCAACTAAGATTTCTTCCACTAGCTATGGGCCAGAATGGTGACATTCCAGCTTGCTTTTAAGTTAAACCTCTATAAAGTCATTACGTAAATCAAGGATGCTAAATTTCTTTTGCTTCTAAAGAAGACTTTTACTTCTTAGGCTAGGTTTGCAAGAGTAGGATTATGGCATCTGTAAAACTCAGCTTTTGAGGGTATCTTTTTTTTATTGTTCCCCTTTTGGTCTATACACAAAGTCCACTAACTATGAGAATTCCAAATGTCATCGAATCTTTGTTCTACATAGATTAGATTCATTGTCCTATACTTTTTGTTGCATGGTTCTGCTGTTGATGAATTTTTTTACCACTTATATTTCTGAAAAGTTCTTTAATTTGCCTTCTTTTTAATCAGCTTTATTGAAATATAAGTGACATACAATAAAGTGCATATATTGAAGGTGTGCAATTGGATATGTTTTGATATATGTACATACCCAGAAACCATCACTGTCAACAATATACCCAATGTATCCATCGTCTTTCAACATGTCAGTGTTCCCTTTTAAAGTATCTTCCTCCCACTCTTCCCAACACCCTTCAGATAACCTTGATCTACATTCTGTAACTGTAGATTAATTTGAATTTCCTAGACTTTTCTATAAAATAAAATCAAAAAGTATATACTCATTGATTCTGGCTTCTTTCACTCAGCATAATTATATTGAAATTATGATTGAAATTATATTGATTACTATTATATCATCCATGTTGTTGAATATATCAATAGTTCATTTCTATTTATTCCTGAGTAGTATCCTATTGTTTTCAGTGTAAGGATATACCACAACTTGTTTATTTATTCACCTAATGGTGGACATTTGAGTTATTTCTTGTTTTTTTGCTATTATGATTGAAGTTGCTATAAACATTCTCTATAAGATCTTGTAATTGATGCCTAAACCATATGGTAAGTGCATGTTTATCTTTTAAGAAAATGCCAAACTTTTTCAAAGTGGTTGCACCATTTTACATTCACACCAGCAGTGTACAAGAGCTCCACTTGCTCTGATTTCTTGCCAACACATTATAGTCTCTTTAATTTCCACCACTATAATGTGTTGAGTGGTATATCAAGTGGTTGTAATTTTAATTCCCCTACTAAATAATGATACCGAGCATCATTTCATGTGTTTATTTGACATCTACCTAATATCTTTAGAGAAATATATTGTCAAATTGTTTGGATGTTTTTGTGTTATTTGTGTATTATTCAATTTTGAGAATTTACTGTATATATTCTAGTAGTGAGTCCTTTATCAGATATATACTTTGTAAATATTTTATCCAAGTCTGTGGCTTCTTTCTTTAATTTACTTGACAGTGTATTTTGAAGAGTAGAAGCTTTTAATTAGATAAAGCCTGCTTTGTGAATTTATTGTATTATGGATAATGCTTTTTATGTCATATCTATGAAATATTTGCCTAGTTGAAGGGAAGGGCACAAATATTTTTATTTTATGGTTTCTTCTAAGATTTTAGATCTCTAATCAATATTGAGGTAATTTTTGTATATGGTGTGAGGTATGGATCTTATTATCTGAAGAAATATGTAGGATTCTCTGTGGTTTTGCTTTGGTTCCTATGGACAACCAGAAATATTTCCTTCTGCACAGAATGACAAAGTTCAGGTACAAACAATAGAACAAAAACAAAAACATCTATACTGTCATTTACTGATAACTTGGTGTATACACAGCCCATATCTAAATGTACTGCAAGCCCTATCACATATTATCTTTACCACAACCCCAGATTATGGGTATTATTTTCAGTTCAGTTAAACAGATGGGAAAACTGAGATTTTTCAAAGTTTTAGTATTATAAAACAATAACTGTGATATTTGACACCAGGTCTATAAGATTAGAATTTTCAATTCTTGTGTTATCCATCATAGTTTATATCTTACAGAAGAGAAAATTGAGAAACAGCAAACTTAATAATTATTTGAAATTATACCAGTAGGTTACTGGAGAGCTGGAATTACAGTCCAGACAGCCTGACAAACTATTCAGTATATGATCTGCTTTTTCCATTAGTAAAGCACAGGGAACCAAGATCAATGAAATTCTTGATTTATTTGCTTTTTATTCCTATCCCATTCATACCACGCCTTATCTATTTTTAAAACACATTTTCAAATATTTATTAAAATCTTTCTGCATGCCACCATAAAATGACCAAGCCCTTGTAAAAGGAAGACATGGTCCTGCCCTCATGGAGCTTATGAGAAGCAGACATTAAACTAAAAACTGCTAACTATAAACAGTCCTTAAACAGAGAAGTGTAATAGGCTCTTTGGAAAATCAGGTGTTAATATTCCTATTTTAACAGATGTAAAGATTGAAACCCCTGAACAGTTGTTACAGACAGAACCTGATATGTTTTATCTCAACTTCCTGCCATTTAGCATGTATATGCAGATTTTATTATAGGACCATTAGTTTATATCAGTTCTTAAGCATGTTAAAAGGATTAGATAATGTTGAAAATTTGATAAAATCTGTAGATTCTCTTCTTCTAAGAATATATTTATAAATTGTAGTGCTTTCTAGTTTAGGCCTTCACAATATTCATCCCCATTTTTGGTAATGGTGGCCTGAATTTCTTTTCAGGAAATAATCTCTCCACTGCTCTGTCACTGTGATTTGAATCAATAGTATTTTCAACTTTCTGGCCACAGTGATTGTTCAGGAATGATCCTTGACCCATGTTGGCACATTTTGGAGATGCTATGATAGAAAAGCCTTCTCTATCTGCTGAACCCGAAGAAGGTCCTAAGACTGGAGCAGCTGGGACTGTCATGTGGGGTTCTGATGGCTTAAAAGGAGAGTGGGTAATGAGGTTAGCTCCCTCTTGCTCAGTCCATTTTTGCCATGTGACACCCTGCTCACCATAGGACTCTGTACAGAGCTCTCACTAAGAATAAGTACCTCACCAGACATGCTCCCTGGACTTTGGACTCCCCAGCCTTCAAACTGTAAGGAATAAATTTCATTTCTTTATATATTACCCAGTTTCAGGTATTCTGTTCTACACAACAGAAATGGTCTAATACAGGGTCAAACTAAGAATTACAAATGTGTATAAAACAACTCTCCAAAAAAACTTGGTCCTTCTCTTTATTTCTTCTCCCAGATAGACAGATATAGAGGTAGATGATAGAGACATAGACATAGGCATAAACATAAATTCAGATATGATACACAAAGGGTCTTCAAAATGTTTATGGAAAGATTTGTATTATCTTTTAATTCTATTTTTCTGCAAACTTTTTGAAATACCTTCATAGATACTGACAGAATATTTCTCTGAACAAGCATAAATTATCGAAGTAAGATTTTTTGTTCACATTTGTCATATTTTTCTTTTAAACCTAAACCTTGCATGTTGAGATAATTTATATTTTACATTTCTACATTCCATATATATCATTTGACTCCTTTAGAGCCAATGAAGAGAACAGACCTTCAGATGAGGAAACTGAAGATGAACCAGGTTAAGTGACTTTAATACATGACTTAGAGTTGGCACTATTTCTCCTTACGTGAGCCCAGTGGTTTTTGTTTATGCCACAGGACAATGCCTTAAATTTTCTCAGATTAATACAGACCTCCAAATGCCAGCTGGACCATCTTAGGCCAGAGGGTATCTAAAACATTAAGAAAAAAGGACAGGACCATCTCACAGACTCTTTGAGTCTTCAGAGAAATCCCAGTCATCAGTATACCCTGTTCTCTGATGTCTCCAGCCAAACTTGGGCTGGCCCAGCCTGGAGCAGGCTTAGGTAAGGTTCCTCTTCTCTTCTGATGGGGTTAAAAGTTCTCGTTAGGGCAGCTGAAAATTTTCTTTGGGTGTGATATTTCCTAACCCTGAATAGGCTGAGCTTAACTTCCTTTCTCTGTTGAACATGCACATTACTGAACCTTAGGGCCAGATAGTGAAGACCTCACTCATTGTTCAAAAAAATCTCAGAGATGTACTAGTCCAAGCCATATATTTTATTTACAAGCATATATTTCAGAGATAAAAAGTGTCCTGATGAAGGTCATGTTTGTGGCTATTCAGTCAGAGGTAGGGCAAGAACGTAAGTCTTTGGAAGCACAAAGTGGAGTGGAAATAACATTAGGATGGGAACCAAACAGACCTGACTTTGAATTATTCCTCAGCTATTTACAAGGCTTGTGACACAGGACAATCCTTAAAGTCTCTGAACCTCAGTTTCATTGTCTGCAAATGAGAATGGTACATATGTAATGGGTGGTCCTCATTAAAAATAAAAGATAGCCTTTGAAACAACTAGCTTAACACTTTTAGGAAGATTGGTGAATGAATGTTCTCCTCTTTCTAAAACCTCTTTAGGATTAAGGTTTATCTCATCAGGTTCAGTCCAACAACAAAGATAGTCCTCTTACCTACCTTACTTATCAAACTGAAGTGTCTCTTTAGATAATGCAACCTTTTAAGTCAACAGTCAATTGTGTATAACTCTTGTTCAGAGTGGTGACATCTTGTCTAACCATAACTTTCAGTACTGATTTTCTCTCTCTACTGCCTTCTGCAGCCAGGGCCTCAGCTCTCAGAGGACCAGAAGCCACGAGGATATTCTGCACCCCTTCATGGAGATGAAGCTCTCCCAGAGGCAAGTTCAGCGTGGGCCACAGGGTCCTTCTTCCTTCTCCAGGAGAAGTGTACACTGCAGTAGGGCTGATCTAGTTCCCATTAATAGAATTTAAGGTGGATCAAATGCTGCAACCAACAAGTTTAATCAGTTGAAGACAATCAAAATGATTATGATGATTATGACAATTATGGAAATTATATAGTCATGACAATAGGCCTTTGACTGGTGGACTTTTCTCAGGCCTTTGCAGAATTGAAGAGGACTTTTCTTCCACTCAAAGAAGAATGCAGATACCTCTTTGCTTTATTTCAAAAGTCTTTTAACTGTATAATAAATTTTTAAAAAATAAATAAGCATTATCTGAAAATATAAAATATTAACCTCTGTCTTTTTTGACTTTCTGGAAAAACAGTTGTTTGGCTGTGCCTTTAATAAATATGTATTTCATTGTCATTGTTTTTTAGTCTCAGTTGAGTATTAATAAAGGTATTTAACTGCTGCTAAATAGTTTTGTTACCATCACTCTCAAGGGTTAGGATTGGAAAAAATTACAAAGCCAATATCAGCTTTCATCCAATCCTTAAAAAGGATTTAGTCAGGGAAAGGAGACACTGGTATGAGCAGCCAAAATGAAAAAGTGGGGTAGGTGATCTGTTTCCTCCTCCTCTTTAGCCATATCACATGTACCAGGTGCAGGCTTCAGAGACAGAGGACTCGAGGACACAGGCACAGGTCTGGCATCCATCATAAAGGCAGGAATCCACACATCATTCATGCTACTGTACATACATGGAGGCAAATGCAGACTCGTGGCTACCAGAGTGTGGCCACAGGATTTTAAATCTGTGTATTAACTGGGAGTTCTGCAAGTTTCATGGATTATATTAGCTATAAAGGAGATGAACAACAGCCTGCAATTACCTAAAAACATCTTTCTATCTGCTTATTTGAAATATAAATTATTTTAGAGAAAAGGCATTGTTTTTACACACCTCCTTATTTTGATAGATTGATATAGACGTGTGTGTGTGTGTCGGTATGGAGAACTACAAGGCTCAGCTGTGACAGGAGCTGGGGAAACTTTGAGTCACCAAAATCACCCGAATGTGAGTTCCATGAGACAGATGGCATAGATAGTTAATTCATCCCAGTACCCCCAGCTGTCAGCACGCTACCTGATAAATAATAAGTGCTCAATATTCATTTATTAAAAAAGTGAATAAACAATCTTGGACTCTGATTATTTCCTGTCTTCTGTTCCTGGCTCTTCATTTCATGTAGGTTAGCCTTGACCCTCCATCTATAATGTAATCTCCATGAGAACAGGAAATAATACTAGTAGTAGCAGTTACCATTTATTAAGTACTTACTTCTGGTAACAGGTCTAGTGGGAGACACATATCACATGCAAATAGGACCTTTTTCCTCCTTCTGTCAGATGAAGAAACAGATCCAGAGAGGCTAAGTACCCTGCCATGGTCACACAGTGTCTTCACAGCAGAACATCCAAAACCCACATTATTAACTACCATGGAAGTCTGATACTTCTCATGTATCGGATGATGTTAAACCATTGTGTAAACTGAGGTTGGCAGGGCTGGCTTAGTGAAAAATCTGAAACTAGGGAAGAGGCTTTCCTACCCTTTTTTTTTTTTTTTTTTTTTTTTTTTTTTTGAGTACACACATTCTATTCTAAGGCTGCCCCACCACCAAGTTCCATTTGGAAAGGGCCCATTCCTGCATTTTCACAGACTTCTCTTCTTTCTTCAGAAAAGCTTTTCTCTTCAGAAGAAACCTTCCCCTCCTCCCCCCCCAGCATTTATTGAATGATTCAGATGAGCCAAATGACATGCTAAACTCTACAGGCTGTCTCCAATTCTAACCCTAAATGTGAGAGGTAGTTTCTATTATCTCCACTTTAAAGATATAGAAATAGAGTCTCAGGAAGGGTTAGTAACTTGGCCAAGGTCCTACACACATATTGAACAATTTTGGTACTATTCTAACTATATCTTATATTCGCTAATTTCAAAGTTTTTGTTTTTGTTTGTTATTTTCCCCATGCCTTGTTTCTCACTGTCTTCAAACCAAACTTCTAAGGAGACCAGAGCACTAAGGCTCAAAAACCTTAAGTGATAACTACGTTGTCACGCAAGCCTGGGGCTAGGACATAGGTCTCCTAACTCCTCCTAAGTGCTCATTCCACTACACGAAACACTAATCATTCCAAGCAATACTACTGAATTTTTAACAAGTTCCTTTCCTCAGATCAGTGGCTGAAAGTGGAGATTGAAGACCCAACAGTAAGATCAAAGGGAGATATTTGGGGTCTGAGGAAGTATCTTTGATGTTTCTTCAGCCAGCCCCCAAAGCTGCCTCCTCTCTTGTACTTTTTCATGCAGGTTATCTTGATAGTAAACTGGAGTCGTATCAGAACAGAGATACCACATTACAGGAATCTGGAGAATTTGAAAATTGGAACTCATCTCTCTTGTGCTGAAAGAATATTCTTCTTTATTTTAGTTTCCTTTCTCTATCATGTAAATGTAATACTTTCTGCATAGAGAAATTGCTAGAAAGATTTTTGTCTGATATTCCTGCCCCTTGGTGGTGACATATTAAGTAACTTATTCCCTTTTTTATATTATGCAAGATGTTTAATCAATAGAAAGGACGTACTTGCTTTTTTACATGGGTTCCAGCAAGAAACCTCTCTAACCACTTTCACTCCATGCTTCAGCTACATGTCTTATCCTTAAGGTAGCAATAAGACTCTTTTTGTAGAGAATATTCAAAGCTTCTGGAGTTTCTGCTCAGGAGAAATTTTTAATAGTATCCTGTTTTATTTTCAAAAGTATTCTGATATGCATAACAAATTTTACAACTGCTTTAGGTATTCTGCAGCATGTGACTCCTGTTTTTTCCTATTATGGTAAGAGAAGAAAAAAATATCTATTGTTTTATGTTTATGAGAAGCACTTATTTGGTGACAATTTTTGGCCATTCTATTGTATTACACTTTAGACCCGAACTAGTGAGAGGAGCTACCTTTAAAACTAATGGCCTAAGGTCAGTGAGAAATGGTAACCGCAGACCCAGGCAGGGCTGAAGTGTTTCCTCATAGATCTGAGTAAATGTGCAGTCACACTGGCTAATGATAGTCATTTAACAGTCATCATTCTATATTGCTGCAACCACACCCCTCCCTCAAAGCCCCTCCATAATTGTGCCATTAATTGCCTGGCATAGACGAAAGCATTCAGTTTCAGATTCTCTTTGCTGGGGAGTATGAACTCAGAACACTCAATATCTCCCTCACTGGGAAAATTTATTTTCTTTAAACACACATGCACAAACACACACATATACATGCATACACATATGCACTCAACACATACACACACAAACCCCTTCACATAAAAGCAGATTGTCATTTCTCTGATAGTCTCTATGGCTTAGACTACTAGGAGGAGGCTGTTAATTTTTTTTTTTAATTTACATTTTTCTTGTTTATAATATTTTCAGTGAAGTTCAGAGAAAAAGAAATGGCTCCTTTAGTAAACATTTTAAACCACAAATAAAGATTTATTTCAACTTGTCTTAGGACTAACTAAATGAATAAAGATGCTCTTTCATATCTTTCAGCAGCTTTCATAAATTTCTTTTGCTTTTTTTCTGTTTCTTCCTTATTTCATTTTTAAAGGTAGTATTTATTATTAATAAGTTATCCTCCAAATAACTCTAATATTAGGTACTAGCATTATCTCTATTTTGGAGAATAGGAAATAGGCAGGGAGATGTTATGCAGTCTACCAGCTGGGGGTTGCTGGGATTCTGAGGGAAGTTCATACTTGGTGTTGCATGCAGAAGCTGCAGTGGAGTAATCTGAAGATATTGGTATAGAAGACCAAGGATGCTTCTTCACTCTCATGTCTGGTACTACACTTGAAAGGGATGAAACAATTATTGGCTATTGGCCATATCTCTTTCTCCACAGCATCTCTATGTGACCAGCTTGAGCTTTTTCAGTGCAAAGGCATTATTTGGTAGGTCATATTTGGAGGCTAGTTACTTTAAAAACTTAGAGAAACAGATCTTCCTTTGCTTTAAATTCTAAAAGCTATTTTTTTTTTTGGTTTTTAATTTAAATTCAGTATTTTCCCATTAACAGTGTAAATGTAATTAATAATATTATGTCAATAGAGAACATAAAATACCTAAGGAAGAGTTTCAGCAAGATGACATGTTATTATTAGTGGTAAGGGATTTATAACATTTTTGTAACATTTTGCATATTTTGAGGATTCTAAGAACATTCAAACACATATTCAATTTCTAATGGACATTGTGTATACTCTTATTTGTCATATATATACAGTTTTGCTCATATGAGCAAAATCAATGCTCATGAAAGTGTGCAACGGTCTGCTCTGTATGGGTCAGCCGTGGTGCTTTTTGTATTCATGAAGCACTTGCTGCTTCTGCTAAGAAACAAGTGTTAAAGTCCTAGATAGGCTTTTTGAGTTCAGAAACCCTAGAATCAGTGTCTTCTGTTACTGGAAAGTTTAATTTTTTTCCTGGGTATTGTTTGGCTTATTGGCAAGACTTCTACTTGGGCAGCTTCTCCCCTAGGAGGCCTTTGTTTCAACGCTTCTGAGAATAGTTTATTTTTCTTCAAGCATCCAAGCTCTTTTGCCTAAGTTTTGGCTGCAGAGTAAGTAATATAGAATAATTAGAATAATGATGGTAGATTCTGGTCAGTATGGATTATAGATGCTGGTTTTGTGACCAATCTCTTCTGTAAGACCGTGTCTGTCATATCTATTTCCTATTTGATAAATTAGATGTAAATATTAATATCATTTTTGAGTATTATTTATTAAGTTCTAATCATACATAAAAAATTGTGTAAATAAATTTACTCGCACTCTCTCATTTACTTCTGATACAATCCTACAAGGTTAGTACTATCATTTTATTCATATTTCGTAGATGAGGAAGCTGTGACTTAAAGAGTAAAAATGCTTTGCCTAGCATCACGCAGCTAGGAAGTCTTCACTCTGGTAGTCAAAACCAGGCAATTGTTTCTAAGCATGTGCTTCTGCACTATACTTATTCCAATTCCACTAATATCTCTTGAAATTCATATCTAGGGAATTTATTTTCTCCTTAGGGAATAGAACAATTTTGAGATTTGGGAAATTCTGCAAAGTTTAGCAACATTTTCCATAGGACATTCCAAAATGTTGTTTGTTACACTTTCCTCTATCATTTCACCAGCAGCCTCCCAGTTACCTCAAACACTTCTCTCAGTTGACAAGGTAGTCTATTAAATGATTTAAAATGATCAATTGATAACTTATAGCACATCCTCAGGGATGTTTGGATTTAAGAGGCTGTATGGAGAGAGGAAAATTTTTACATTAAAGAAATGCATTTTAAGTCATAATGTTTGTATTAGTCAGGGTTCTCCGGAGAAATAGAACTGGTAGGATTTTTGGCTCACGTGGCTATGAAGAATGATAAGTCCAGAACTAGGAGAGCCAATGGTATATTTCCAATGGTGAAAATTCCAGTTTAAGATCAAATCCAAAGGCAGGGGAAGTTGAATATTCCAGCTTGAAGACCCTCAGGCAGAGACAGGGAATTCTTTCTTACTTGGCTTTTTATTCTATTCAGGCCTTCAAAGGATTGGAAGAGTCCCACTCACATGATGGGGGGTGGTGCAATCTGCTTTACTTAGTCCACAGATTGAGATGTTAATCTCATCCAGAAACACCTTCACAGACACGCCTAGAAATAATGTTTAACCAAATATCTAGCTACCCTGTGGCCAGTCAAATTGACACATAAAATTAGCCATCATCATATTTTAAGTCAAATTATTAACAGTTATTATTTGTTATGTGTTTACTATATGCCAGCATCGAATCCTCACGTCAACCTTATCAGGCATGTTGGTCCCTATTTCATTTAAAAAAAATAAACAAAGAAACATAAAAACACTCCAGCCCAGAGAGGCTAACTAGCTTGCTGCACGTGACAAACCTGGCAAATAGGGCAACACAATCCACCTAGTCAACCCACTGCCCTGCACCAGAGTGAAGGACACACTGTTGGAGGAAACTCTACTAAATGATGGTTGGCTAAACGTGCCACATATGACTGATAGAAAGTTAGCTGTGATTGCCCCATTACTGAGGCAATGATATTTCCTTCTTACTTGGAACGGGAATTTACCTGACTATCAAGGAGAGAGTAAAGGTGTTTTCTGAACTTTGACTACTGCAGAGGAAGGAAGTCTCTGTCAGTCACTCAGAAAGTCTTCAGGTCCAGCTCTTCTTGGACCTAATTAGCACACTCTCCTCTACTGGACTCAGTGAGGCATCTCAGAAAGAGAAGAAACAGGGTATCCTACATGAGGGCAGAGACAGAGCCTTTTATAAAACATCGATTTAGTACCAAATACTGGTCTGGGAACTTTCAGTCAAATACATTTGACAAAGAGCACTGTCCTTTTTGCCTTGATCAGGGTTTGATGTCTAAACACTGTTTTGGGAGATAAGATGGATAGAAAACAAACTCTTGTATACTCAGTTCACTTTGCTAAAACATTAACATTCACGGAGTTTGCCTGACCATAAAAACACGACAGAGGGTATTAGAGAAAAGCTGTCCTGAATGTCACCATTTTAGAACTTTTTAGTAACCCCAGATAGAAGTTGCCAACTCTAAGAACAAACTCTACAAGCAAATATATCTCTACCTTGTTTCTTGGATGACAGTTTTTAAACCTGTTTCCAAAGATTTTTTAAGACACGCTTTGTAGCTGTCACAATGATTGTCCTCGTGCCCTGGAGATGCACGATCACATGATTCCGAGTTCATTGATTTCCACCCCCACTGACAAGTGAGATGAAAAAAAGCACATGGTGTGCCTGAGCTGCTGTTGTCAATGTGACCTAAGGTTTGTGTCACTTGGCTGTTTTAGAAGATGGACCAGTAACTGCAAATGTGGCCTCACTCATTTCTAATTGGCATGGTGGGGACCATATGACTATGAGGGCTTCTAGAGTAAAACGCCACGTGTGGGGTAGTATGTCACCTTCAGAACTTCTGTGACTCAGAGCCTCAGACTGGCACTATATGAACGCTGAGTCAAATTTAATATGTTTCTCCCTGACAGATTTAATGTTCATGCAGACCTAGGGAAAGGGCATCTGACAAGCTTGAAGATTAACTGTGTTTTAAGGGAAACGAGTAAAAAAATTTCAGCAGAGCAGTGTTTAACAGGTTGAAACACATAAATTTGTCAGCAAACTTTACTTACTAGGTATACGAAATTAGACAAGGCTTTTTTAATGCCATTTTGAATTATGCACTCTGCAATATAGATATATCAATTGTTCGTCATTTGTTAGCTGATAATTTGGAAGACAAAGATGGATAATATTTCCATGTCAATCTGCTTCTGATTCAGTAGTTAGGATGATATATTGTCAGACACCACATTAAAAAGTGAGCTATAGGAGTAAGTGCAAACCATTTTCCATTATGCCTGTTGAGATATAATTGGTTCTATTGACAACACTCTGGATTGCACTGATTTTTTTTTCTTTAACAGAAAATCTTCAATATGCTCTTTTTTTTGTTCCCTATTTTGACTACCTGTGAGTTTAAAAATAATTTCTAAAGGAAAACTATATTAACTACAATTTTCTTATGTGTAGGTCATAAGATTGAAAGAATCAAACTTGGATATAAATCATCCAGTCTAAAAGTTATCTTTATTCTCTGAAGTTATCCTCAAGAAAGTCCTATGTGTTAACTAATATTATTATTATTTTACTGATGATGAAATTAACTTTCAGAGTTAAGTAATATATACAAAGGAGCACAGCTAATAAGTGGCCACAATGGAACACAAACCCCCTTGCACCTAGCTATGGAGCCTATATACCTATGCACCATAATATACTTGTTAAGTGGTGAAGGACAGACCCTTGCCACCTACCTCTGCATTTCCTGACAAACAAGCTTCCTGTTTCTCCATTGCTACAAATATCTAAGATTTCTCTTCTAGATCGTAAGCTTCTTATGTGCAGGAAACACAATACATGAGTATTGCGTAATACTAACCTAGTTGAAACATGAGTCTTGCTCTCAAATGCTATATTGTCTCCTTCTCCTCACCTTAAAATTTTCCTTCCAAAGATCAAAAATTGATTAGAGTTGTTTTTCTCATCACTTGGCAATGATGGGAACCATTATCTTCATAACAAGTTTATTCTCAAGCAACTGCCCCTGTTAGAAGCAGAAAATGACCATTGATTTTTTTTTCCTGGTCATTTGCATCAATTACGGTGATTTGATAAGCAAGAAAGATGGCTCTACACCAATATCTCTGTATTCTACCCACCACATCCTACTTCCCTGCCAGAGAGCACTGGATAGTGAGAAAACATGGCATTTGCTATTTCCAGATACAGAGCCTAGTCTATTAAATGTAATAGTCTCTGTTAAAGGCAGACTCCAAGATGGCTCTTTATCCTTTTTGGCCAATTGAAACAAAGGAGCACCCACTATTCTCTCTGCGCACCCCACACTCCCTCCCCAGCTCACCCACAAAGTGAGCTGAAAAATACTCAGGTCACGCTGTTCCGTCTACAAAATGGGGAATATAAGAATGATTTGGGTCCACTTTCTAAATGTTATACTCTGGTCTGCTGCATTAACCTGTGTCCAAGAAGAGACCATTAGGATGAACTATGTACCTACCTTCTACACATGCACATAAACACACATATCTGTGAAATCTTTTATTCCAAATCACATGCAAAGGTAGTTCAAAAAGTTCATGGAAAAAGAGAATTAAAAGATAACATAAATCTTGAAGTACCCTCGTATATGCTGGAAGCAACCCAAACAAAAACGAATCAAGTCCACTGCTTTCTCTAGCATGTCTCCCCAACCCCCAAAAGCCCTCCTCTCTACCTGCCACTAATCTACAAAGGAAGAAGAATCGGGAACTGTAAGTACCAGAAACTGATTAACAAAAGCTGATTAACCTTAGGCAATTTGGTATTTTAGCCACAATTTCCTCAGTTGCAAAAAGGATTGATAAAGCCCACTCTATACTATCCCATAAAGTGCTAAACAGATCTTACTTTTAAAATAATTCCTGTTTAATACTATCTCTGGTCAGTAAGAGTAATTGATATGGAAAAACTATATTTTTCCTTTAGTCCACCTAGACAAATCTTGACATTTTTAAAAAAATTTTGTCAATATACAATGTAGTTGATTATTGTGGCCCATCACCGAAACCTCCCTCCCTCCTACCTCTCCCCTCTTCCTCCCAACAACCTCCTTTCTGTTTGCTTGTCGTACCAACTTCAAGGAATTGTAATTGTTGTGTTTTCTTCCCTCCCCTCCCCCCTCCGTTTTTTTGTGTATTTATTTATTTATTTTTAGCTCCCACAAATAAGTGAGAACACGTTATATTTCAAAAAAAAAAAATCTTGACTTTTTCTAAAGAAACTTTTTTTTTCTCTAGGAAAACAAAAAAAGTAAAATAAAACCTACTTATTTGCTTTGGCAGCTCACTAAATATAGATAGTCCCTGACTTAAGATTTGAATTATGATTTTTTGACTTTGCGATGGTGCAAAAGCAATATGCATTTCATAGAAAGTTGTATTCTACTCTCTCCTGATACTGGGCAGTGGCAGCCAGCCAGGTGATCCCAAAGGTAAAAAACTGCTACTCTACAGTGTACCGTTGAGATGATTATGCCCAACTGTAGTAGCTAGTGTAAGTATTCTTTGTGTGTGTGTGTGTGTGACTGGTAAGGGGATCGTAACCCCTGGCCTGGTGTCATCTGCACTGCGCTCAGCCAGTGAACTCACCGGCCATCCCTATATAGGATGCGAACCCGCGGCCTTGGCTCCCAGCGTCGCACTCTTCCGAGTGAGCCACAGGGTCGGCCCCTAATGTAAGTATTCTGAACATGTTTAAAGTAGCTAGGTGAAACTATGATGTTTGTTTTTTGGTAGGTTTTCTGGATTAAATGCATTTTCAACTTACATTTTCAGTCCCCATAAACCCAATGGTAAATAAAGGAGCATCTGCACTGTGAAATCTGGACTTATTCTTTCTATATGTTCTTTGCCTTACCCATTGGTGATCTAATCAGTCATTTTCCACCCTGCTTCATCTCCCCCTTACACACAGAATTTGAATTTAAACAGAGGCTTTCAAAGAGATTTTGGACCCTGAATCTTAACAAAAAATATTTGCTGATTTTGCCTGTGCTTGTGATGGCTATTATTTCAAAAAGGAATTCTGGTCCTGAACCCCATTTACCCCATTAAGTGTTAGAATAAGTATCAGTGACATAGATCATAATGGGTAAGATTATGAGCTGTTGAATCAGGAAAATTAGTCTTAAATCCTAGCACTGCACTGACACTAATAGCCGTTGGTATTCTGAGACACAGTATCTTCAATCCCAAAGTCCAAGAAACATAGAGATGGTTGTAATTTCCACTTCACAAGGTTGTAATACAGTTTAAGTGAGATATACACTTATCCTAGGGCCTAGGGCAGAAAGGCCTCCCTAATTGCAACTGTATTACCATAAAATAGTTAAAATCTTTGTTTACCAGCACACCCAGTTAGCCCCCATGTTTTAGGTAGTTCTGTATCACCCAGGCCATTCTTACTTTGGTTTCTCCCAGGATGTTAAGCTGAAGTTGAGACTCCTGCAAGGCTTTCCTGAAGGCCAGGATCTGCCCTGCAGAAAGCTGCCTCCCTTAAGCAGGCTGAACACGATGGATTATTAATTGAATTAAGTTAATGCACGGATCAAGAAGGCCAGACCTGATTGTCTGCTATCTCAGGATGCCTGTAGCTGCAGACATCAGCCTGGCTGGTTGATCTCTGGCTGCAGAGGGCACATCTTGTTTTCTTCAAAAAGCAGGTCATTCATAATTGATAAGAACCGAGAACATCTCCATCATCTACCACCCTAATTTAATGAAATATCTTGTTAACTAAAACAGTGGTGCCTGAAATAGCTATTGATTAAATTTTTCATTTGAGGCTAAGCTAATTTCCTACGACCACAGACAGGGGGTTAGGTGGGGATCACACTGATAAAATGAGACATAAACCCAACCACTAACTATCCTGGTCTATCCAAAATTAGGTGCCTCCATTAGTCAAAGCAGCCAGACATTTACATTGTAAGTACAACAAACCAAGAAAACAGACTCTGTAAAACTCTGCAAAGGGGAAACTGAGCAGCCCCCGAGGCCTGTGGCTCCTTGCTGTAACCCACATCCTTTCATCCTTTGACAAAATTAATGTGCATGGTTGTCCATGAAAAATGAGTAGCAGAGTCCATTTACCTGCTGATAAGACTTTATTTGAAAAACTGTCTGACAGACTTGAGGAGAAGCTGTGTTAACTCTTAGGTGGCATTTAGCCAAGCAACCTGGGATAAGACTTGTATGAAGGTTCCAAGGTCCTCGATGCCATCTAAGCCAGGTGAGAACTCTCTGGAAAGTATTATCAGCAGAGTTCTGCTGGATGCTCCTGATGACGTTCATCTGGAAAATTATTTAAAGAAGTTATTTTCAGACACTTGAGGAGTGTATCGGATTCCTAGGTCTGCCCCAATAAAATGTCACAAATTGGGTGGTTTAATAAAGTATAGATGCATTTTCTCACAATTCTGGAGGCTGGGACTCTGAAATCAGTGCGTAGGCAGGGTTGAATCACTGCAAGGGATCTGAGGAAGCACCTGTTTTGTGCCTCTCTCCTAGTTTCTGGTGATGGCTGGCAATCCTCGGTGTTCCGAAGCTAGTAAATGCATTACTTTAGCCTTTGTCTCCATCTTCACGTGGCCTTTTCCCTTTGTCTCTGCATTTTCTCTCCCCTCTGCCTGTCTGTCTCTGTGTTCAAATTTCCCCTTCTTATAAAGACTCCAGTCATATTGAACAAGGGCCCAACCTAATGACCTCATCTTAAATGACAGCATCTTAATGACTCAATTTCCAAATAAGGTCTCATTCTGAGGTACTGGGGATTAGAACTTCAAGATATCATTTTGGAGGGACACATTTCAACCCAAAAGGAGTCATTATGTACTTGGTGCTTTGAACATTTCTTAAGAACAGATGAAAGCAAGGGCTTTTTCCCCATAAGCATATAATTACTCTGGGAGCTAAAATGTAAACAGAATGTTGATTCAGAAAGCAGTAATAGGCAGCAGGAAATGGTGTAGTATTTCTGAAAGTGTAGTCCACAGATCAATTGTAACAGAATCCTCCAGGTGAGGTTGACTGGTAAGTAGTATTAAAAACATACATTTATCAGAACCACACTAAAATTTCTTGAGAAAAGTATAGCTGACTGACATGTCTGCTTTTCCCTTAATCTATCATCCTCCACCCTATTCAATCTAGTTGGCATAGCAAGTATTGAATTTTGTCTTGGGAGTTTTTTGTTTGTTTTCTACAGTGACTTTATTTCCTGATTTTCCAATAGGATAACTACTCTTTTCCCTGTGAATTCTTCCTCTGTTGGCCAAATCTCAAAAAAATTATTTCTACCTATACAATTGCCAAGGTTTACTCTTTATGCATTTAATTATTTTCTATCACAGACAAAACCACTCGTTTTTCAAACAGAGACATATTTTCTGCCTTCACTGGCTCTTACTATACTTATATCAAAGAACACGACTTTGGGCTTCACCCACCTGCCATTCAGGAGAACTCCTTGCATACCTGGATCACAGGACACATTGTGGAGCAGGAGGAGGTTCTTCTTCTAAGACCCAGGAGGAAAAAATGCCACCTCCATGGAGCTTTCCTCTTCCTGTTTTGCCAGCCAAATAATTGTTTCTCCTAGTCGCCCTCCATATTCTGTTACTTGTATCTTTACTGACAATAACTTCTTTCTGTCTCAAGTAATTATTTTTATTTCTTTTGTTTTCACTATGTTGTGAGTTTCTGCAAAGTAGCTACTATATATTATGTTTTTGCAAAGTAGCTATATATTATGTTTATGCTTTCTGCAGTCTAGGTTCTGTGCAATTACAGATGCAGTGTGTGTATACTAAAGTGAATTGAATTGGGATTCTTCTTTAATAATACAAATTATACATGCCATTGTAGAAAATTCTTGAAATGTAGAAATCTAAGAAGATAAAAACAAAAGCAAAAACTACACCACCAGCATAAAGCAAACCACTTTACTCTGGGTATCTTTAAAATTCTTTTGAAATAAACATGGTTGTCTATCAAGTTCTATGTATAATTTAATATTTTTCATAATGCCAATATTATATACACACTTTCCCATGGAATTACAAACATAAAATGTGATTATTTTAATGGCTGCATTATTATTCACGTGAATGCAAAAACAATTACCTTATTGTTTCCAATATCATTTTAGTGTAAATTATACTGTGATGAACATCTGTGTATATAGCTTTCTGAAACTGATGTTAAAATTCCTAAGAATTTATTTCCATGAATAAAATTACGGAGTTAAGAATTACGTTATAACACAAATTGTTTTACTGAACACTAATAGCTACTTGTTGCTCCAAACATAGAATTAGAGAGTATTTATCTTGAATTTTGAGTATATACATAAATATAAATAATCTTTGTAACTAAATAAATATTTGAAAATTAGAAAAAAAATTAGAAAATTGTTTTTATTGCAATCAAGTCTGCTGTATACAATTTTGGTAAAATTGGGCACTACCCAAAGGCCTGGTGAAGAGGCAAGTGAACACTGAAATGCAGCCTTCCTTTCATAGCCAAGCTGAGCTTCTGCAGTTGTAACTTCTCAGGGACTTTATATGGCTAGTACAAAGACACCATCTGCTTAGCAAGCCATGTGTCTATGTGGAGAGAACACCTTTTCCTGATTAGCACAAAGTCCTCAATGGGCCAGTGTGGCCCTAATTGGATTCTTCAGGACAAGGGGAGGGGGATGCACTCAGAGTCCTTTGTTCCTCTGCAGATGTTACTTTCTTAAAGAAGCAGTTATCATCTTAAGGTATAGAAAGACCTGGTGAACAACACTGTCTGGGGTGCTTGGCTGGCAAGAACCTCTGAAGATTTTTAACTTGGCAGTCAAAGCTTCCACAATATTATGCCTAGCCATCTCACTCACTGCAGTTTATCTGAGCCCTTCCCTCCTGACATTTCATGTCCACTGGCACATCTGTGTTCATTTTTCCCAGTCTCTTCCCCTCATCTGTCCATCCTTGCCCATATAAATCTTTCTAGTCTTTAAAGACTTTGCTATGAATCTTTCTCTGGTTTCTCTAATTCTTAATTATCAATGACTTTCCTGCCTTTGAATTCATAGCATATATTTTTTGAGATTCAAATGAAGAAGTTGTTATATGTACAAGGTCTGGAGTCATTTGGCCCAGATATAAATTTGGGGCATCCCTTGTTTGCAAAGAGGTAGTGATACTATTTTTTTTTTTTTTTAATTTTATTTTGTCGATATACATTGTGGCTGATTATTGCTCCCCATCACCAAAACCTCCCTCCCTTCTCCCTCCCCCCTCCCCCCCAACAATGTCCTTTCTGTTTGCTTGTCGTATCAACTTCAAATAATTGTGGTTGTTATATCTTCTTCCCCCCCCCCCGGTTTGTGTGTGTGTGTGTGTGTGTGTGTGTGTGAATTTATATATTAATTTTTAGCTCCCACCAATAAGTGAGAACATGTGGTATTTCTCTTTCTGTGCCTGACTTGTTTCACTTAATATAATTCTCTCAAGGTCCATCCATGTTGTTGCAAATGGCAGTATTTCATTCGTTTTTATAGCTGAGTAGTATTCCATTGTGTAGATGTACCACATTTCCCGTACCCACTCATCCGATGATGGGCATTTGGGCTGGTTCCAACTCTTGGCTATTGTAAAGAGTGCTGCGATAAACATTGGGAAACAGGTATACCTTCGACTTGATGATTTCCATTCCTCTGGGTATATACCCAACAGTGGGATAGCTGGGTCGTATGGTAGATCTATCTGCAATTGTTTGAGGAACCTCCATACCATTTTCCCTTGATGAATATAGATGCAAAAATCCTCACTAAATTACTAGCAAACAGAATACAGCAACACATACGTAAAATTATTCATCACGATCAAGTGGGATTCATCCCAGGGATGCAAGGTTGGTTCAACATACGCAAATCAATAAATGTAATACACCATATTAATAAACTCAAACACAAGGACCATATGATCATCTCTATAGATGCTGAAAAAGCATTTGATAAAATTCAGCACTCATTCATGACAAAGACCCTCTATAAGTTAGGTATAGAGGGAAAGTATCTCAACATAATTAAAGCCATATATGCCAAACCCACAGCCAATATCATCCTGAATGGGGAAAAGCTGAAAGCTTTTCCTTTAAGAACAGGAACTAGACAAGGATGCCCACTCTCACCACTCTTATTCAACATAGTGTTGGAAGTACTAGCCAGAGCAATCAGAGAAGAGAAGGAAATAAAGGGCATCCAGATTGGAAAAGATGAAGTCAAACTGTCCCTGTTTGCAGATGACATGATCCTATATATCGAACAGCCTAAAACCTCTACAAAAAAACTGTTGGAATTGATAAATGATTTCAGCACAGTAGCAGGATACAAAATCAACACACAAAAATCAGTAGCATTTCTTTTCTCCAATAGTGAACATGCAGAAAGAGAAGTCAAGAAAGCCTGCCCATTTACAATAGCCACCAAAAAAATAAAATATTTAGGAATTGAGTTAACCAAGGAGGTGAAAAATCTGTATAATGAGAACTACAAACCACTGCTGAGAGAAATTAGAGAGGATACAAGAAGATGGAAAGATATCCCATGCTCTTGGATTGGAAGAATCAACATAGTGAAAATGTCCATACTACCCAAAGTGATATACAAATTCAATGCAATCCCCATCAAAATTCCAAAGTGATACTATTTTTTAATCTCAATGTGCCTCATTTCCCTCAATAGTAAAATGGGACAATAATAATGCATTGTTTCTGAGGGCTCTAGTGAGGGAAGCATCTTGCTGTGGATTGGTTGAATTGTATTTTCCAAGGTCCATTCATTGGAAGCTTAATCTCCACTGTAACTGTTGAGGGTGGGGAATCCTATTATGGTAATTGAAAGGTGCTGCCTTGAAGAGGTGATTAGATTGTAGGACCATGCCATAGTGAATTAAAAATGGTGTTTAGGGGCGTGGTCTGGAGGGCTTTAAAAGGAGACAGAGCAGAGCCTATCTCTCTCTGCTTTCTCTGATCCACCATATTCACTATTTGATACCCTGAGTTGCTGAAGTCACCACCATGACAAGACCCTCACCAGATGTGTTCCTTGGACTTTGAATTTACGAGTCTTTGAAACTGTAAGCAATACATTTTGTTTTCTTTATAAATCACCCAGTTCCGTGTGTTTTGTTATAAGCAACAGAAATGGACTAATAGACATCTCAATATTTAATTCAATGCAGCACCTGGCAAATAGTGTTTTTGCTGATTGGTTGGTTTTAATATTGTATCCTCTTTTCTTTTGGCCAAATGATTCTCAATTTTTTGAAAGCAAAAATTGTATCTTATATTTATTTTTTATTCTGAGAGATTCTTGCACAAGGTAGATACTAAATACATATTTGTTGGTTAAGAGAGTAAATGCACATGAGCTTTTAGTGACTGGCATAAGCTGCTGATTTGACACTTTTCTGTCTCTCTTGTTTTTCTTTTTCAACCAGGCAATATTTATAGAGCACTCACTGTATTCCAGGCTTGAGGATAAAAAGAGGGTCATTTTTCTGGACTCAGTTACCCACATAAACAGTTTGATAGTAGATGTGGTAAGAATAGAGCTATGAAAGAGAAATGAATACACATTGGAAGTCTGAGAACCCAAAGGGTGGACACCTGCCCCTGATAAACCTGGAGGAGGGCTACACAAATCCAGAGCCAAGCTCACAGGTGTGACATTTCTGATCAAGGAGACACCTATCCAATACTAAGAAATACATGAAAGGTAAGACTGGGTGACCTAAAAGTTTTCTTAAAGCTTTGGCAAAGATTATCATCCCAGAGAGGGAAATGAGTCAGAATTGATAGTGTTTCTTGCAGTGCAAAGGAAGCTCTGATTTACCCAACTCATTATAGTTCTAGTTTTCTCTTTATATGTATACACACAAACAAAACCAATCCTTTTTTCAATATATAGTATGCCAAGCTATCACTACCCTTATGAAACAAAAAATACGGGAATATATTTATGACCATTTTATCGAAGCCAACTACTTCTATTTGTCACCTTTTTGGGAAAAAGCCAAGCACTGAAGAAGATATTGTGTTATTAAAAGATAATATTTCAAAAGGGCAATTTAGTTGCAATTAGTGTTAAGTAATTTATTTATTAAATGCCAGGGTATGCATTTTTCTGCTATCATCATTCATTTCTTTCTAGTCTGTACGTGCCCTTTAAATTGTAAAATGCAAGGTCATTAACCTGCGGTGCTACTCACAGTCATGTTGCTATATGGTGTTCTGTTCCTCTCTGGTAGAGCATCATTAAGCTCTTTTGGGTCATTTATCTGTAACTATTTCAGCCTTCTGTGTTCATCTAAAGATTCTTTTCAATACTAATTAAGAAGACATGACCTGTAATGAAAACAGTTGGATTTCCTTGAACATCTGGTTAGGATCCAAAATTCAATCAGTCCCATTTTGTTCTCAGTATTTGTCCACATTTGCTTTTTCTCATTACTGATTCAAGAAGCTCAATACATGTATCCTAGACCATGAAAGTGCTAAGAGTCTTTACAAAAAGCACTTGTCATGTTATAAAGCGTACTATGGGTAGACTTTGAAACAAAATTCTGAAGCTGAGATACCACTTAGACATCTGTTTATCATTCTGGTTAACATTCTGCATTGGTTAAGAGTGGATAGTTCAATATCAATTTATCATCACTGCTGGTTGAATCACTAACTGGTAACAGAGTAGAAGAGAAATACTGTTTATTGAGTTCTTCTTACTGATGCAGTGGAAAATATTGAGTTAGGGCTTTTACATCGATGGCCACAGTCAAAGTTCTCAAAAACTCCACACTGCATCTTACATGCAAATTAGCTGAAGTACAAAGAATTCATACGAGGTAATTTAGGAGGATTTAAACCCAAGTGCATTGGACTCCAAAGCTGTTTGGAATATCCCACATTCCAGGTTTCCTTGTATCATTACTATTTGTAGAATAAACTCTTGATTTTATAGAAACTTATTATCCTGACTGAGGATTAAGAATCTTGCCTTTATCCTCTTCCTCTGTCTTAATGGTCTATTATTAACCACTTACTGATTGCTAAAGTCATTCACACAGTGTAATCAGGAACTGGAGAGAGAAATAAAAGGTAATTACAATAAAATTTCAATCACTGGTAACTCTTGGGGGGTGGTGTATGTGTGTATGGGGTGTGCTCTGAAGAGTTAAGTTGTTATCATAGATGAGACAGTATGCTCACATTTAAGTATTTGGATTATGTATGGCTTTCATTGCCCAAGTTGCCTTTCTTTCTTTCATTTGCATAACTTTGTTAGGACCAGACTTGTTGCACATTTTCCTAGTAGATATTGAGTCTCACTGTGATCCTTCTTTAGACTTGATACTTATGTTTCATTAAATGCACTCCATGAGGAAATTTTCTTCTTTGTAGTTGCTAGCTCAAAGGTAGAGGTGATGGGAATTGAGTGGTTGGTTGGACTTCAACAAGATAGCACCATGTGTATTAGAAATGAGTTTGCTAACCCCTGTGGCTATTAGAAACAAATGATTCATTGCCTAATTCCATGAATGTGTTGTTGAATTGTTTTTTGGTGAAGAATACAGGGGATCATGTTTTTGTCACTCTTTAATTCAACCAGAAATTATAAAAAGAGACAAAGAAGACCAATACATAATACTAAAAGTATCTATACAGCAAAAGACATACCCAACACCAGAGCACCTAGATATGTAAGGCATACACTATTGGACCTCAAGAAAGAGATAGACCTCAATACAATAATAGTAAGGGACCTGAACACCCTTTTCTCAGCACTAGACAGATCATCTAGGCATTAAATCAACTGAAAAACACAGAATTTAACTACACTTTAGACCAAATGGACTTGGCAGATATCTACACAATATTTCTTCTAACAAGTACAGAATATACATTCTCATCAGCACATGGAACATTCTCTAGGATAAACTACATGTTAGGTCACAAGTCAAGTCTTAACAAATTTAAAAAAATTGAAATCATTTCAAGTGTCTTTTCAGACCACAACAAATTAAAACTAGAAACCAATAACTAATGAACTCTGGAAACTATACAAACACATGGAAATTAAACAACATTCTCCTGAACAACATTTAGATCCAAGAAGAAATTAAATGGGAAATCAAAAAATTTCTTGAAGCTAATGAAAATAAAGACACATCATGCCAAAACCTGTGGGATACTGCAAAAGCATACCAAGAGGGATGTTTATTACAGTAAATGCCTACATAAAAAAATTAGAAACATTTTAAATAAACAACCTAATGCTATACCTCAAAGAACTAGAAAAACAAGAATAATCCAATCTCAAAATTCATAGATGGAAATAAATAATGTCAGAGCAGAACTAAATGAAATAGAGATCATAAAAATAATACAAAAGATCAATGAAAGGAAAAGCTATGTTTTTTTCTTTTCTTTTCTTTTCCTTCTTTTTTTTTTTTTTTTGAAAAGATTAAACAGAATAGACAAAGTATTAGCTAGGCTAACTAAAAAAAGAAGACAGAAGACCCAAATAACAAAAATCAGAAATTGAAAAGAAGACATAACAACCAATACCACATAAATACAAAGAGGCATTAGAGACTATTATAAACTATATGCCAACAAATTTGAAAATCTAGAGGAAAGGGATAAATTCTTGGACACATATGAACTTCCATGACAGAACCAAGAACACACAGAAAACCTGAGCAGACCATAACAAGCAATGAGAATGAAGAAGTTATCAGCAGTCTCCCAACAAAGAAAAGTCCAGGACCATCCGGATGGCTTTAGTGCTGAATTCCACCAAACATTTAAAGAGGAATTAATACCAAGTCTCTTCAAACTGTTCCAAAAAAATTAAAACAGAGGCCATTCTCCCAAACTTATTCTGTAAGGTCAACATCACCCTCATATCAAAACCAGACAAAGGTACAACCAGAAAGGAAAACTATAGAAGCCAATATCCTTGATGAACATAAACACAAATATCCTCAATGAAATCTTAGCAAACAGAATACAGCAGCACATTAAAAAGATTATACACCATGATCTTGTGGGATTCATCCTAGAGATGCAAGGATGGTTCAACAAACACAAGTCAATAAATGTGATACATCACATCAGTAAAATCAAGGTCAAAAATTATATGATTATCTCGATAGATGGAAAAAAAGCATTTGAGAAAATTCAGCATCCATTCATGATAAAGACTCTCAGCAAATTAGGTACAGAAGGAAAATATCTTAGCACATTAAAAGCCATGTATGGCAAATCCACTGCCATTATCATCCCGAACAGGGACAAGACAGGGATGCCCACTCTCACCACTGCTATACCACAGTATTGAAAGTACTAGCCAGAGCAGTTAGGGAGGAGAAAGAAAGAAAGAGCATACAGATTGGAAAAGATAAAGTCAAACTATCCCTGTTTGCAGATGACATGCTTCTTTATATAGAAAAACCTAAAGACTCCACAAAAAAATTATTAGAGCTAACAACTGATTTAAGTAAATTTGCAGGATACAAAATCAACATGCAAAAACCAGCATGCTCAGGCACACTCTCGGACAAAAGCGTACAATATAGGAATAAAGGTCAGGCCTTTTAGGGCACCCATCATTCAGAGATGAGGAAATATGGGGCAGCAATCATGTATGGCATGTATGGAATATATGTGAGGAATGGGGCCAGCAAATGGATTTGGAGATATCATCAAGAATCAGTTGTTGAGGACATTTTTATATGAATAAAATTGACAATAAGACTTCTTGCTTCATACTGTCTGAAATTACTTGGTTATAATAGAAAAGCCACATTTTCACGTTGTCCCATTTTGATACCTTGAACAATTTTGGATTTTATCCTGGGGATACTAATATATTTTAGTAGATGTTTAAGGAAAAGATGATTTTGTTTGCAAGCCAAAATTGGAAGTATTGACTGAGCACAGACCATAAAGTGATCTAGAAAAGGTGCTTGCTTTTGACAGGGCAAGTGGTATTAGGGAGGGACAATTGGTGATCGGCAAAAAGGAAAATGAAAGGTTGAGAGTGAATAATAAGCAATTACATGGTAGATGTGAACGCCAGGAGGCCTCTCTGACAATATATGAAGTGACTCAGATTTTCTGTAGCTGGAGATAAAAAAAAAAGTGAAGGTCCAGGTTCAGCGCTTAATCTTAAGAGTAGCAGAGTCCCAGAAAAATGTGAAGGTTCAAATTAGCTATACTTTCTGTGCCTTAATGATATGAATTGAAACAGCAGGACCCAAAGATAGGAGAAGTGAACATCTGGATTGATACAGTTGAGTACCTAAAATTTCCTGATTACAATAAACTCTCTGGATGGGTAAAAATGGCTTATTTCTCCCAGTTGAAGGCTAGTGTCACCCTACTCCCCTCTCCTCTGTCCTTGTTAGAAGATGACCCAAAGGACACTCCCTTGCAAGAAAACATATTTCTTTCTCATCTTTTCCAGGACCTGACTCTACTTTTTATCCTTATTACCAGACCACTAACTAGGATTAAGTTATAACATAATATATCCTGGGAAATGCCAATCCTCCTAAAGAATAAAAGGTGCTATACCCTGAAGTAGCCTTTTATCCTAGACATTACTTAGCAACATGGGCCAGAAGAGTGCTTTATGGGACTGCATTCTGAGGGTTCTGGATGGAGGAGAAAGGGATATTGGAAGATAAATTGGATAAGAGATATTTCAATGATTTGGCAGCACTCATAAAGGAATATTGTATTTAATGCCCTGGAAAGAGCCCAAGGAGTGGTACTAACACAATGTTAGGTGGGTTCACTTGTTGAAAGTGATGGTCTGCACTAAGTGAAGCATAAATGCTGGAATTGCAGTGGCAGATGGTAGAATAATGAATCAAAAGATTTAGAGGAGGATTTATGTCACAGTGGATATAAGTAGTAAGTCCAGGAAACCACTAGATGGCTATATTCTTCAGCAGGGCTTGGAGGATACTACATTACCAAAGCAATGATGAATGGCCTAGTGTGAGGGCCTCCAGCTTCACCAGAAGTCGTCAATATGGAAATGACTTCACTGACAGCAAAGGAATGACAGACTCCTGAAATA
Organism: Cynocephalus volans; assembly: GCF_027409185.1. Taxonomy (NCBI): domain Eukaryota; kingdom Metazoa; phylum Chordata; class Mammalia; order Dermoptera; family Cynocephalidae; genus Cynocephalus; species Cynocephalus volans. Next base: position 138,813,935 of record NC_084466.1, on the reverse strand, counting down.
ATAGGGGTGAGGTAGTGGCATTTAAGAGTCAGGAAAAAAAGGGAGGCAGAATTTTCACAATGAGCAGTGCTGTAGACTGGATACCTCCAACTTCACTGAAGCTTAAATCCCCACTGTCACTGTTGAGGGTGGGAAATCCTGTTACGGTCACTGAGAAGTGAGGCCCAGAAGAGGTGATTGTACTGTGAGGATTATGCTTAGTGAATGGATTGATCCATTCACTGAGCAATAAATTGAAAGATTAATGTTGGTCATGGGCATGGTTCTGCAAGCTTTAAAAGGAGAATGCATGAGGAGAGCTCTCTCTGCTCTGCCATTTCTAAATGTGATACCCTGAACTGCTGTAATCACCACTAGGTCAGAGCCCTCACCAAATGTGTTCCCTGGACTTTGGACTTCCCAGCCTCCAAAATGGTAAACAATAAATTTAATTTTCTTATAAATTACCCATTTCTGCATATTTTGTTATAAACAACAAATATGGACTAATGCAAGCAGTAAGACTGGAGTTGCAATAAGAGGAGTCTTCCCTGCAGAGATCATAAAGGTGGTTGATAGAACTCTGTATCTCTGGGGAAAGGAATATTGCCAATCAACAATAGGATTGATAGTGCATACAAATAAAATAAAATAATGATGAATAATTAGAACACTGAGAGCAACTGCCTCAATAAGAAGTCATAGATCATTGCCCACTTTCTAAATCCAAGCCAGTTTCCTGATCTTGAATCCTTTGAGTGAAGGATAGGCTAGGCCCCTGGGAATAAAAGTTCCCACAACACCATGGCATGTGTATGTAGTAGTGATAATCCCAGAATTATCCTAAAGGGACATATTGCCATTTGCCTAGTTAACCAGAAACTAGAGAAGTAATATCCAAACCTATAAAGAACTGTTGAATCCAGCTCCAAGCCCCATATTTGTTCCATGTAATGTGGAATAAGAACTATTGTAGTAGGAAACCCTCTGACAGACTCTTAAACTAATCCTCATCCCTAGTGAAGACAGAAAAAGGAAACAAAACAGAGAGTGGGGTGGCAGAAATTACAGCCATTCTTACAGATTTAAAAGATTCAGCAGTGGTGCTTCCTATTACTTCTCCATTGTTTCCTTACCCTGGCCCCTGTAAAAGCCAGATGTATTCTGGAAAAAAAAAAAAAAAAAAATTAGTGGACTGTCATAAACTCAATCAAGTGGCAGCCTCAATTTCATTTGCAGTGGTAATGTAATGCCTTTGCTATAGAAGATTAACCTGAATTCAGGATACATGTATATAGCTATTAATGTGGAAAATGCGTCCTTTTCTATAACTATCACAAAAGAAACGCAGAAACTGTTCTCATTCATGTAAAATTAACAGTAGGATTAATTTATAGTCTTCTCCAAGGACTATGTTGATTTGCCTGCCTTCCATCATAATCCAAAGAGATGTGACCATCTGACCATCCCTTGAACCATAAACTGGTTCACTGTACTGATGATGTGGTGCTATCATATTGAATGTGCAAGAAATGACAATATATCAGAGACCTTAGCAACATAGGGTCATTCCACGTTAATGATATTTAAGAGCTTAATGATTTGTGGTAGGCTAGGACCTTCCCTTCAAAATAAAGAACACATTATTACATCTCTCATCTCTTTCCGCCATGACGGGAGCAAAATACCTTGTAGGGCTCTTCAGGTTTTGGAGGAAGCAAATGTCACTCCTGAGAAAACTACACCAGCCCATATACCAGGTGACCCAAAGGCTGATAGCTTTGAGGAAGGTCCAGAGCACAGAAAGCTGTGGAGAAGGATTGAGCTGCAATGCTAGCAGCCCTGCTGGTTGTACCGTATGACCGAGCGGAGCCTGTGTTATTGGAAGTGTCCAGGATGGACAAGCTGTCGTGTGGAATTAATGACAAGCTCCAAATGGAGACTCAAAATGGAGATTCCTAGAGTTCTGGAGCAAGGCCATGCCAACCACCATACAGAATTGCACATTTTTCTAAAATGCATGTCACTAGGCCTTGGTAAAAATGGAGCACCATGTGATGGGTCTGTCCTACCCTCTGAACCGTATGGAAAGGAAGATCCAGCAGCAGTTTATTGTGACATAGAAGTGGCTCATCTAGGACTGGACCAGAGTACGTGGCATAGTCAGATGCCCCTGGCCCTCAGGTCACCCCCACAGTTGTGCCAGGGCTTCTCCCTCAGCTTATACCTAGGGCTACACTGGGGAGAGGTGATCGTTGTGACCATCTGAAAATGGAAAACTCTGCTTCTTCAAGATCACAGAACTAATACATATAAAGTGTTTAACATAGTGATAGCAAGTAGTAAATGTTCAGCAAATGCTAACCACTTACTGCTACTTCCTGTTTCAGCCACCAAGATGGGAGGTCTCCTCCTACTTTAAAAATAAATTATTTTCTTCTTACATTTTTTCCTCACTAAATTGCTTGTTTCTTCTCCCTATTGTATCAGAACACATTGCTCAGGCAGGAAGTTATAAATTGCTATTTGTGGCTGCTTGGGTGGCTAAGACCGAACAAAGAAGTTCTCCCAGGCCCACTTATACTCAGGGGTTCTCACAGTCCCACTTATACTTAACTGACATTGCTTACCTTCATGCAGAAGTTTCCTTGCTTTCCTTAAGATATTTATTTTAAAAACTAAAAGCATCCATTAGCATTATAATTAGCATTATAGTTCTTTTGCAAAGCAATAAACATTAGTTTTTTGCATGAAAGGATGTTTCTTTATATTCTGATTTGGTTTTCTTTTACTTATCTTGCAACAACTGGCTTTTAGTGAGGTTTTACAGAGCCTACATCCTGCCCTGGCTTCTGTTATGGTTCCTCAGCATTGATTGCCTACGATGACTTTTTAGGGAACTTTAAATTGTGTGATACTCGATAGCGACGTAGGATGGTTTGCTGAGAGATTTTCAGCTTTACCACTGAGTTAGAGAACAGTGTGTTAAGATGCTGGCATTGAGAAGCACTTTGCACTTTCTACATGGAAACTTTTTCAGACCACCCAAAGTTAAGGGCTTGAGATGCTTCAGCTACATTTCCGGAGAGCTGTAGTATTTACACTTATGAGCTCAATCCTTCAGCTCATGAGAATGTGGAGCTGGGGGCTCAGGTTCCATTTCTATTTGTACATCTCCAAAGAGACTGGATAGGTATGACGGCTTCATTGACAGTAAAATCAGAAATTCCCCCAGGAGTCAGAAAGGCCAGAAGACTAGGGAAGTCTATATTTAGGAAAAAAAACAATTGAACACATAGCAGCTGCACTTGTCATAGATCATTTTTCTCAGGACAGAACAGTCCCTGGGGTGTGCTAGGTGAATGGCTCCATCAGAAAATTTTGCCAAATTCCTCCTAGTCAGTGAGGAAATAATTGGCCCCTACACGTATGTGCTGTGGTGCTATATTTAGATAAATAGATTAGCTCAATTCCCATTCTGAATTCCCACTGGGGTTTGTTTTGTTTTTCACTTTTGGTAAATACATAATATTCTTTCTGCTTTTAGTTTTGACAGAATTTTTAGTGAATTTAGCAGTCTACAATTATTTTTTTGACAAAAAAATACATGCAATTAGAAATTACAGAGAATTTGAGGAAGAAACTTACTAATTTCTTTAGGCAACAAATACTCATTGTGTACATACTGTATCTTGAGCACTGTGCTAAACACAGAGATACAAAGATGCATAACACCATATTCTGCCATCAAGGAGCTCACCATTCAGAAAGAAAGCCAATTAGACAGACATTTATATTAGGAACAAGGGGACACACCTAGGAGAAGCTGGGAAGGCTCTGGAAGGAAGGACGTGTGGAGCTAAGACAAAAATTATTAAGAACGAAAGAGCAAAAAAGAAGTGGAGGAAGTTCCACCTAAAGGTGAGAAACCCACAGGTGAGAGACATTTTGACACAGTGGGCAATTTTAGGAAGTTCACATGGCAGGATCATGGAGCAGATGGTACAATGGAGAAGTTGAAGTTTGTGATATGTGTAGGGCCAGATAATGCAGGCACTGGGAGGGCCTCTCCATGATGATGATTTAGAGAGTGGCAGTGCCCCCGCCCCCCTATACCCGTGGAGCTTATAGATACATGTGTTATCATACAGATAATATCATCGGTAAAAATTGGCAGTAAAAGAGCCCATGGTCCAATTCCCTGCCCTTGTGGAGACACAGCCCATTACCCCATCCTTGTCTATCCTCCTTTCATAAATCGTGGAGAGTCTGGAGGTTGCTGCAGTGTCCACAACAATGTGTAAGGGTATGAGTCACATAAATTCTGTTTTGTTTGTTTTGCTCAATTTTAAACACCAGGCAGATGTGACCTAGGGAAATAAACTGTATATATTTGAAAACTGTTAAATTTCTAAGACATTCATGGCAATGAAAATAAAATTTTCTTATCCAAGGCCACAAGGTAGGTTTTGCAATTTAAAAAACAAAGTCTCTAACATTTTGAAAGGATGACCATTCTCTTTAAGGTCATGCTGCTTGGATTTCAAAGACTGACACATTTAGAATCACAAAATGTGTGTAAAGGAGACATTTGATGCAGAATAAGTGTGCATGCTGCCTGTTTCAGGAATCAGTGACACTTCAGTAACTATTTACGAAAGACGCTAAATTTTGAATGAATCAAACATTCCTCTACAGATACAAAGTGCACCCCCTGAAATTTAAAGCCATCCTCTAATTCTGGAGAAGATCCACACACTCGTCATGATGAAGAAGTATCTATTATGGCATAATCAGACTTTAGATATTCTTCTTCTGTCTTTTCCTAAATCTCAACATCTATTTTACGCTATTCAAGGATTAGTAGGGATCAATGAACCACTATCATGGAAGGGTAGGGACATCCAACCCCCTATATTTATTCTAGTCTTACAGCCCAAAACATACGTACACACTACTTGGAATGTGTATATCACAGTTCTTTCCATTTGAGTTTGATTTGAACATGGTAAGCCATAGGGCTTTGGAAAACTGAGAGTGGCTACTCTTCCCTACTCTACTTCCGTTTGCCACATTAATATGAGGCTTCAATTCTAGATCCTCAAGGAAGCCTCAAGACTACCCATGTGCTTACTCAAAGAAAATCCTCTAGATCTCCTAATTTTTCAACATATTTTCAACCAAAGCTCCTAATCTTTAAATTCTCTTTGGCTTTCCATCACCAGAAATTTTTCTTCTCACTTCTTCAGTAATATCTAGTTCCTCACTAGATGGAAGTGGGGCATCAATTTGTCTTCTTAAGATGCTTACATGAGAAAAGGGAGAGAATTGTCAGCTCTCCAGAGAGGGCACTGATCAAACCCTTCAAATATAAATTGAGTTAGATGAGATGAGCTGTGATTATAGTTAATTCTTGAATAACCAAATTAATGGATTACACAGAGGAGAGTATAGTGGGAAGAGTAGCTTTTGTGGTTCAAGGACTCACAGTCAGCCTTTCACTCTACAACTCACTTAGAATTCAAATGAGAAAGGCACCATTTATGGTTTCAGCTATTTTATTTAGGAAGTGGTGCAATTAATCATAGTTATCTCCCAGGATTATAGTTAAGTTAAAAAGGAAAAATTGATAGTACTATGTAAATAGTGGTTATCTTTCCTTTTGACATTATAGAAATTATAGATTTAATGCAGTTATTTAAATACAGACAAACAAACATGTCTTCTTGTGCCATTATGCCTTCTTTGTATAAGTTAAATTACCTTAGCCATAAAAAAAAAAAATGGAGAAAGGGATAGGACCAAAGAAATTTGATAGCAAAAACACAAGACTGTGATCCAATCAATGACAGAGGGTAGTAATATCCATCATTCAAGGGAGGTTGGAGTGATCACTGTTGCAAATATTGATAACAAAACTTGCAATATGTAATATTTTCCTTTGCTTATGAGTTTAGTCTTCTGCAATGGAAAATGAGTAGATTTGTGCAAGAATATGACAATGTTATTATTTCAATAGAAGTCGTAATCGTAGTAGTAGTACCAGCAGCAGCAACAGCAGCAATAATAGTAATATCAGAAGTAATAGTACTTGAATTCCTTCTGTATGCCAGGTACCTTATACTTTATATTCATGAGCTCATTTAATCTTCAAAAAAGCATAATGTGAGCACTATTATTATTGCCATTTTGTAAGTTATAAAACCAAGGCTCAGAAAAGTGAAATGCATTGTGTGAGTTCACACAACTGATTAATGTTGGATGGAATATGAAGTCAGAACACTATGATGCCAAACCTTAGGCTATTATCCAATATTTCATTACTGCCTCTTAAACATTTACCTAGGGAAACCAAGGCATTTTTTTTTGACATAATAATAATATTACCATTAAGAAATAGAACTAATTTATTTGAATAGAAGCAAACCAACATTCTGGATATTTGAAAACCTACAGAATACCTTAGAATCTTAGAGCTGTTTACTATCTTCAAGGATATTCAGCCCATCCATCTTTCTTTTCTACTTTTTTCTGGAACATGCTTGAAATCATAGCTTTTTTTAATAGAAAATAAAATTTTTATTTTTCACACGAATGAACTACTATTGCTTTCTTTGAGTAACAAGGAGACAAAATAAGCTACATTAATAGAATCTCAACTTCTGGCTCCGGCCTCCCTCATAACCTACCTCCATGATTTTCTTTTTTCTTGCAATTTGTAAGCCCTTAATCCCTTCTCCTTTTTTTTTTTTTTTAATCTTCATAATCTCATGAGTTGCGGTTGTTTCACAATAGAAAGTATCATAAGTACAGCATATAATCTACCAGGCAACTGAGTCTGAGTCCCCCAAGGCCATTCAGAGAATTGATAACATAGCTGGGAATAGTACTTTTTCTTCCTTGACATTCCAACCTGATGAGATATGCTTCCTAAACTTACCTTCTTCTATATTACTGTTATGCTTTTAATCCTGGTCAATTTAACTTTTATTCATGTTTATATCAAAGACCATGATGAATTTTCTCTGAGGGTAAAAAGCCTCAGTAATTAACCCCCCCCCCACACACACACTTGGTCGATTCTCCTATAGAAGCCTTGAGCATGTACACGCATTTTCAAAACTGCATTTTTACTTGCCAAGAATGGACCCATACTTTGATTTTGTCTCATGAGCTACTTAGACAAATTCTCCATTGTTCCAAATGCCTGAGGTCTTAGCATCTTCTGACTCTTTTTGTTGAGTATGACAGTAAAAACACATTCATGGGTTCATTCAATAGCTTTCTGACATGATGATATATACTCATTTATTTATCCTGTAGAGACTTCCTGCAGTTATTGGCCTGTCAGTCAGCCCTGATGAAGCATATTATATTTTCTTATTTTGCATTTTAATGCGAGGTTTTGTTTATAGGAGAATATTAAGCCACCTGAAAACAATTATCTTCAATGCCTCTTTTTAAACCCACTTTGTTGGGTTTGAGATTTTGCTGAGCCCTAGTTTTTGTCTATCTTCAGAAGATCTGCTATGTTTTCATGATTAATAATAATAGCTTTATTTCATGATTTGGTGCATTTATAATAACATTTCACATTCATGATCATTCATCACTCAAGTGTGGAGGGTCTGCTTTCTTTTTCCAGGTTGTTCTTTATCAATTTAACATAGAAAATAACCTGATAATCTTTCACCTTCAGATATATTTGGATTAAAAAAAAAAGAAGTTGGGTTTATAAAGCTCGTCTTCCTCAGCTTTACTGTGACATAAAGGAATATTACATATGTTTTAAATACTAGGATTCTTTGTTGAGTGAAATTCATTTTTATCCGATTGGTAAATATATTTATATACAAGCTTTAAAAATGACAGCTTATTTAACTAAATATACAATCTTTTATGGAAATTCATCAAATAAACTTAAACTGTGGGAAGTCACAAATATTTAATTATTTGTTTAGTTTAGCTTATGTTCTGGTACATTTTCACCCAGTGTTTTGTTTCTGTGTATATTTTCTGTAAACATATTAATGAAATGTGGCTGGAAAGACTAGAAAAAATATAAGAAAATTAATTTGCATTCTATATAAACCAAAAATGAATGATCTGAACACCAATTATGCTGAGTCTTGGGCTACATTACCCTATGCAAGTCTCTTAATGAGAGAAATTGGGCTTTTGTAGGTCTCTAAGACCCTTGAAATTGAGGATGCACATAAATTTTCTTCTGTTGTGTCTATAAATTTGTCAGATCCTCAGTGGAGATCATGAACTAAAATCTTAAGTATCACTAATGTAATAATTTATTCATCTGTAAAGTGAAATAAATTTGATTTTATTTTCTCTAATGTTCATTTCAACTTCAGATTTCTGATCTTTCTTCCTGTGTAACACTGCATCTTGTTTGCTATTTACTTAAAAAATCCTCCATGGAAGGAAAATTATGCATACAAAGGCATGCAACCAGATAATTCCAGAGTGGGAAAAGAATTTGCTGAAATGTGAGATAACAGGTATGGCAGAACTTCATAACAGTTTTTACAAGTGTTAAATGTCATATTTACTCAAAAGTAAGCAAATTTCCCTTGGTATTTGCAAGGTGCAGTAACTATTTAGAGGTTAAGTTTGCCTTCAGTGAATAGATCAGCTCTCAAATGGGATACAGTGGTACTCTCTCCCCTGACCATTCATCTCCCAAAATAGTTCAAGGCAGTCAAACCTCTAAGTCACAGTATAAAACCACTCAGAAACTGCCAGGGCCTGACCCTTGCACTGTGTGGGGATTATTTCACCAGTTTTCTTTCATAGCTTCTCTGAGTCAAAGAGACTGAGAGCAGGTGAGAGGAAATCATGATTCTTGAGATGCTCCAGCAACTCCCAGAGTCTGGCTATGGAGCCACACCATTCACCCTTGTGATCTACTTACTGTCTTGTGTGAAGAAGACAATTTAGCTTAGTCAGGGAAAAAGTTAGTAATGTCAAAATCAATAAGTATTCCTCTGTTCCCATCTCTGAGCAGCAGAATATGGTGAATAGTTCTGTGGCCTTAGAAGTAGGACATTTGATTTACAGGCTGACATTCACCACTATTTCTTGTCATGAACTTTAAGTCACTAGGCTTCTCTAAAAGTACAAAAAAGTTACTAAAAATGTACATTTACCTGATATTGGTAATAGCATTTTGGGGAAAACCACTTTTCATTTCTTCATTTATGAGAATTTAGTTGACAGTTTTCAAAATCCTGGTAAATGAGAATCACAGGAAGTAAGGCTACAGAAAGACAGAAGTCTTGACTTGGGGTAATGTGATGGGGATGAGATAACCTAAACTTTAGAAACAGAGAAACCTGGGTTTAAATCTAACTGTATTACTTACATGTTAGATTATCTAGACGGATTTTGTTTAGCTATGTTTTTCTGTTTCTGAGAAACAGAGGGTCTCAGTTTTGTCATCTGTGTGATGGACATCTGTTTCTCTTTTCACAATGTTATCATCACCTTCAAAAGAGAGATCAGGTCTGCATTAATTGTGTAAAAGCACAGATCTCCTGATTTAGTTTCTTAGTGCATTCTCTGGATTTTTGAGATGAACAAATCATAGGAAATCTGTGGTATGTATGGATTTTACAAAAAAGTAACAAAATTTGTACATTTATGTGAAAAAGGGAGCTATTTCAGTATGAAACCTAATTTCTCTGGATTTAAGAACAAATCAAATGAGTTAAGGTTAGAAATGATCAAGTAGCCAATAGGAGAGCTAAAAGGTAGATTAGCAATGGAGATTTGCTCTGTTTTGTTTTGTTTTCTTGTGAGCTATCTGAACTTGGACCAAACATGTAACCACAGTGAGCTTTAACTCCCTCGCTGAAAAAATGATGAGAGTGAATAGAAGGCTTTTTGCAGCTTTAAGATATTGTAAATTTATGACTCTAAGATGACCTTTGCAAATCTTTTGTGTGATTGTAATTCACCCTCTAAAGAAGGTGCAGATTGGAGGCTAAATCCCAGATGGCAGCATTAAATATTGAACATTGGTTCAGGCTCACTCCTCTTTTCTCACTGAAATACACACCTGCCAGTGACCACCTCCCCAGGGCTGTGTTGGGTGGACCCCTGGAGGAGCATTTTACACCTTAGCTGCCAGCCAGTGTTCTTGCCCCTGGCCTTCTGCTCCTCAGGGGTGGTGCCTGTTTGCAGTTTTATCTCAGGTGGAGTTAATCCTTTGGAAACTCAGTGTAATACTAGTGACCAAGAAGAGTGAACAGCAACAACAACAACAAAAACTAACCAACCAAGCAAACAAAAACCTCTGTCACCTACAACACCTGACTACCCATAAATTTAACCTGTAGCATGACCAATTCTCTAAGGTATTGGGTCAAAAACTGCAAGAGCTTATCAAGAAGATTTTTTCAATGCATAAACAATGTTTATTTGTTTTTCTATTTTTTGGCAATCCTTGCTTAGGTGAAAAAAGGGTCACTTTTCTCCTAGAGAACTGGAGGCATAGGTGGCAGAGGGAGAGGACACATCGTCCCTGAGCAGGACAAGTTGAGATTTGAATACACCACTGCAGTGGATCATGAAAAACCATGGTGTTTGCTCGGGGCACCATGAGGAGACAGCTCATTCAGCAGGAGAGAATGGGCTCAACTGGCAAAGAGGAGCTGGGCAACTGACAGCCAAGGAACAAAGACAGATCTGTGGGCAAATAAATAGATGGAAAGACAGTAAGAGACAGAGTGAGTCCTGATATCATCATTTGAGCACCGTGTGTCGCACTTGGCTGAAACTATGAGTTTAATAAGCTAATTAGAATTGAATTTCTGTCACTTGAAACAAATAAAGAGTCCTAAAACAATCATAAATTATGGGTCATTGCTTAGAATAGTATTCAAAATGCAAATATATTCACCCTCTTACTGACCAAGATAGCCTTAAATTTTTCCTCAGCTTGAGAAAAGTTTAGACCAGTTTCTTCCTGGCTCTAGGCCACTGACTTCCCTTTCTTAGAGCATTTGCTTGAGAAAACCTGTAATTATAGAATTTTTCTTTACCACCTTTGAGATGTAAATCTTTTATCACTCAGGAATGTCTTTCTCAGCAATCCTTTTGAGATGTAATTTTGAAGGATAGCATCCGTATCTCCCAGTCTCTGTGAGAGGGTAGGAGCCTAACTTTGATATGCACCAATTAGCAAACACAGATGGCCTAATCACATTGACCAACCTCTCTCTTAAAGCCTTCCAGTACTTTTCCACTAGCTCACTCAGGTGCTTAAAAATTCTCCCGTCTCTCTGCAGAGCTGAGTTCAACCATTCTATCCTCTTGCAATAGTCTCGAATAAAGTCTTTCTTGCCTGTTTAGCTGGCCAGTCATGATTTTTCTTTTACAATACTCTATGACCTTTGTGGCCAGGGGAGTCAGCAGAGAATTTAGAGTCAGAAGACTTGGATTTCTGCCTACCTACTTAAAATCTGTTCTTTAAACAACTCAGTTAACTTCAGTGTACGTTAATTTTCTCATCTGTAAAATGGGAGCCTCAAAGTTTCTAGAGAAGATTATATGAAATGTTGACCTAAAATAAACTGAGGCCGAATATATAAAGCATATCTTTATTGAACCAATATGACAACTGCAGCCAGGGAAACATGTAGGCCCAGTCGCCCTGAGAAATGTGCTCCAAAGGGGACCAGCAGAGCTTAGCATTTTATAATCCAAGAAAGGGAGAGAATCAATAGAAAGAGAGGAGGACAGCCCCCTAATTATTATATCAGTTTTTCTATTGTACATGACATGTAGATTTAGGATTGTTACTAGGTTACATCCTATATGCATGTTTCTAGGGTGAGGATTACAAGAAGAATTCTAGGTTATTTTATGACTTCCAGTTCCAGACTGTCTGCTTCTAAGTTAAAATGGTCTTACGATAACGTTTTCCAGGACGTGAGACATGAGTACTGACTCATTCCAGATTTTCCAAGGCACTGCAATTTAGTTCACCTGGTCAGAGCCGAGTTTTTTTAGTTATCAAGGATCTGAGATATAAATAGCATTGTAAATCTTAAATAACTACATCTTAATAAAGACATAAAAGAAGGTTCTGCAGATATGACTATAAACTAGAAACTGTTCTATACCTCAAAGACACCATAAACAAAGCTTAAACCTAAGTAAACGATGGGGATATTACCCAGAACATATAATGAACTACTATAAATCAGTGTAGAGTTTCATTAAAAGTTGGTTTAGAGGGTATGAACAGTTAATTTATAGAAATAGGAATGAGCAATGCAAAAGTGCAAAATTCTCAGTCTCATAAGGAATCAGGATAACTGCCCATTAAACTGACAATAAGTCACTGTCTATAGTGGTTTGGAAAATTGTGTATACTTAACTTGATGCTGACTTTAGAACTTAGCATAATTTCCACTCCTACCCACTCACTCTCCAATGTCACTTTAAAGATCTTGAGACCAATGCCAAAATACCTGAGTAATACTCGTTGTTACAAGGAGAGAAGGTACCAACTTTGAAAATAATAAAGAACAATAGGAATGTGTGTCTCATTGAACAAAACTTAGATTTAAAACTTGACTTTTTTTTTTCGAAGCGCCAGATCTGTGTTAGGTACTCGCACATATTGTTTTACTAATTGTCTCAACAATAAGCAATCTACTGATATCAATGAAAGTTGTAGTCTTGATATAAAGCAAAATAATGTGAATCTTCTGAGTAAGCACGAATATTGTATTTACATTTTCCTACCCATTCCCTCTCTTACTTAGGTATTTAGTAATAATCTTAAAAGAATGATTTGAGTTCTTAGACAACAGCATACAAACTTTCCTTCCGTTTGCTTGTTTGTGTTTTGGCTCAGTGGTTCTTACACTTCAGAGGCATAAGAATAATCATCAAGGGTTGACCATCCCTCAATAACATATATCATATTGTTTGTCTATATGTAATTTGTATGTTATACACAGACTTTACAAACTAATCACACTCAAAATGCGACTTTACTGTATTGTTTGGCACTTAACAGGTTAGCAAATCTTAAAAAAAATATTGAAAATTGGCCATGTGGGGGCATGGACTTTCTTATTGCTGAGGGGGAAACATATTTTTAAGGCATTTTACCAATGCCTATCGACATGATAAATGTGTAAATTTTTGAACTAGTAATTCTTCTTTCATCAACTTATCATTCTGAAATATTTACAAGATATGTATGAACATGTATGTAAAAGGATGTTCAAGACAACAATGGTGCAATAGCAGAACCCAGTATTAATGGTCATACCACTTAAATGCCTTAAATATCTACCCACTTCATTTTAAGTAAAATAATGATTTCTTTCTTGGACCTACAAAGCCCTGAATGATCTGCCTTTTTCTTTTTTCTCCATCTCCATACTGTTCTTCTAACCCATGCGTTCACCACATTCTATCCCATGACCTTTTTCCAGTAACAGGCATTCATCAATAGGGATTGTAAAAACAATGCGTCCAGTTTAATACCACAGAGCAGTTAACAAATTTAATGCAAATCTATATGTTCAATATAGAAAAATCTTCAAGACAACATTTATAATGGAATTTCATTTGTGTTATGAATGTGTATACCTCAATTCTCAATTGATTACTATGTAATTTTGTTTTAGTCATGATCCTTCTACAGATGAGATATAAAAAGACAGGTGGAACTATCAGATGACTTATCCTGCTCCAAAAACTTCCTCCAATCCTTCTCATTCAAAAATGCCAGGTTATTTCTTTCTTCTGTTCTCCTGTAAAATTCCCTACTGCCCTCTATGTTGTGTCCTAAAGATCTTAAGAATTATTAGCAAGAACAAACATTTTGAAAGTGCTTATTTTCGAAGACAGAGTGCTGAGTACCTTACGTGTATTATCTCATTTCATCTTGATGACACTGAGAAGGCAATGTCATTATTTTATGGTGAGGATCACAGAGGATAAATAACTTTTCAAAGGCCATACAACTTGTACGTGGCAAAATTAGGCTTCAAATCTTGTTAGGATGACCATAATGCCTGCCTTAATTTTCAAAAGTTCTTATGTTTGGGCGATAAAATACATATTCATCCTAAAAATGAAGAAAATGTTTGTACATACCTTGAATGAAGAGTAAATAATGCAGCATTTTGTAGAGTTTACCAGCACAGACTCTGGACTCAGACTGATGAAGTATGAAAACTGGCTTTGGTGCTCCATAGCCATGCAGCTACAGGTTACTTAACCCTTAGACATGAGGCATTGGAAGATGGGCTTCCTCTTCCAGCGGGTATGGTCAAGTTAAGAAGATATACAACTGCCTGAAAGATCTGTGTTTGAACATCCCTCATGTATTTGTAGTTCTGGTAGATCTAAAGGAAAATTTGGGGGAATTTTGAATCCTAAATAACATATATAAATTAGGGCTCCAGAAAAAGATTATTTATTGAATGTTACAATAAATGGTTAAAAAAAAATCTGTCTCAGAGAGAAATTGAAAATGTTTTTTTCTTCCTTTTTTTCTTTTTTAAACAGTGCTATGTACACACAATGGAATAGTATTCAGCTATAAAAAGAAATGATATCCTATCATTTGCAGCTACATGGGTGGAACTGGAAACCATCATGTTAAGTAAAGTAAGCCAGGCACAGAAAGACAAATATGGCATGATCTCACTCATATGTGGAGTCTGAAAAATAAAAAAAAGAAGAAAAAAAGGTGGTTCTCATAGAAGTAGAGAGAGTCTGGGAGGGGAGGGGATCAGGGGGAGGAGAAGTGGTGGACTAACAGGTACAAAACTATGCTATCTACCCTAAGCGAATCATTGTGCAGTATATTCATGTATTGAAGAAACACACTATATACCACAAAAATAAATATAAATAAAAATGAAAAAAAATTACAATTTTTTTAAAACTCTATTAGCCCATCAACAGTAGAACTAATATTTTATTTGTTTTTTAATAGTGGGGATGGATGTGCTTTGATTCATCCACACTTTCTGGCATAGTCATCCTTGTACTGCTTGGTGAATCCCAGAAAGAGCTGAATACCATCTGAGCAAGTCAGCAAAGTCAGGTGGTCGACACAGGGATCGTATTCACAATACTGACTTCAGAAGTGCCTTTATTTTTGCAAGAGGAGTTAATGGGGCTCTTGAACTAATAAATATCACAAGTAAGAGAACTTCCAGGGAAAAAGTCTCTAACTTAGTTACAGATTTTCTAATCCTGGTTACAGGCATTTTTCAAGCTATTTGGATAAAGGGGCTCCTAATGATTGAGGGTGAATTGGTGAATATTAGCTTATTAGGTTTATCTGTGGAGGGGGCAATCCCAGCCTCCTTTTGATCTTGGCTGGTTATTGTATTCACGGTTGATAATGGGGTACAGAACATACTTACTCACCCTTTGTTCTTACATTGTCTCTGTACTTCCCAAAATACACCAACTAGCTGTTTAGATGGATGCCATCCCAAGCTGCTTAGTGAGCCCCTTGTGCAGTTCTGCCATCACCCACTGCCAAGTGGGGAATTGAAGAAACCCAACTGTCACTTGTTCTTGTGCCCATTTGTTTAGATAGATAGATAGATAGATAGATAGATAGATAGATAGATAGATAGATAGATAGATAGATAGATAGATAGATAGATAGATAGATAGATGATAGATAGAGAGAGAGAGAGAGAGAGAGAGGAGAGAGAGAGATTACATATAATCATGGGGCACAGAACTGACCACCAGTACCTCTGCAAAAGATGTGATAATCAGATAAATACTCTCAGCATACTCACCACAAGTCTCAATTATTCACAGTGTCCCACATCAGCCTCTCCCCACCACACCTTGCCCACGCAACCCACTCAGTAACCTTAGGTCTATTCTCTCCCTCTGCAAGTCCAACGTACCACTATGGTTTTTCTTTCCCTCCTTATTTCTCTCTTAGCTCCCACTCCATTATGAGTAAGGGCATGTGGTATTTTTCCATCTGTTCCTGGCTTATTTCACTTAACAAAATTTTCTCGAAGCTCATCCATGTTGCTGCAAATAGCAGAATTTCATTCTTTATTATGGCTGAGTAGTATTCCATTGTGTATATACACCACATTTTCCTTACCAAGTTATCCATCTATGGACATTTAGGTTGGTTCCATATCTTGGCTATTGTGAATAGAGCTGTTTGTACATGGGAGTTCAAGTATCCTTTAAACATGATGATTTCCATTCCTTTGGGTGTATACCCAGTAGTGGGATTGCAGGATATGACAGACCTATCTGTAGTTATTTGAGAAACCTCCATACTGTTTTCCAGAATGGCTGTACTAATTTACAGTCCCACAGTGTAGAATAGTTCCCCTTTCTCCACCTCCTCACCCACCAGCATTTGTTATTCTCATTCTTTTTTATTACAGCCAGTCTAACTGAGGTAAGATGATATCTCAATGTGGTTTTGATTTGCATTTCCGTGATGATTAGTAATGTTGAGCATTTTTTTGTGTGTACCTGCTGGCCATTTGTATGTCTATCTTCAAAAAATATCTATTCAGCTCCTTAGCCTATTTTTAATTGGGCTATTTGTTATTTTTTTACTGTGTTGCTGTTTCAGTTCCTTGTATATTTTGGATATTAATTCCTTGTTGGATATATAGTTTGCAAGTAATATCTCACATTCTATAGTTGTCTTTTCATTCTGTTGATTGATTCCTTTTCTGTGCAGAAGCTTTTTAGTTTGATATAATACCATTTATTTATTTTTTATTTTGTTGCTTGTGCTTTTTGGGTCTTGTTCATAAAATCTTTGCCCAGTCCCACTTCCTGAAGTGTTTCCCCTATGTTTTCCTTTAGTAGTTGTATAGTTTCAGATCTTATACTTAAGTCTTTAATCCAGTTGAGTTGATTCTGGTATATGGTGAGAGGTATAGGTTTATTTTCATTCTTCTACATGTGGATATCCAGTTTTCCCAGCAGCATTTACTAAACAGGCAGTCTTTTCCCCAATGTATGTTCTTGGTGCCTTTTTTAAAGGTCAGTTGGCTGTGAGTATGTGGGTTGATTTCTGAGTTCACTATTCTGTTACATTAGTCCAAGTGTCTGTTTTTATGCCAGTACAATGCTGTTTTGGTTACTATAGTTTTGTGGTATAGTTTGAAGTCAGGTAGTGTTATGTCTCCAGCTTTATTCATTCATTTTTTTGTTCAGGATTGCTTTGGCTATTTGGAGTGTTTAGCTGTTCATATGAAGGTTAGGACCGTTTTTTTTGTTTTTTTTTTTTTTCTGTTTTTGTGAAGAATGTCATTGGTTTTTACATGGGGATTACACTGAATCTGTAAATCACTTTAGGTAGTATGGACATTTTCACAATGTTGATTCTTCCAATCCGTAAATATGAAATGTCTTTCCATCTTTGGGTGTCCTCTTTACTTTCTTTCAGCAGTGATTTGTAGCTCTCTTTGCAGAGATCTTTTACCTCCTTGGTGAAATTGATTCCTAGGTATTTTATATTTTTGGTGCATATTGTATAAGAACTTACTTTCTTGATTGCTTTTTCTGCTAATTTGTTATTGGAGAATAAATACACTACTGGATTTTAGGGTGTTGATTTTGAGTCCTGCAACATTGCTGAAATTGTTTATCAACTTTAAGAGTTTCTGGTAGAGTCTTTAGGTTTTTCTACATATAGTATCATGCCATCTGCTCACAGGGATAGTTTGACTTCATCTTTTCCAGTCTGGATGTCCTTTTTTTCTTTCTCTTGCCTGATTGCCCTGGCTAGTACTTTCAATACTATATTAAATAATATTGGTGATAGTGGGCATTGTTGTCTTGTTCCCACTCTTGTTCTCAATATAATTCAGGATGATATTGGCAGTGGGTTTGTTTTATACGGTTTTTATTGTGTTGAGATACTTTTCCTTCTATACCTAATTTGCTGAGAGCCTTAAACATGAAGGAATGTTATATCTTGTCAAGTGCTTTTCCTGTGTCTATTGAGATGATCATATGATTATTGTCCTTGATTTTTTTGATGTGGTGTGTCACATTTATTCACTCATGTATGTTAAACCAAACTTGCATCCCTGGGATGAATCACACTTGAACATGGTATGTAATGTTTTGATGTGTTGCTATATTCAGATTGCGAGTATTTTGTTGAGGATCATTGCATCTATGTTCTTCAGAGATATTGTTCTATTGTTTTCTTTTTTATTATATGTTTGTCTGGTTTGGGGATCAATGTTATTCTGGCCTCATAGAATGAGTTTGGGAAAGCAGCCTCTGTTTCAGTTTTTTGGAATAGTTGGAAGAGAATTAACATTAATTTCTCTTTAAATGTTTGGTGATTTCAACAGTAAAGTCATTCAGTTCTGGGCTTTTCTTTGTTGGGAGACTCCTGATTACCGCTTCAATTTCATTGCTTGTTATTAGTCTGTTCAGGTTTTCTGTTTCTTCTTTGTTCAGTCTTGGTAGTTTGTATGTATCCAGAAATTTGTCTATTTCCTCTCAGTTTTCAAATTTGTTAGTGTATAACTTTTTATAATAGTCTCTAATGACTCTTTCTACTTCTGTGGTATTGGTTGCTATGTCTTCTCTTTTATTTCTGATTTTTGTTATTTGGGTCTTCTCTATTTATTTTTTTTAGTTAGCCTAGCTAATAATTTGTCTATTTTGTTTATCTTCTCAAAAAAAAAAAAAAACATGAGTTTTCCTTTCTTTGATCTTTTGTATTATTTTTTTTGATCTCTGTTTCATTTAGTTCTGCTCTGATCTTAACTATTTATTTCTGTCTGTGAATTTTGGGATTATTCTTGTTTTTCTAGTTCTCTGAGGTGTAGCATTAGGTTATATATTTGAAATCTTTCTATTTTTTGATGTAAGTGTTTATTCAATAAACTCTTTTAGTACCGCTTTTGCAGTATCTCACAGGTTTTGATATAACTTGTCTTTATTTTCTTTGGTGTCATGAAATATTTGGAACTCTTGTTTAATTTCTTCTTTGACCATGGGCATTCAGGAGCCTGTTGTTTAATTTCTATGTATTTGTATAGTTTCTTGAGTTTCACTTGTTTTAATTTCTAGTTTTAATCTGTTGTGCTGTGAAAAGATAATAGAGATGATTTTCTTTCTTTAAAATTTGTTTAGACTTGATTTGTGGCTTAAGATGTGGTGTACACTCAAGAATGTTCCATGTTGAGAAGAATGTATATTCTCTATTTGTTGAACTAAATGTCCCGTAGATATCTCCCAGGTTCACTTGGTTTAAAGTTTAGTTTAAATATTGTGTTTCTCTATTGATTTGTTTTGGATGATCTGTACAGTGCGGAGAGAGGGGGAGCCAGTTCTCCAATATAATAATTAAAAAAAAATAATATTTGCTTTATTTATCTGGGTGCTCTCTAATATATATGTTCATATATATTTATGGTCATTATATCGCCTTGGTGGGTAGATCCCTTTATCATTATATAGTGGCCTTTATTTTCTCTTTTTTATGGTTTTTGGTTTAAAGTTTACTTTATCTAAGTTATCTTATTATAAGTATAGCTACTCCTGCTTGTTTTTGGTTTCCATTTGCCTGATATATCTTTTAGCATACCATTACTATTAGTCTGTCTGAATCTTTACAGGGGAGTTGAGTCTCTTGAAGAAAGCATAAACAAACTTTTTTTGTTTTTTTAAGGTGGTAAGATTTAGTTTATTTTTCTTTTTCATTTGCATTTTTGCTTTACCAGTGAGTTTTGTTCTTTCTTGCGTATTCATGGTAGTGATTTTTGGTTTTTACCAAATGACTTCCATGACAATTTCTTGCAGGGTTGGTTGAGTGATGGTGAACTCCCACAGTTTTTGTGTGTCTGATAAATAATACTATTTCTCTTTTAATTCTGAGGGCTAGCCTTGTTGGATGTAGAATTCTTGGCTGGCAACTTTTTTTTCTTTTAGTATTTTGAATATGTCATCTCATTTCCTTCTTGCCTGTTTAGTTTCAGTTGAGAAGTCTGCTGTTAATCTGATGGTGGCTCCCTTATATGTGACTTGATGCTTTTCTCCTGCTTTTAGTGGTGTTTGTCTTTGAGCCTTGCCAGTTTGACTATAATGTTTGTCAGAGAGGAATTTTTTGGACTCAATCTGCTTGGGGATCTTTGAGTTCCTGGATCTGAAGATCCATCTCTCTCTCTATACCTGGAGAGTTTTACATTATTATTACACTGAATAAGTTTTCAATGCATTTATCTTTCTCCTCTTCTTCTGGAACACCCATGATTTGGATATTTGTGCAATTAAGGTTGTCTGCTAGCTCCCTTTGTCTTCATTTTTTTAAAATTCTTTTTTCCTTTTATTTCTTTTGTCCACCTGGGTTGTTTTGTAAAGACTATCTTCAAGATCAGAAATTCTTTCTTCTGCTTGTTCTAACTTGCTGCTTAATCTCTCAGTTGTGTTTTTTATTTCATTGAATAAATTCTTCAGCTCTAGGAGTTCTGCTACATTCTTTTTTAAGGTATTAATCTCTTCATAAATTTCTTCATTCATATCCTGGATAATATTTCTCATTTCATTGTGTTGTCTAACTGAATATTCTCTTATCTCACTGAGAATCATTAAGATTGTTACTCAGAATTCCTTTTCAGTTATTTCAAGGGTTTCCTGTTCTACAGGGTCTGGTATCTGAGAATTACTATATCCCTTTGGTGGTATCATACTTTTTTCTTTCTTTCTTTTTTTTTTTTTCATATTTCTAGTATCTCTATATTGATGTCTGATCATCTAGTAGATCAGTTGCTTCTTCTACTACTCTGGAGTGGACTTTGAGGTGAAAGATTCCTCCTCTGTTTTCAGGTTTCTCTGGTAACTCTCCTTATTTCACCTGCCCAGTGGTTTTGGCTGTAGTAGGTGGCAGAAACTGTGGTGGTGGCTGTTGTGGAACACCTCCATGGAAGCATTGCAAGGCCTCCCAATCACAGTGGCACTCCTGCCTTCTGTCCCATCTGTTTTATGGGAATTGACTGGTTTTCTGTTCTTTATAATTGAGCTAGTGTTGAATAGGTAAATAATTGAGCAGTTATTTGGTTAAGTTAGAAAGGCAAGTTAGAAAGATTAAGGATATACCAGTCTTATAGAATGATTGACTGACTTCTAAGTTCAGTTCTGTGGACTGGATAGAACATAGGCTTTGCATTCCCCAGGTAGAACCTGGCTCAAATTCTCTCTTTAACCTACCAGCTGTGTGACCTTAGAAAATTTATTTAATCTCCTTGAACCTTAGTTTTCTTCTCTTAGAACTGGGAATTATAACAACAATCTAGAAGTGTTGTTAAGAGAATTTTCTATTTCCATTATTGGATTAGGACTGAGCTGATGTTAGTAAGAGCCAGTCATTAGAAACCAAGAGCTGAGGTGTTTGGTTTTCTTGTTATGGTCAGAGTCACTCACTTACTTGGTCTTTGGCATGGGCTTTGGTTTTCCTAAAGATTCTGCTATGTTTTTTTGATGATCTACCTCATAACATTGAACATTTACTTTTCTAGCATAAGGTCATAGGCTTTTACCCATGTATGTTCACAAAATATTTTTATTAGCAGGAGAGGGTTAATTATGTATCTTCAGCACAATTAAAGTGAGGTTTGGTTAACAAAAATTCTGTTTGGAAACACACCCTTGAAAATCGTCATATTGCATAGAACAAAGCTTCTTTAGTTTTAGCTTATAATACTTTCAAAAGAATCCATGACTAATCCAACTCTATCATTTATAGTTTATGATTTTCAACACACATAATATCATTTACCTTATTTGATCCTTGTGTAACTCAATTATTTTTCCACTTTTTAGATGAGGACAAATAAGTATAGAGAGGTTGTGACTTATACCTATCATGGAGTTCACAGAAGGTATTTTTATTGATTCCTAACTGTGTATTTATATTTATAACATTGTGCTCTATTAATGATATTTAGTACTTGTCATGATTTGATGCCAATAAAGTCGGTAATAATAACAAAAATATGTCTTTAAAGTTCTGTAGGTCCAACAAATTCCTGATATTTTGAACAACAACAATAATATAGAAAAACTTTATTGTCAAGAAGTTTCTTGTCTAGATTTTCTTGTATGAGTTTTACAGTTTCAATCTTACATTTAATTCTTTAATCTACTTTGAGTTATTTTGTGTATATGGTATAAGACAAGGGTCCAGATTTATTTCCATGTGGTTATTCAGTTTTCCCAACATCATTTACTGAAGAGACTTTTCTTTCCCCAATGTGTAATATTGACACTCTTGTCCAAGATTAGCTGATCATATATGTGTGGGTTTATTGATGGGCTCTTTGTTTTGTTCCATTGGTCTATGTGTCTGTTTTAATGCCATCACCATACTGTTTTGATTACTGTAGCTTTGTAATGTAGCTTGAAATCAGGAAATGTGATGCCTCCACAGTTGCTCTCTTTTCTCAAAATTTCTTATGCTTTTTGGTGTCTTTTGTTCTTTCATACAAATTTCATGGTTTTTAAAAATTTCTATGACAAATGCCATATGAATTTTGATAGGGATTGACTTGTCTCTGTAGATTACTTTGGGTAGCACAGATGTTTTAACATTAATTCTTCCAACCCATGTATGTGAACTATCTTTCCTATTTATTTGTGTCTACTTCAATTTATTTCATCAGTGTCTTATAGTTTTCACTGTACAAATCTTTTACCTCTTTGGTTAAATGCATTCCTAAGTATTTAATGTTTTGATGCTATTGTAAATGGGATAGTCTTTAAATTTTGGGAGGAGGGGGAAAATGTTAAAGAAACCCAACTGATTTTTATATTTATGTGTCCTGCAAATTTACCAAATTTGATTATTGTTTCTAACAGTTTTTTGGTGGAGTATTTATCATTTTCTGTATATGAGATCATGTCTATAAACAGAGATAACTTAGCTTTTTCTTTTCCAATTTGGATGACTTTTTTGTTGTTATTGTTGTTGCCTAATTGCTATGGCTAGGACATCAAATACTATGTTGAATAGAAATGGCAGAAATGAGCATCTTTGTTTTGTTTCTGATCTTAGAAGAAAAGCTTTCAGCCTTTCACCATTTAGTGTGATGTCAGCCATGACCCAGTCTTTATTACATGACATTTGTTTTGGCAATGATTTTTTGGATATGACACAAAATGTACAGGCAACAAATACAAAAATAAAGAGGTGAGATGATATCAATCCACAAAGATACTGCACAACAAAGTGATCTTGTTTGTTTCATCTTGTACTAATGACACAGAGGTACTCCTCAGATTGTGACATATTGCTAAATTTCAGATCTTTGTTTTCTGTTCATTCATAAATTTATTTGAAGTTTTTCATTACTATAATCATTAACTTTACCAAATATTAGTAGCTGCTTTTAGGTGTGCTTAAACATTTTGTAGAATTAAATTACTTCTTCCACTTTAGAGCTTTCTATCTTCTTCTTTTTTTTTTTTTTTTTTTTAGAAATCATAAAGCCTCCTTTTTTGTCTTTATTCTTGCCAAAATCCTAAGTCGTTTTTCTCCATTTCAGAAATAATCAAAAGACATATGTACAGTTGAATTAAGGGAAAGTGTAATGGTTATTTGCTTTCAATCCTACCATTAAATTTGGAAAAGTTTGATATGCAACATTATGTTTGTCAGAAATACAAGTAAATTGTTTTCTAGATATAATTCAGAAAACAATGATGGTTCCCATAATTTATGTGTATCTCTAATGTCCACTCCATTTGCTAACCTCAGCATTGGGGGTCACCTCCCTTGCATTTCTCCAGCTGGTTTCAGCCCTGAGCTGAAAGTTTGAGCAGACATGGGTACAATATGAAACCAGGAGGTTGGCACTACCAAGCACATTTGCTAGATAGAATACCCTTTCTTGACCTTTGGCAAATGTTTAATTTTCTCATACTTTGTTTAAAAAAAAAAAACTCAGAAAAATAAAATATGTATCTTTTTTAAAAAAAAAAAAAGGAAAGGAAACCTATAGAATGAGAGAGGATATCTGAAAACAATACATCTGATAAGGAGTTAATATTCAAAATATATAAGGAATTTACACAACTGAAGAGCAAAAATACAGATAAAAAAATAACCCAGTTTAAAATGGTCAGAAGACCTGAATAGACATGTTTTCAAAGAAGACATATAATTAGATGGTTAGTAGATAGAGAGGTGTTCAGAATCACGAATTGTCAGAGAAGTACAGTTCAAAACAACAATGAGATATAACCTCACACCTATGAGTATGGCTATAATCAGAAAGACCAAATAGAACAAGTGTTGGCAAAGCCATGGAGAAAAGCGGACTCTTGTACATCGTTGATGGGAATGTAAATTGGTATAGCCATTATGGAGAACATTATGGACATTCATCAAAAAATTTATAAATAGAACTACTGTACATAAACACACACACACACACACACACACACACACACACGAACATTATTCAGCCATAAAAAAGGAGGAAATCCTGTCATTTGAAACAACGTGGATTAAACTGTAAAACATTATGCTAAGTGAAGTAAGTCAAACACACAAGTATGTATATAGTATCATCTCAATTATTTGTGGAATCCAAAAATGTCAAACTCATAGAAGCAGAGAATTGAAAAGTGATTAACTGGAGCTAGAAGGTAGGGGGAAATGCGGAAACACTGGTCAAAATGTACAAACTTTCAGTTATAAAAATGAACAAGTTTTGAATATGTAAGGTACAACATGGGTGGTGAAGGATGTGGTAATTAATATGACTGTGGGAATCACTACACAACTTATATGTATATCAAATCATTACATAGTACATCTTTAATGTATCCAATCTTTATTTGTCAATTAAATATTTTTGATGAGAAAAAATAATTGTTTATCTCCTAATATAAATTAGGGGTCATACTTAGATGTTCTTATATAAAACTGTCAATCTTCTAATTTTCTACAAGACTACTTACAATTTCGTGTAGTATTTTCTTCGATACATTTTGCTAACTTTAAATAAGTTTACACGAAGGAGTATTTGATTAAATCAACTCTAATTGCCTACAAAATAATATAATAACCTCATTTCACTTGTAATTGTTAGAGGAGTTAATTGGACCTGCACAGCCACCAGCTAAATAGATTGGGGTATGCAAACAGTAAATCCAATTTTCTCTATAAACCTATCTCTGCAGGTGTAGTATAGACAGTTGGAAAAAATAGGGGATACTTGATACAACTTCAAAATATCCAATCCAATTATCCACTTTCATTAGATAAAGAAGAAAGAAAATATCATTAATTTGTTTAAGTAAATATAATTAGCTGTATATTTGTTATACAAATATTATATGCATTTTGATAACTATTATACATAATATATAATATATATATACAAATTTACATGTACGCATGTATACATACAAAGACACATGCATAATATATTTAATTGCATATATATTTATCTTTGACCCATATATATCATTATTTTCTAGTTGTAATATATCAACAACAACAAAAGACATGATAAGATTTTTAGCATAACTGAGTTCAGCCTAAATCAGTAAGGATGGACTGTCCTTCCTCCCAGCACACAGTGCCTTGTACACATTGTCCTGAATAACTTCAGGAATTAGTATAAGACTAAAGGGAGTTTTCTGCTTGTTGTATTTCTTTTGAATCCCGTAGTTTTCCTATGGGTACATCATTATGTGTCTCTAAAGTAAAATGTATACATAATGTATTCGGACCTCAATATCTTTAAATTGATGCAATTTGGATCAATGGTCACTTTGTGTATCAAAAAGAACTTGAATCTACTGCTTTCTGATCTCATCCTATGACTCAGCTGTCTTAGACCTTGAGAAAGTCATGAAATGTTTTTAAGGCTCACATTTTTGTTTGCAGAAGGCCAGTAGTTCTGCCTTACTTGCCTGATGGATCGTGCACGTTTTAAATGAATAGGTGCTTTTGAATTGCACACCACTACACAATAGAAGAAAACATTTTGAGGTTAAATTAAGTAAAAATAATGTAGCAAGTATAAAAGAATACATTATTTTATTTCAGAGAAAATGCTGTTTTCCATCACTCTGGGAACACTGTTTGCACCTTAACAATAAATATGCTAATAACAAATCTTCACGAAGAGTTCATTTAAAAGGTGTTCTCTGTGGAACATTTCCCTATAACATTTTTGTTAATCAGATTCTAGTTACTGTGCCTTTTAAATATGCCCCAGAAATGTGTTTTTCCACAAATTCAAATTGATTGTCACTTTAATTATTCCAAATTAATGAGCTAGTATTCTAATCACTTTCACTGCCTACCTTGACAAGCTTCACATTTGGAAGTCTATATTAAAACACAAACTCTTCTGTCTTCTAGAAACAACAAAAAAGTACCTTTTCTGGAAGTTTTCTGAACTTCCTCTTTCTCTAAGAAGTTACTTTAAGTAGTAATTTGAAGAGATGGAGGAATAATCTTTTTACTCTTCTCATTTATAGCAATTTCTGGGGGCACAAAGCCCTGTCACTGATACTACAAACACTTGTGTCTGAGCTTCCGACTTGAGCTCATTCCTTAGCATATATTTCAGTGAGTCTAAGGAAAGAGTAGGTGTGGTAATTAATTTCAGGTATCAACTTGACTGGGTTAGGGAACACTTAAATAGCTGGTAAAATATTATTTCTGGCTATGTCTGTGAGGGTATTTCAGTGGAGTGAGGAAAAAAAAATCTGACCTCACCAATATGGTGGGCATGATCCAATCCATTGAGGGCCCAGATAAAAAAGGCAGAGGAAGAATGAATTTACTCTTTTTTTCTGGAGCTGAGACATCAGTCTTTTCCTGTCCTTAGAAACTGGAACTTTAGGTTCCTGGGCCTTCAGACACTAGGCCTTCTACCAGTTACCCTCAGGTTCTCAGCACTTTGGACTCAGATTGAATTACACCACCAGCCTTCCTAGTTCTCCAGCTTGTCATGGAACTCCTTAGCTTCCATACTTGAGTGAACCACTTTTCGTAATAAATCCCCTCATCTATCCATCTATCCATCCGTCTGTCTATCTATCTATCTATCTATCTATCTATCTATCTATCTATCTATCTATCTATCTATCTATCATCTCCTATTGGTTCTATTTCTCTGGAGAACCCTAATACAGTAACTTACCCTGATACTTACCTGGTAAGCTTGTTATGGGAGTTATTTAATATTCTTTACATAAGCAATTCTAACTCTCATCTTCCCAGGATCTGTTCCCAAACATTTTTACAGCGAGTACACCCAGCACTGTGGCTCGACATGAAGGAAATAGCCCTGCACATCATAATTATTATGAAGGTTTCAAAGCATTTAAATTCAATTAATGGACAATTAAATCAATGTGTGATTAGGAGAAGTAATACATAAATTAAGTTGTCAGTACCTCAGAAATGGGCAGGGGAGAAAATTCAATGAATATGATGCTGGGGAAATCTTATTAAAGGAGGAAATATAAACTGAGCCGTGGAGGTGAGTAGGATTTAGAGTACAAAATGTAAGAGAAATGTCCATGTTGGAACTGAGGAGTGAGACTTTTGAGGGCTTAGGCTGAATACATATATTTTACTTCTCCTTTTTATGCTATATTTTGTAGGGAGTTAAACCCAGATCTCTGATTAATGCATTGTCTTATTTTTCTATGTAGTTGAAATGGCACTGAATTGTTCAAATAGACCCTCACATCACCTTCTGGGACATGTATTTCTCTTTGTCCAGGAAAACAAAGCCTCTAGCCTCCACTCCACCTGTATGATTTCTAGAGATATAACATTTTCATAGGACCTCATCCTCCTGGCCAAGTTTGATTGAGTACCTGACCCAATGTGGGACAGTAAGGAAGTCTCTTCCTTAGGATTTCTGGACTTGGCATGAGGAATAACATGATCAGTCTCTCTATGGGACTAAACCTATGAGACATAAAACTAGGGGGCTCTTGGCAGGTGCATTTTTGGCCACGTGGAGAAAGCTGTTCTGAGGTGGGAGAGAAGAACGAGACTAAAACAAAACACAGTGGACAGCACGTTGATGGCTTTCTGGTGCTTGAAGTCCAAGTACAGAACTGTTCTCAGGTTCTGTTGTTCTTTTAACCAATTCCCTTTCCGAGGAAATAAGTTCAAGTTTTTGTTTGCTTGTTACACCCACTTGCAGCCAACAATTGTCCCAACTTATATTTTGCAAGTTAGTAATAATGTAGCAAACTTAATGAAAGACCCAGGGCCTGGTCTAGTCTGTACAGTGCCATTTAACAACTTTGTTTGGATTAGAGAAAGACAACTCTTAGGGCCACGTGGAAACCCACGGGGGTCGTGTTGGTGAGGCGACCACAGGCACCTCTGCCAGCCTCAAAGCCAGGAGCACAACCATATGCAGCAACCCTCAGCCTGGGTTTTAAATACCACTGCAGTTTAAAGTTTTCCTCTATTTTCCAAACATCATATCCTTTACTGTAATTTTATAGCTATGTAAAACATCACTGGATGGTCACAAAGAAAATCTGTTGATGATGATCTTCATAATAATCCAAAAATAGGAGAACTTTGGGTGAAGGCAACAGACAGTGTTGACATGAGTATGCTAAGGAGAGCAAGCGCTTATATTCCTTTGGTCCTGTTTGAATCTTCCGAGGAGAAAAAATATATAAGTTGATTTCTGGCTCATTGATACTGTTTTTACATTTACACTGGGATCAGGCACCAAATTATGTTCCCAGGGAAAATGCTGATTGGTATGTATAAATTATATTACCTACAGAAGTAACTGAAGCCATAATGCAAAGAAAATGCTCATTATAAGAAAAGCTGTGCTTGGACAGACCTGGTTTTGTTTTACAGACTGCATAACCATGGCTCTATTGATAGAGGGCGCCTTTCCCTCAGCCAGGTCTGGGTTTCTACAGACACCAAATAAGGCAGCTACAATTCTCAATGAAAGTTGTCTAGAAGTTCTCCAAAACAAAGAACTAATGTCCTTTGGGTCTTAAGAAACCAGACTTTCCTCCATGGGGAAAGGATTTTTAGCATAAATATATAATCACCTTTGTAAAAGTTTTCGTAAGAAAGAATAGAATTTACGTTGTTCACCCAGAGAAGGAAGAATGCCTTTAATCATTCAGGTTTACCTAAGTTAAGGGGTTTCCCAGCACAAAAGACTTGCAGTGATAAAACAGGAAAAGTTCCAGGCAAACCCAGAAGGGTTGGTCACTCTGTCTATGGAAGGGATTTCTGGCAGGCACGTTGAAGCTAGAGCTAAGAGGGGGAGAATGAACTTACTATGGATGTGAACATTCCCTAGGCCACTGAGTTTTATAGCTCCACTACTCAAATTCAAAGTTACAGAAACAGTCTATAGGAAATAGGCAGCTTATAACTTAGGGTATGAATCAATGCTTATGAGCTGAACAGGTGAGAATGTCATTATAGACACAACCCTGAATTTAACTTGTGTAGCCTCTGTCCATCCCTGCATCCTATTTCTGATCTTCATTTTTGATCTCTTTCCAAGAAAAGGAAAGACACAAGAGGCTTTTTAATATTCACGGTATAGCTTGAGTTCTGGAGTCAACAAGTATATGGGTTCAAATCTTGATTGTGTAGTTTTCTTGCAGTATAACCCTGGTCAAGTTACTTAAGCTCTCTGTGCTTTGGTTTTCTCATCTTCATAATGAGGTTAATAATAAATATTATTTTACAGGATTTTGATGAGTCCAGAAGAACTGGGACATGTAAAACCCAGGTAAATATTTAATATCTATTATCTGCTACTTTGACATCACTGCCACATAAAGACTCCCGTGCCTTCTTTTGCCTATCAGATTTCTTGGGGAGATGTTAAAGATTAATCAAAATCTGGCCCTAGCCTTTCTTTTTGCCCTAGGTTCCTGCCTTCCTCCCAACTCCGTACTCTTTTTCTGACCCTGATTCTAGCAATTCAGAACTCCTCTGCATTCCCTCGATATACCACATATTCTGCTCCCACCCCCAATATCTTCCTTCCTTCCCCTCTGCACTTCACACACTAAGATAAAACCTTGTAGAGCCCACAGGTTACAGACTTCAGAATTAAAAGAGCCTAGGTTTTAATCACGGCCCTATTGATGCCAGAGGAGAGGTCTGGGAGGCCCAATAGCAGGCCTCAACCCACCCCTTCCTCGTAACAGGTTCTTGACTCTGCCACAGGAAAGAATTCAAGAGCAGAATCACAGTAGAAGGTGAGAACAGGTTTATTGTGACAAATAGACACAGATTTCACAGAGACAGTGCAGCGTAGCCCCAGAGACTGAGCAGGGCCCACACCAAGTTTAACACAAAAGTAAGAAATACACACTTAAAATTTAGTACAGAATGCAGGCTGGCTCAAGAGAGTGAGCAGCCCCCGACTAAAAGTAAGCTTAATACAAAAGTAAAGCATACACACCTCAACCAGTGAAGTGCAGGTTAGCCCCAGGAAAGTGAGCAACAACCCCGCCTTCTGCTGGGATTCAGCATTTATACTTTTCTGTCTAATACGTATTCATGCTATCTAATAAATATTCAATTAAGGGGGTGATTCCCTGTTATGTAACATAGTTTTACACATGCTCAATTGGTCTCCTTCTGGAGCATTTTCATTCATCAATTCCTATCACAGGTACTGAACATATTCAAAAATCTGTGCTCTTTAGCACCTCTAATGGAAGGTCATTCAAAGGATAAAGTTCCTTTTACTGAGCATACTCGGTTCCTGGGGTCACATAAGCTGGTATAAATTCCTCTTACTGAGCATGCTCAGCTACTGGATTTGCAGAAGTCCGTACCTTGTGGTCTCAATCTCCCCATGCTGGTGCCTAAAATGGGTCTGACGAGCAACAGTAACTCTTTTCTAGGGGAGGACCTAGGAGAGGGGCCTGAGAACTTGGGGGGGGGGGGCTTGAAACCCAGAGGTGTGTCCTGAAACCAAACCCCACTAAACTGAGCACCTCTATCTTACAACCACTCAGTCACTGGTGATCCTGGGAAAATTACATTAATTTCCTATGCCTTGGTTTTCTCATTTGTAAAATGGGCTTTAAAATCACAAGACAGTTATAGGATGAAATGAGATGTTATGTATGAGTGCTTAGCAAAATCACTGGTACATATTAGTAGCCTAAGTAAGCAAAACTTATTATTACCCAAAGAATTTTATCTTCCTCGTGGAGGCTTCCTATTACCTCAGGACAGAGCTAGTCACCCTTTTCTCTAAGCTTCTGAACCATTTTGTATATACCTTTACAATAGCATTTGTCAGATTGTATGCTAATTATATAACTATACTTTTGTTTTTTTGATGGTCTAGAAACTGTATGATGCAAGGAAACATGTCTTATTAATTTCTGTTGCCATAATATATAACACGGTTATTAAAGAGATAATGTGCTTGTCATGTATTCAATCAAAGAATAAATGGACAATAAAAGAAGGTAGATGCACTTTAAAACATTAAAATATAATTAGTGTGGCAGGTCTGTATTGTGTCAACTTAGCTAGACTTGAACTACATTTTCCAGAATTCCCTCTCCTGTGTAGTTTTTGTACATGGAGCCACAAGAGACAAGTTGTACTAAATCTGAAAGGCAAGGAGGTCTAGGAGTTGTCTTTTTGCTCATACTCACAAGAATAGGAGCAGTGCACAGGTGCTTTTGAAGCTCATGTATGTTGTCTGTCATCTGCTGGCTCACTTTGTTGGTGTGGAGCTGCAGACCTGCAACTTTACCAACTGCTGTCGGATCTCCACCTTCAACTTTTCAGTTCCTGGGTCAGGTACATATTTGGTTTTGTTGTGAGAGGCACCACCTTCTCCTCCAGTGCACCACTGTCATAGAAGGTGGAAGCTTAGCGGCAATGAAGGATTGACATGGGTTCCGGTTCACCATGGGTGCCAGATCTGCATTGTGGGTTCCTGTTTGTCTCTGCCCCATTAAAGTTTTGCCTACTGGCCTCTGTAGATTTCAGTTGCTAACACATGATGAGATCACTTCACCAGGTCCCCCCATTACTTAAGGTCAATATCCAATCATAAATCTTATGTGTTCATGTGCGTATGTGTGAGTGCGTGTGTGTATGATCCATGTCTCCCAGTGGTTGTGCTTTTCTGTTCTAATCCTGACACAATATAACTAGCAATCAATGGCAATGTGGGCTAAAGACCTAGAACTTCAATTACATAGGATTTCACAGAAGGGAGAACATTCTGTGTATCAGAGAATTAGATAAGACTTCCTGAGTGAGGGAACTCTTGCACTGGACTTTTAAAATTGGGAGTAAATTAAGTAGGCACGAAGAAGAGCTAGGGGCACATTATGGAACAGGGACATAGCAATATACCTAAGTAATTCTTAAAAATACTAATCATTATAGACTAAATTATGCCCCCCCCACCAAAAAAACAAAAAGATAAGTTGAAGTCCTAACTCCCAGTACCTCAGAAGGGAACCTTACTTGGAAATAGGGCCACTGTGGATGCAATGAGTTAAGGATGATGTTATATTGGAGCACAGTGAGCCCCTAATTCAATATGATTTGTATGCTCATAAGAAGATGCCTGCGTAAAGACAGAGACAGAAACAGGGAAAACACCATGTGACGATGAAAGCGGAGACTGGATTTATGAAGCTTCAAGCCAAGGGATACTAAAGACTACCAGAGGCTGGGAAGAAGCAGGTAAGGATTCCCTTATCGTTTTCACTGAGATCTTATCCTGCCAACACCATTTTTTACTTCTAGCCTCTAAAACTGAGATAAAACAAATTCTGTTCTTTTAAACCACCCAGATTGTGGCACTTTGCTGCAGCAGCCCCATGAAACTATTATACTAATAGACAGGCTACTCCTAATTACTTAAGGAGTAAGGCATGGCAGAAGGACCTGGATAAATCTAAATCATAGTCAGGACAAAACTGGCCAAACTGTTCTACAAAATGAGTTAAATATAAACGTGTTTAGTTAAGAATGCACCAAATATTTAGTGTGCATCCTTTTGTTTCTGAGCAGCCTCTCTCTGCATTCTGTGCAGTGTACTGGGCGGTCCAATGAGTCAGGCACTGGGCCACCCAGTCAGATTGTGTTATATAATGCAGGCCAGCAATAGCAACAAAGAGACCTCAAATTGGAAAGTGGCACAACCACAATAGAAGAATATTTTTTGCTTAGGTAGTAGTCCAAGGCATGTGTTTCTGGTCAGCTTTCTTCCCTGTGATAATCCAGGAAGGCAGAAGCTTTCTTCACATGATCTCCCTACCCCTTGGGGTCTACTTTTCATATACGTCCGGCCAGTGGATGGGGAAATAGTATAAAGAGAATCATGGAAAGATTTCTATTAATCAGACTTAAAAGTGGGACACATGATTACTTTGGGATTATTTTAAATTCAAATATGAATATTCATTACGTTGTAGTGATATCTTAATTGAATTGATAAAAACTGTTTATTATTTAACTTTAAACTTGAATTTCATTTCTAGAACACACTATCTATGCTGCATGATAAAATAATATTTGGTATTAGTCCTGAAGTTGTCATTTGAGTAAGACAATTATATTGCAATTTTTAGTGTGTGTGCATAGAGGTATTGTTTGGAAAATGTGAACATCTAAAGCATGCCACAAGCCAGGAACAGAGATCTCCTGAGGGGACTAAATTGACCAACACCTTGATCTTGTATTTCCCAGCCTCCAGAATCATGAGAAATAAATGTTTGTTGTTTAAGCTAAAGATAAATAAATAAAGCATGCCACAATTTTGTAAGCCTTCTGGATCATTAATTAATTTCCATACACTTAACATTCACAAAAAGTGGGGATAGGCCAAGTTTCCTTCAAGTGCTAAAAAGTTTTACTTGGAGATACTGAAAGGTTTCCTTTTTTTTTTTTTTTTTCTGTGACATTTTGTCAAGTACAGATATTATCTGGGTGCTCTGGAAACAGTACACCTGTAGGGCCATCCTTGGGCTGTGTTTTGCCTGTGAGCCTGGGTACTGGATATACATATTGTATCTTCAGAGTACCTGGGCTCTGAGAGCAGGTGACTCTGTGCCACACTTGGCTGTGTCACACAACATTGTAAGGGGAAAATGCAGGATCCTGAAAATGAAGAGAAAAAGGCTCTAGGGTATCACTGGAAATTGTTATTTATATACTCCAATAATTAGTGTGCTTTGGAAAATATTCCTATATGCTCCCCTAAGACATACTCTTTTAAAAGGAACAAGGTACATTTATCCTTTTTTATTTATTTATTTTTATTTTCTTTACTCCCATTTTCTGGAATTTTATCACAGAAGAGTGTCAGGGACAACAGTAAATATTTGAGTTTCGAAATGACTAAATGTATGTTGAGGCCATCATTTGTAGCCCCACATGAAGATGTCACAGTGGTGCAGAAGTGGTGCAGTATTTGCCCCTACCCCTAAAATTGTGTTTAATATATCTAATCATTCTTCGGGGCAGAAGTAAAGATCTACCGTGCATTCAACACGAATATCAACAGCTTCTTAATAAAATACTAAATTTCTAAGATGGCAACAAAGAAGATTTCCTGCAAACCAAGCTTGAAGGTAGGAATTGTCTGCCTTTCTGAAATAAATCTGGGACCTAACTGCTGTTTTTTGATGCTTTTCATCTGAAAGCATCTTGGGACGTCTTTAGCAAGGAGATCTCAGAACCTGCCACAGGCATAAATTAACTCTCCTTGTGCCCTATTGAGAGTAGGACCCATTCATTACTATTAATACTCATTTACAGAACATATTTTTTTCAGGTAAATTAGCAATCAAAAAATCAGATTTCACTTCAAATTAGTGTTACAGTTGGAAAAGAGAGGCAGGTTTCTAATGGCTAGGAACTATGCTATAAGATCCAAAGTTGTTACCGTCTTTAAATGCTTCCTTTTTGTTTCTTTTTAGCAACTAGTTTTCATTATAGGGGAAGGTGACAAATTTATTTCACACTTATGTTTTGGTTGTTTTGTTTATCAGTATGCACAAGTTACTTTATATACCTTATATTTCTCTCACAGTGGTCATGCAATCTAGGTTATGCAATTCTTATTTTGGAAAACATAACTGAAGTTCAGAAAGATCAATCACTTCTCCAAGGTCATTCTTATTAAAATGGCAGAGTCAGAACTCAAAGCAAAATTCCAAAGTCCCTATTTTGCTTTTTCCCCAGTTAAAATTGGTGATTGACTCCTTTATGTAAAAATCTAAATTCAGATTAGGCTTAAAAAAAAAATGGCTGAGAGGGAGAGAAAATGTGGGCTGAGAAATAAATAAAAGGACACATATCCAGATAGATATCAAGGGCCAGCTGGGGAGGGGTCAAATATAAGAGGTGGAGGATAGGGTCAAGGGTTGTACAGGGTCTGCATTTTTGCCTCCAGCTGCCTCCAGCAATGCCCGAGGGAAGAAAATGTGGCTTGACACAGTGATACCTGTTTATTCCAGACACTCTCTTGTGCACTGTTGATATGGCCTCTCTGCTTATGCATTCAGTGGCATAAAGG
The DNA here is from genome assembly GCF_027409185.1 of Cynocephalus volans. Taxonomy (NCBI): domain Eukaryota; kingdom Metazoa; phylum Chordata; class Mammalia; order Dermoptera; family Cynocephalidae; genus Cynocephalus; species Cynocephalus volans. Next base: position 138,778,386 of record NC_084466.1, on the reverse strand, counting down.
ATCACAACAAAATGTGGATAGATATTGTCAAGTAACAACAACAACAAAATGCACCGGACCCAGCTAAACAGGCAATGAAAACTTTATTTATTTATATATTTTTGAGTTTCACTTTGTTCTTACGTGGTGAAGAATTATTATGTATATGTATGGGGGACAGTGTGATATTTCAATACATGTATGCATTGCAGAACTCTCATGACTATTGTGGTAGGAGAGATTGAACTCAACCCTACTGGAACAAATGAGAGGAGGGTTTTTAAGTACTGGGATGAGCTAGTGGAAAAGGATTGGAAGATTTTAGGGGGAAGTTGGTCAATATGATTAGACCATCTGTGTTTGCTAATTGATGTTTATCAAAATTATGTTCCGATCTTTCTACAGAGAGTGGGGCAAGAGTAAATATTTGAGTTTCCAAAATATTCCTTGATGATTACATTTCAAAAAATGGCTACTGAGTCCTTAAGAAAAATATTGCTAAGTCTTAAAACGGAGTAGAGGTTGAGAGAAGATCTAAAATCTGAAAGAGGCAGACAGAGAATTTACAGTTGTAAATTTTCTAAAGTAAATGATCTAAGAAAAAGGAGGTCAGGGGTCTATGGCCAGGAAGAAACCTGTTAATCAAGCCTAGTACAATGTTAAGTCTATTTTGATCAATCCCAGAACAACATTTCTTGTCTTGAAGTTTGAGAGAATGGATATCAAAGAGAAATTCTATTAAACAGTTACATGATAAAACAGTTTATTGAGTCAAAAGTGACAGCCTTTGAGGAACCAGAGTGGAGGGTACAGAAAGATATAAGAGGAAATGACTGAGTTTGTCATTACTGTTGTTTGTAAATTAGAACAATTTGCCACTTTAAAAAAAATGATTAAAATGATTTAATAAAATAATAGTAGTAATAATAAAAAAGAATAACTGTCAGGTTGTTAAAAATAAATACAGAACTCTGTCAAATGGAAAAGATAGCTAGGTGCTCCTGTCCTAAGAAACGTGAGCTCCTGTGTCATGACCAAAGTCCCAGTATGTGCTGACCACCCTGAGATGTGCCCACAAGAGGGGTTCAGCTCTTGGCACATAGTGGGTTCTCAAGATGTGACTGTCAGAATCACCTTGCTCCCTTATAGCAATACGTAATTGTCACGATAGTTCCCCCAGCCACCCACTATTTTTTGGTCAGACATCAACCATTTCAGTCACATGTGGATGCCTGGGAGTAATAATTGATTTCACATTAGCTGGAGTGAAATCTAATTAGGAAAGTAAATCTTCTATAAATAAAATAGCCCAAAATCAAATAAAAAGGACGTCCCCTTTTCTTACTGATTCCCACTGAGTAAATGTGGGGCTCTGTTGTCATTCTTGTCAGATTTGGAGTCAGTGAGTCAGGAACCTTCTTCTAACTCATTAAAAGAAATCAGCGAGGGAGAATATAAGCATGAATATTGATGATTTATACAAAATAGCACACCAACTTGGAGATAATTATCTGAGTCTGCTTATACATTTCTCAGGCGGGCTACCCAGAAGCATGCCTAGACAAGAACTTCAGTGCAAGGAGTGTCTTCGGAGGGCTGAGGAAATACTGTCATTGGAACTGGTAAATGAGACAGGGTTCAAAGGCAGCTGATAAAGGCTTACTGTTTAAGTAGGTATCAAGAAGCAGATACTGAAATGAGCATGCTTCTAAAAGTGTTTTATTATAAAGTATGTCCAGAAAAAGAACAAACCAAGTTAGGAACAACAAAACTCACCCAGGAGGTAGGGAATTGGGACAAAGAAGAAAACAAAATCAAGCAAGCGTGTGACATTCGTCTGTCTATACTCGTATTTGTCCACATCTGAGCCTGGCCTCATGCTCTCAGGCTACTTTTGTCCTTATCTTGATTATTGCATCTCTGCATGACAAGTCTCTCATTTTTTTGTGTTTCTGCGAATGTGCACATTGACATGGGCAAGATACAAAATAACGTTGGGTCATTAAAATGTTTAGGATAATGGTGAATATCTAAAATAAAATCTGATATCATTGGGAATCATATTTAATTGTTTTTGCTTTATTTTAATTTAATTCAGAGATTATTCTCTAAGCCTGAACTTCTTATACTTCCCACCATTATACATTCATGACTATGAAAGAAAACAAAAAATAAGAGCCCTGAGATGACCTGTGGCTCTGAGTTGTAGGTTGGGGTGAGAGCGTGAAAGGAAAAACACTGGAAACAGAAAGGAGCTGCATTTCACTGAAGTGTTAAGTTCTAAAGCCAGTACATGAAGATCAACTTAAAATTGTTCCTGAAAACTTCTCAGAAAGGTGCCAAAACAGACCAAGATACCACCCCTCAGGCAGATCACCACAGCCCAGGTTTGGGAGTAATGGTGTTTCCCTTGCTTTTAGCGCTCAGGAATTATTTGACTTGTGTTTAGGGACCATAATCAATAGATAATTAATATTTTTAAACACTAAGATGCTACTCAGAGCAGCAACATATTCAAAATACAAGGAACATTTGTAAAGTGCTCTGAGGAAGGGGACAGCAGAGTCAAGTCTTATTTCCTTCTAGAATCAGACAAAGCAGTAGTAGGAGATAGTGCCTTGCACTGTTTGAATGTTTGAATAGTTTCTTTATCTCTATCTCTCTGTCTCTTTTTCTTTTGCCCTCCCCCTTTATCCATCTTTTTCCATACATGTCCTCCAAATTGGTTTTGCTGTCAATGCATAAGATATGCTCCATTTATGCATAATGGTTAAAAGTTATATTACCTACATTTGAATTCAGGCTTCTTGATTTTCTTGTGATGTCACCTTAGGCAAGCCCTTTATCTCTCCAAGTCTCAGTTTCCTCCTCTACTGGTTGTTAAGAGATTAATACAGAAATTACATAGCATTTAGCACAGCATATCCAACTTTGTAAGACTCAACAAATATCTGCTGCTGTTAAAATCTGCTTCTGGCGGTCCACTGGTAAAGGGCCTTGGTGTTGACTGGAGTCTTGAATCCAAGAGCCTCTCCCACTATTATATCTTCTTAAACTGTGTGTTTCAATGAATCTTTGTATCTGCTAAGGCCCACGACTTAGTATAGGTTGTCTAAAGAGTGGGTTCCTTTCAATTAGCTTAAGATTTACTGCTAGTAAATTTTGCTGATGTCTGCTGGATATTCACAAAATTAGGTTTTAGGAGAATCACTTGTGGTCTTGGCTGGGACTTATGTTCATGTTGAAAGTGGGTCTTCCTCCCTGAATTGGCCTGTTGTGGTGAAAATGAAGTAGTAGCTGGAAGAATAAGTCTTATAGAAGTCCTCAGTGTCCTTCATAAATGTTCCTGATGTTCTAATTTCTGGCCCTTTTTTCTGGCACTTTCATATCTGGTGAATAGGCGATGGGGCCAGGGTGACAAGATGCAGAGCTGGGGAAAGCTGGACTGAGTATGTGCAGCAGTTGAGATATCCTCCTGTGCACTAATCAAATAACTCCTCTGGGTAAATGCTGTTATCTTGAAAATATTATATTAGAAGGTAGCTATTTGAAAAATGAGCACACTATAGGAATGGAAACAGTGAAAATGAACTTAGGTATTACAGGAAAATTAGAGGAGAGAGCAAACATCTCAGCAGTGGGGGAGCCTATATTGGTATCTGTCAAGAGGCAGTGCTATCCATCTTAGTATATTAAGCAGGAGTGTAAATACTGAAACATTCATGAAGTGCAATGAAAGCAGGCAAGCTGAGCTACAACCTAGGGCTCTAGCTTGTATGTAACTATGCTAATAGGAGAAAGAGAGAAGTAGAAAAGGATACACACAAGGGCAATTTTCCATGTTCAAGTTCATTTTCTGTTTATAAAATTTCATTTATAACATGATGATACCAGAAAATAAAAATGCATGTTATTTTTGTGTAGTCTAGCAGGAAACTTTTGAGACCAAGCATGGGCTTGACCAGATCTTCTTAAGATTTCTGTTTCCTGGGAATGTTGCTATATGATATTTATCTGCTCGTCAGTAGGGATCCTGCTGATGGTTAACCCAGTGAGAGAGGAAGAAGACTGGCCAGAGGGCTGATGGTTGAAGTCTCAGCAAAGCCACACAGCCTGATGGTTTTGACTCTTCTCGTGCATGCCTGAAAGCTAGAATTTGGTTAACATTGCAATTAGACAACATCACCCTGATTGGAATGAAGGCAGAGGAGACACTTCACTCATAAAAGGTGCGCCAACAATGTCATGTGGAAAGCTTGATGAGGGGCCAGTCTGCAGCGTCCTCAGGAATGAGGCTCTCTGTTTATCAATAAGCTCGTGATCCTTTGCACTCTGCACCTGCTAGGATTAAACTGAAGTGGTTTGCTTTTCTCCTACACATAAAAAGAAATGCATTTGTATAAAGAGAGCTAAGGTGACAGAAGACTATGTAAAAAAATATGAAACCACTGATTAAATGAACCAGTGATGCTATTAGAAACTTTGCCCCTGAAGATATACAAAGAAAAGAAACCAATTGTACGGAGGTGTGCAAATTTCCTGTAATGCTAAAAATACTAACAGCATTTGTTCAATATTAACATAGAAGCAGTACAAGCTGTTTTTCACTGATGTACTTTATTGTTTCATTCTATGATTGGACAATTCAAATTACCTTCAACAACTTTGATTTAAAGAGAGATCTCCAGCTCATCATCAAACTAGGGGTCACGAAATGTTGTTAAAATGATAACTTGGAGGGCCGAGCCCGTGGCACACTAGGGAGAGTGCGGCGCTAGGAGCGCGGCGACACTCCCGCCGCGGGTTGGGATCCTATATAGGAATGGCCGGTGCACTCACTGGCTGAGTGCCAGTCACGAAAAAGACAAAAAAAAAAAAAAAAAATGATAACTTGGAGAGAAGTACACTTAGTAACTTGATAAATTAAGACTGAAAGGATAGTAGCAGGTTAGCTTTCATGTCCATTGCAAACCATAGTTCATTTAAATTATATTCACAATTAAATATTAAAATAACCTAAGTGGAATCTTGATATAAAACAATGTAACATATACAATTAAAACAGAAGTGTGGAAATAGAAACACATTTTACTTTACCAGTGACACTAGTGTCTTTAAAGCAGACCTCCCTAAAAACGTATTATTGGCCTTGACTGACAGAAGTGTGACTAATGATTTTTTCTTTGCTCCAGATTTGAGATGTGTCTTTGGTTGTGGCACACATCTGTGATGCCTGTGTCACTGGTCTGTGTGTTTGAGAATTATGCTGTTGGTTACCACCTGTGTGAGCAGGTGCAGAGTCTAGGTGAGGTTCTCTTGTTTTTTCCATGCTATTGTCATTGACTCTGCTTCAGTCTATGTTTAGAACTTCTGCTTTGGAGACTGTGCTTTGGAGCATATTGGCATGCTCACAGCAAGATACATTTAAGGTATTACTGATATTTTTCCTGTACTCATACCATAGCTATTCAGGTATGGATGCAATGAAACTTCCAACCTTAGCCCATGATACTCTTGTATATTTTACAACGGCCTAAGTTTCCCTTTTTGCACTGACTGAAAAGTGCACTGAGAACAGGAATTGCAATCCAGCTATCACAAGAATATCACACTCCGTGGTTATCCTTTCCAGGTTAAGGTGGGATGATAAAGAAAGAAATATTTCAACTTAATAGCGCAATGAGCTTTCTGTATTCTTTATCTGTATTTTTGTCATTGAAGAATTTATTAGCAACACACCTTTTCCTCACACCCAATTTAACAACCATCTAACAAGGCAAATAGCAGGGATAGTAGCTGCTGTAAATTGCCTTCTCTGGTAGTTGTGTGAATTCCCGGATGTCTCTACACTCTCAGGAAATTTTAAAAAGCCACAAGATGACTGAAGTTTCATAACTGTGAGTGAGTGGCAGGGATTCTGGTTACCACTTATTTTCCTCCCAATCATTTTAATTTATTGTTTCTAACATTCACTTTAACCATAAAATCAGCAGGCTCCTATGAAGAATGATTTGTTTCCCTGAAAGGGCTTTTTTGTTCTGGCATTTTTTGCTGGCTTCTCTCCAAATAACATAGACCAGACAAGATTCCAGGTTGTAGGAAGGCTTAAATGGTGGCAGCTGCTAAGGCAGCTGGATTTCCATGTTGGGTTTTAATGATGACCACAGGAATGCATCAGATTGGGTCATAAATACTCTCCAGAGTTGGGAGTGTCCACTGGCTGTCATCGGTGCCTTTATGGGCAACTCACAGATCAGATCACAATGGAAGTTTCCACATGACAGCTATGCCCTGGAGCAGTGTGGTCAGATTGGGACACGATGGAGGATGGCCTGGAGTGGGGCCCAGGGTCGTCAAAGCCTGATCCACATGTTGTCAAAAACCACTACAAACTCATTTTTTTTCCCCACTGCAAAACTCTAATGATCTGAAATGCTGGGATTTTAAGAAAAGCAGCTTCCAATTAGGAGAGATCAATAACTCATTCAGCTGTGAGAGAGCGGAGCGCATACCAAGAACTGTGGGAACAGCTTTCCTGATCTAATTGTTCTTAGACAGGTTCGTGTGAAGTATAATTTCCCTATATATTGGTTGTGGCTTTCCCTTCTCGCTTCCCAGGGTGTCCGTCCTTTGCCTCTCTCTGATATTCTCTGCTGTGACATTTCCTCATCCACTTAACAAGACAGACTCCCCTGTCTGTCTTTTTCTTGTACTGAATCACATGCTGTTGCTACTTAGAAAGAAAAGGCTGATTCCAAACAGAAATTTCCATTTGGTGTTGCTAACACCTGCAGTTGAGGCTGAAGTTCTTGCTGGCTACTTTCATTCAAATTTTTTCCACATTAAACTGTTCCCCCGCCCCTTCACTTAATCACATCACTAACTCTGTAGTCATATAAACCAGTCACCTTTATCCCAATCTACTAACTTTTCTGTGACCCCACATCTAATTGATGAGCAATGCATATCCACTTTGAATTTTAAACATGTTTGGTCCAAATTAGTCTATTTCTCGTGCACTGCAGGAGTTGACAGCCTCTTTGTTTCTTGCCTGGATTTCTATAAAAGCTTCTCAGCTAACTGCCCTGTTTCCAGCCTTACCCCTTTGCTAATCCATCCTCCATGATGACATTAATGTGACTTTACTGAAGTGCAAAGGTGGCCATGTATATATACCTTGTTTGAAATCTTTCAGTGGCTTCTTGACTCTCACAGGATAAAGCTAAAAGTTTTTTTTAGCATGGCATATAAGACTCCTCATAATCTGACCCTTATTTCCTTTTCTGTGTCCATATTCTATCATTTCCCACACGCATCCTTAGTTTTATCTATACCAGGTCACTTACAGATCCTAAAGCAGCACACTTCCACACAATTTGGTGCTGTTACACCCGAGATGCCTCTCTCTCAACTCTTTACATTGAAATAGTGTCATAAAACTAAGATCAATCACCATATATTCTTGAGTATGCTTCCTCATCCCTTTCTTATCCACCTTTTCAGCCTTCTGTTATGTTAGCTACTTACTTTCATGCTTTAACTTTGTACTATATGTCTCACTGTTTTATGATTATGTGTTTGCATGATGCCTTCACATACCATCAACTGACTGAGAGGGGCACTGTGGTTTAGTTTCTCTATTGTCTTGGAGAGAGTTTTAGTGCTTTTTTACTTGCTAAATACATGCTTACGAGTGAATGATTAAATGGTGAATGAACACAAAAGTACATTTAGAAATGGTGCTTGGGTACTATTGAATTGACAGGTTTTTTTTTTTCTTTTATCTTTTTTTCCCTATACCTAACTGTGTTACCAGACTCATCAGAGAAAAAAAAAAAAAAATTACCAGATTCATCAAAGGAAGAAAAAATTCCTTGGGGAAGAGAGAGGGAAGCTCATTTATGCCACTGGCCACACCAATGGCTGACACCCAGTGAGGTTTCCCAAGGGCTTTGCAGGCCAGAACCATGTGACCCTTCTTTAAGGTGCTCAGGCTTAGGGAAAATGAAAACAGACCACATCCAAGGTCACATACTGAAGGATGCTCCAATTTGGAAGTAAAGCATATCTAACTGTCTGGAGCAACTTTCTGACATTTAACATATAAATATGCAGAGGAGAGGGGACTTTTTTATAGGAAACCAAGGATTCTCTTAGAGAAAAAGGAGTAGAATCAAAGGGTCTAACTCTGGGGCCGAGCCCGTGGCGCACTTGGTAGAGTGCGGCGCTGGGAGCGCTGCGACGCTCCCGCCGCTGGTTCTGATCCTATATAGAACTGGCCGGTGCACTCACTGGCTGAGTGCCGGTCACGAAAAGGACAAAAAAAAAAAAAAAAAAAAGGGTCTAACTCTGGTTCAGGATTTTGTGGTGGTGGTGATTTGTTGTTGTTTGTCGGGCTCTATCTTTTTCTTTTCACTCACACCGTGTTGTCACTGGCCATCAGCAAAGCACAGGCTTCATAAGGAGATTCGTCTAGGTGGGAACCAAGCACCTCTAAATCGCATCATCTTCCCCTGACAAGATTTTGGAATCTGACCAGAGTTATTTATCCGAATACAAGAAGAGCTGTTGATTTTCATGAGCACTTGAGGTGGGGCAGCTGGCTGAGCTGAGGGCTCTTGACCACTCTGTGAGTGATGTTCCAGATCCGTTCTTAAGAGGCCAGCTGCTTTAGCCCAGTCTGTGTCCCAACACTTGAAAATTTGCTTTACTTCCAAATTGGAGCATCCTTCAGCACATGACCTTGGATGTGGTCCGTTTTCATTTTCCCTAAGCCTGAGCACCTTAAGAAGGGTCACACGGTTCTGGCCTGCAAAGCCCTTGGGAAAGTTTGCTGGGTGTCAACCATTGGCGTGGCCAGTGGCATAAATGAGCTTCCCTCTCTCTTCCCCAAGGAATTTGTTTTTCTTTGATGAGTCTGGTACTTCTCTCTAGCTTTGTGATGGGGATACAGACAAGGAACACTCTCTTGGTACTCCTCAGAGAAGGCTTTTAGAATTGTCTTTTAACATTTTAGAACTCAGGGGTCATAGCTGTAATCCACTGTCCTCCACTCATTTCTCCATGAGTTTGACTTTATGGTCTCATCATTCTGATACTTTCTCCCTTATGGAAAGAATTTTTAAAATACAGCTGTGCTTACGTGTAGGATTTATTTGAAAACTAATTTAGATAATATGCATAAATATCTCTGAAAGATGCACACAATTGCTGATTCTACCTTTAGGGTTGTAGTGAGTATTAAATGTCTTAGGACAAGAAAATGTTTAAAACAATGCATAGATCATAGGGAGCACTGTGAAATTTTAACTATCATTATCATTACTGATATCAGTGGTAGGAATATTATAAAGCCTACACACATATAAGCGACATTACTATTTGTTAGAAATACTGTAGTATTTTCCACTGAGTTCAAATCCTGAATCCACCTCCTACTTGATAAGTTACAGCACTTATTTATTTATTGTTTTAGACTCTATTACTTGATAAATAAGAATGTAATAATATAATAATACCTCTTATTTTTCCTACAATCATTCATTCTCACTCATGGTATCTCAATTAACATTCATAAAAATGAACCTTTATTATTATTATTATTATTATTATTATTATTATTATTAATTACCAACCCACGCCCCCTTATCAATTATAAGAGAGAGAGGGTAGAAGAGTGAGGCAGAAGGGGAGAGAGGCATTGAAATGCTTCTTTACCATGGACTAATAACAGGTCTCTGACAATTTTATTTTCACACAGATTTGTATGTATCTCTCCCAAAGAGAAATATCATGTGCCTCTCATCATAGCAGACACCCAGAAGAGGAAACAGAGCGAATGACTGGGCAAAGCAGTAATAACTGCATAGGTAAATAAGCAAACAGTATGCCTTCAGCTAGTGATAAGTGCTAAGAAGAAAAAGAAAGTTGTACCAGGGAGAGAAAGTGCTGGAAGGTGAAGAGGGGTGCTATTTTTCACAGGAAGAGCAGGGAAGATGCCACTGTGTGAGTGACATGTGAGCTGAATCCTAAGTGCAGAGAAACAGTGCACCATGGGAAAATGCAGGGGATGTGTGGGAAGGGATGGAGATAGACCCTGGTGTCAAGGGATCAATTAAAGACTAAACAAACTCACTTTGTAGCTGTGTTAGACTTTACTATACCGAGAACCACTTACATGTTAAAGCATTTAGAGATGTGTTTGTCATCTTTTAAAAAAAGTGAAATTCTCTTAACATCATTTGAATTTTAAAATAAAAATTTGGAACAAACAAAAATTAAAGGGATGAAACAAAATGTGGCTGTGTTTTCAAGTAATATATGATCTCAATCCCCTTTCCTGCTAGATGAGGAGGTCTTCTCTAAACTCTAGAAATAATTAACGTTAGAAAATTATAATAAATCATTCAATGCTAAAATTTTGGAAGAAAATAGGCAATTATTTAGCCCAACTTCTACATTTTATAAATTAAGACACTGAGGCCCAGAGAGAGGAACATATGTTTTCAAGGTGGTATGTCTGGTCGACAGAAACAGGCCCAGACATGTTTCTCTAGATCATTAACTCTCATCTGTTTCTTTTTTTTTTTTTTTTAAATTTTATTTTGTCGATATACATTGTAGCTGATTAATGCTCCCCATCACCAAAACCTCCCTTCTCCCTCCCCCCCTCCCCCCCAACAATGTCCTTTCTGTTTGCTTGTTGTATCAACTTCAAATAATTGTGGTTGTTATATCTTCTTCCCCCCCCCCCCCGGTTTGTGTGTGTATGTGTGTATGTGTGTGTGTGAATTTATATATTAATTTTTAGCTCCCACCAATAAGTGAGAACATGTGGTATTTCTCTTTCTGTGCCTGACTTGTTTCACTTAATATAATTCTCTCGAGGTCCATCCATGTTGTTGCAAATGGCAGTATTTCATTCGTTTTTATAGCTGAGTAGTATTCCATTGTGTAGATGTACCACATTTTCCGTATCCACTCATCTGATGATGGGCATTTGGGCTGGTTCCAACTCTTGGCTATTGTAAAGAGTGCTGCGATGAACATTGGGGAACAGGTATACCTTCGACTTGATGATTTCCATTCCTCTGGGTATATTCCCAACAGTGGGATGGCTGGGTCGTATGGTAGATCTATTTGCAATTGTTTAAGGAACCTCCATACCATTTTCCATAGAGGCTGCACCATTTTGCAGTCCCACCAACAATGTATGAGAGTTCCTTTTTCTCCGCAGCCTCGCCAGCATTTATCGTTCATAGTCTTTTGGATTTTAGCCATCCTAACTGGGGTTAGATGGTATCTCAATGTGGTTTTGATTTGCATTTCCCGGATGCTGAGTGATGTTGAGCATTTTTTCATATGTCTGTTGGCCATTTGGATATCTTCCTTAGAGAAATGCCTACTTAGCTCTTTTGCCCATTTTTTAATTGGGTTGCTAGTTTTCTTCTTGTAAAGTTGTTTGAGTTCCTTATATATTCTGGATATTAATCCTTTGTCAGATGTATATTTTGCAAATATTTTCTCCCACTCTGTTGGTTGTCTTTTAACTCTTTTAATTGTTTCTTTTGCTGTGCAGAAGCTTTTTAGTTTGATATAATCCCATTTGTTTATTTTTCCTTTGGTTGCCCGTGCTTTTGGGGTCGTATTCATGAAGTCTGTGCCCAGTCCTATTTCCTGAAGTGTTTCCCCTATGTTTTCTTTAAGAAGTTTTATTGTCTCAGGGTGTATATTTAAATCCTTAATCCATTTTGAGTTGATTTTAGTATATGGTGAGAGGTATGGATCTAGTTTCATTCTCCTGCATATCGATGTCCAGTTATCCCAGCACCACTTGCTGAAGAGGCAGTCCCTTCCCCAGTGAATAGGCTTGGTGCCTTTGTCAAAGATCAGATGGCAGTAAGTGTGAGGGTTGATTTCTGGATTCTCTATTCTATTCCATTGGTCAGTGTGTCTGTTTTTATGCCAGTACCATACTGTTTTGGTTATTATAGCTTTGTAGTATAGCTTAAAGTCAGGTAGTGTTATGCCTCCAGCTTTATTTTTTTTGCTGAGCATTGCTTTGGCTATTCGTGGTCTTTTATTGTTCCATATAAATGTCTGAATAGTTTTTTCCATTTCTGAGAAAAATGTCTTTGGAATTTTGATGGGGATTGCATTGAATTTGTATATCACTTTGGGTAGTATGGACATTTTCACTATGTTGATTCTTCCAATCCAAGAGCATGGAATATCTTTCCATCTTCTTGTATCCTCTCTAATTTCTCTCAGCAGTGGTTTGTAGTTCTCATTATAGAGATTTTTCACCTCCTTGGTTAACTCAATTCCTAAGTATTTTATTTTTTTGGTGGCTATTGTAAATGGGCAGGCTTTCTTGATTTCTCCTTCTGCATGTTCACTATTGGAGAAAAGAAATGCTACTGATTTTTCTGTGTTGATATTGTATCCTGCTACTGTGCTGAAATCATTTATCAATTCCAACAGTTTTTTTGTAGAGGTTTTAGGCTGTTCGATATATAGGATCATGTCATCTGCAAACAGGGACAGTTTGACTTCATCTTTTCCAATCTGGATGCCCTTTATTTCCTTCTCTTCTCTGATTGCTCTGGCTAGTACTTCCAACACTATGTTGAATAGGAGTGGTGAGAGTGGGCATCCTTGTCTAGTGCCTGTTCTTAAAGGAAAAGCTTTCAGCTTTTCCCCATTCAGGATGATATTGGCAGTGGGTTTGGCATATATGGCTTTAATTATGTTGAGATACTTTCCCTCTATACCTAACTTATAGAGGGTCTTTGTCATGAATGAGTGCTGAACTTTATCAAATGCTTTTTCAGCATCTATAGAGATGATCATATGGTCCTTGTGTTTGAGTTTATTAATATGGTGTATCACATTTATTGATTTGCGTATGTTGAACCAACCTTGCATCCCTGGGATGAATCCCACTTGATCATGATGAATAATTTTTCGTATGTGTTGCTGTATTCTGTTTGCTAGTATTTTAGTGAGGATTTTTGCATCTATATTCATCAGGGATATCGGCCTGTAGTTTTCTTTTTTGGTTATATCTTTACCTGGTTTTGGTATCAGGATGATGTTTGCTTCATAGAATGAGTTTGGGAGATTTGCGTCCGTTTCAATCTTTTGGAATAGTTTGTAAAGAATCGGTGTCAATTCCTCTTTGAATGTTTGGTAAAATTCTGCTGTGAATCCATCTGGTCCTGGGCTTTTCTTTGTTGGGAGCCTTCTGATAACAGCTTCAATCTCCTTTATTGTTATTGGTCTGTTCAAATTTTCTACGTCTTCACGGTTCAGTTTTGGGAGCTTGTGTGTGTCCAGAAATTTATCCATTTCCTCCAGATTTTCAAATTTGTTGGCGTATAGTTGTTTATAGTAGTCTCGAATGATTCCTTGTATTTCAGATGAATCAGTTGTAATATCGCCTTTTTCATTTCTAATTTTTGTTATTTGAGTCTTCTCTCTTTTTTTTTTTGTTAGCCATGCTAATGGTTTGTCAATTTTATTTATCTTTTCAAAAAACCAACTTTTTGATTCGTTGATCTTTTGAATTGTTTTTTGGTTTTCAATTTCATTCAGTTCTGCTCTGATCTTAATGATTTCTTTCCGTCTGCTAACTTTAGGATTGGATTGTTCTTGTTTTTCTAGTTCTTTAAGGTGAAGTGTTAGGTTGTTCACTTGCCATCTTTCCATTCTTCTGAAGTGAGCATTTAATGCAATAAATTTTCCCCTCAATACTGCTTTTGCAGTATCCCACAGGTTTTGGTATGATGTATCATTGTTTTCATTAGTTTCAATAAACTTTTTGATTTCCTGCTTGATTTCTTCTTGGACCCATATGTCATTAAGTAGAATGCTGTTTAATTTCCATGTGTTTGTATAGTTTCCAGAGTTTTGTTTGTTATTAATTTCTAGTTTTAATCCATTGTGGTCTGAGAAGATACATGGGATAATTCCAATTTTTTTGAATTTATTGAGACTTGATTTGTGACCTAATATGTGATCTATCTTGGAGAATGATCCATGTGCTGATGAGAAGAATGAATATTCTGAGGTTGTTGGGTGGAATGTTCTGTAGATATCTGCCAATTCCAATTGGTCTAGAGTCTTGTTTAGATCTTGTGTTTCTCTACTGATTCTTTGCCTAGATGATCTGTCTAATATTGACAGTGGAGTGTTCAGGTCCCCTGCTATTATGGTATTAGTGTCTATTTCCTTCTTTAGGTCTAATAGAGTTTGTTTTATAAATCTGGCTGCTCCAACATTGGGTGCGTACATATTTATGATTGTTATGTCTTCTTGATGGATCAGTCCTTTTATCATTAAGTAGTGTCCCTCATTGTCTCTTTTTATGGTTTTTAGTTTAAAGTCTATTTTGTCAGATATAAGAATAGCCACTCCAGCTCGTTTTTCTTTTCTGTTTGCATGGTAAATCTTTTTCCATCCTTTCACTCTTAGTCTGTGTGAATCTTTATGGGTGAGGTGGGTCTCTTGTAGGCAGCATATAGTTGGGTCCTGCTTTTTGATCCAGTCAGCCAGTCTGTGTCTTTTGATGGGGGAATTTAAGCCTTTTACATTAAGAGTTGTTATTGAAAGGTGTTGATTTATTCCTAGCATTTTATTGGTTGTTTGGTTGTCTTAGGTGTCTTTTGTTCCTTGCTTTCTGATTTACTGTTTGGTTTCTTTGTTTGTTGGTTCCTTAGGTTGTAGATAGTGTTTTTGTTAGCTTGTTTTCTCTTCATGAATGCCATTTTTATTGTACTAGCGGGTTTAGATTTTTCTTAGGTTTTTATGGCAGTGGTAGTTATTTTTCAGGAACCAAACCCAGTACTCCCTTGAGGATTTCTTGTAAGGGTGGTCTTGTGGTAGTGAACTCCCGCAGTTTTTGTTTGTCTGAGAAATATACTATTTGCCCCTCATTTCGGAAGGATAGCCTTGCAGGGTAGAGTATTCTTGGCTGGCAATCTTTGTCTTTTAGTATTTTGAAAATATCATCCCATTCCTTTCTAGCTTTTAGGGTTTGTGATGAGAAGTCTGATGTTAACCTGATTGGGGCTCCCTTATAGGTGATTTGACGCTTCTCTCTTGCAGCTTTTAAGATTCTCTCTTTGTCTCTGAGTTTTGCCAATTTGACTATGACATGTCTTGGAGAAGGCCTTTTGGGGTTGAATACGTTTGGAGATCGTTGAGCTTCCTGGATCTGAAGATTTGTGATTTTTCCTATACCTGGGAAGTTTTCTGCCACTATTTTGTTGAATATGTTTTCAATGGAATCTCCATTTTCCTCCCCTTCTGGAATACCCATGACTCGGATATTTGAGCGCTTGAGGTTGTCTGATATCTCTCTCAGATTTTCTTCCATGTCCTTGATTCTTTTTTCTTTCTTTTTGTCTGCTTGTGTTATTTCAAACAGCCCATCTTCAAGTTCAGAGGTTCTCTCTTCAACTTCGACAAGCCTGCTGGTTAAACTCTCCGTTGTGTTTTTTATTTCGCTGAATAACTTCTTCAGTTCAGCAAGTTCTGCTACATTTTTTTTCAGGACATTGATTTCCTTGTATATTTCCTCTTTCAGATCCTGTATACTTTTCCTCATTTCATCATGATGTCTAGCTGAGTTTTCTTGTATCTCATTCAGTTTCCTTAGAATTATCACTCGAAATTCCTTGTCAGTTATTTCAAGGGCTTCTTGTTCTATAGGATCTAGAGTATGAGATTTATTAACTTTTGGTGGTGTACTTTCTTGATTTTTTGTATTTCTGGTGTCTTTTTTTTGGTGTTTATTCATTGTGGCAGGGGGTTTCACAGTCCACCGGTTTAAGACTAATGACTAACTAGGATGTTGCTGTGGTTGCCAATTTGGTATGGCTCCCGCCGTGACTGCTCAGTTGGCCTCTAGTGTCTTGTGTGTGTGGTTGCCTCGGGTCTTGGGCTTCTCCGGGGATCCACCTTTCTGGTCAGCTTGTACTCTGCTGGGCTGGTGGATCACGTACCACAGGGTGTGTGATCTCTGTTGAGTTTTCACTTTCTGTACAGGACTTCTCCCCGTTCCGTGTGCTCTGGCCCAGGCTGTTAGATCGTGCAGTGGCGACCCCACCGGGTGTATGGTTTCTGTCGAGTCTCCGCCTCCCTGGCCGCACGTCTCCCCCCTCTGTGCACACTGTGCTGGGTTGGGGCGTGTCTTCTGCACCCCTCGTCTATCAGCTGGGCCTTCAAGACCCTGCTCAGCACCGCCTCGCCCAGGAAGTCTACCAGGTTTCTGCTAGGCACAGATGACCGGTCTCTCTGGGTGCCTTTGTAGCACTGTGTAGATCTTTCTCGGGTCTTGTTCACCTTTGTATCCCCCCGGTATAAACCGAGTCTAGTGCCCGCCTGCAGCCTGCTCTCCGGCAGGTTCAAGCGGACCTGGGAACTGTCCTACCACACTATTCCCAACCAGAAATTCGTTAGGCTTTTTTCCAAACTGGTGGTCGCAGAGATGGTATCTGCCTCCCAGTAACAGGAAGTTTACCGGGGCCTGAGTCCAGGGTGTGGTGGAGTGACAGTCGGCCCGCCCGTACTTCCTAGCCCTCCCAAAACTGGTCGGGACGCCCCACACCCCCAGCCCTGCCAGAGAACCGTGGAGGGAGTGGGAGAGGAGGTCGACCCGCAGGGTCCGGAAAGCCCTGCGCCAGGCCAAGCAAATGGGCTCAGTGATGGCCGAGCAGGGCGGAGCTGCCCGCACCTGGGAAAATGGAGGCAGCACCGGGGTAGTGAGTGGCCTGGTGGTGCAGGCGGGAAGCCGCGTGGGCATCCACCCCCCGAACGGAGTTGTGCTAGGGATCACTCACAGTGCTGTGCCAGGTCGGGCGCTCGCTCTGTCTCTGGTTTGTTGCCTTCCGTGTTCTCGGCGCTGCCGCCTCGGGCTGTTCAGTCGCGGCGCCGCTCGGGCGCTCCCAGGAGTCTTCTTTAATGCCGACTTGAAACCTCGAATCCTGGATAGGGCAGCTGGCCGCCTTCAGTGCGGCCCCAGCCTCCGGGATCCTGGCTGCATCCACAGCAGCCCTGGCGCCGTGTTCCCTGTTTCAAGACTCACTTTTGCAGCTAAGAATCAGTTCTTTTCCTGCTCCACACTTCAAAGCTGTTGCCTGTAAATGAGGCAGCCTCTCCTGCCGGGGGCAAAGTGGCGTTGAGCCCCCACGACCGGCCAGCAGCAGCAGTCCTCCCTTAAGAGATGGCCAGAGGAAGGTCCACAAGTTTCCCGGCTGCCTGAGGCCCAGTGGCCACCTTTTCCACCTCAGCTACTCCGCGCCAGCCGCCGCAGCTGCCGCCATCTTGAAACTCCTCTCATCTGTTTCTTAATATTTCTTCATGTGAAATGAGAATTTAAATAATTTATCTACTTTAAAAATCAGAAAAAACCTGAAAGAGATTTCAATGGCCAAAGCCACAGTAATTTGAACAAGAAAATAAATAATGATATTGAATTAAAACTGAGAGAACAAAATAAATATCATTGAATTGATACTATATTAATAAGACTATTAATGAATAAAGGAGAAGAAACAGCTTGTTCTAGCAGGAAAATTTAATTAATACATGTAGAACAAATGAAGGAAATAGAAAAATCACCATTAGAAAGACAGTAATAACTGCTTTAGGCAAGGTTCACCAGTAAATACAATACTTAGATGACAAAAGTTTAAGGAGAAACAGGATATTTGCATAATCTCAACATGTTGCCCTTAAAATAAATATTAACTAATTAAAAACAGACCATTATTAACTTTATGGGGAAGGCCACCCAGCCAAGGAATCAAGGGTCACATCTCCAATAATAAGATGTATGGACATCATGTATTCCCTCATATAATGCACTTAGAGGAGCGCATCACTTCTGTGGTACTCTAACCTAAAATAAATAACATCATCTTATCATGAAAAAAAAGAATCAAATCAACCCAATTTGAGAGCCATGTCACAAAATATCTGACTTTTAATAAGACAAAGTTTCTGAAAGACAAAGACTGAGAAATTGTCATAGGTTTTTCTCAGTTGTAGGAAAGACTGAGAAATTGATATAGAAATTGTCATAGACTAAGGAAACATGACAACTAAATGCAAGATGGGATCTTCGATTAGACTGATTAGATCCTAGAATAGAAAATAGAACATTAGCGGAAAAAAAGGTGAATTCCAATCTCTGTAGTCTAGTTGGTAATATTATACTAGTGTCAATTTCTTAGTTTTGATAATTATATCATGCTATGTAAGATGTTACCATTAGGGAAAGCTAGATAAAGTGTATACAGGAATTCTATGAACTATTTTTGCATCCCTTTTGTAATTCTAAAGTGATCTCAAAATAAAAAAAAATTAAGACAGATTATGAAATATGTGACTTTAACAAAACTGTTACGAGAAAAGGTCTATTTTCAATTCAACTTGAGTTAAAGTGACAGCTCGTGTGTAACAAAGGGGATGAGAAGAAAAATGAGGAAAGACAGAAGAGAAAGTAAAAAGAAAGACCAAGTAGATTCCAAGATGGAAACTGGGGAGAGTGTTCCTTGAGAAGGTGATGTGTGCTGAGTGACGTGCACTATGGCTGCAGGACCTCTAATAGATGCTCCTTTACCCCAGCTCATCAATGTCTGGTACAGGATAATGGTTAACATCACAGGTTATATCACAGTCCATTGTGGGTTTAAATCTTAGCTCCATGATTTACTAATTAAACCAACTTAGATAGGTGAACTTTCCTTAGATGTAAAATGGGAAAATGGTTAGGTGAGGATTAAACGCACCTAGCATTTGGTCAGATATTAGAAAAAAATCAATATATGGTAGTTATTCTAATAAATATGTACTTACTGAATTGCTTCATCTTGATTATCCTTTTTAGGACCCTAGAATGGGCCTCTTGAGCGGGAATAATTAGAAGCCAGGACAGCCCCATCCATAAGAAAAACTGGTTCCTACGATAGTAGAAGAACTAGTTCAGTGTGCCCTGAAGTCAGGGCAAATGTAGAAGCTCCCAAATGGGAACAGGTATGAGTTCTTTCTGTTTTCTTTCTCACTGAAGTATTGGATTATTTTACATAACAGGAAAGATAATTTGCTAAATAACCTTGGTATTAGAAGTGGAAGTTAAGGACCTTGACCCATTCATGCATTTAACTCAATGACTATTTGTCAAGAGTCTATTATATGTCAGGCACTGTTCTAGCCTCTGATGATCGAGCCACAAGCAGACAGAGACGGCAGCTTTTCTTAGGGAGCTCTAGATTGTGCGTGCGTGCGTGCGTGCGCATGTGTGTGTGTGTGTGTGTGTGTGTGTGTGTGTGTGTGTGTGTGTGTGTGTGTGTGTTTGGGAGTGAGTTAGATGATAAAGACTTAATGAAACAATTTCAGATAGGATGATTTTAATCAAGATTAACACAGTGGTAGAGAGGGGGCATGTGTTAGGGATGTCAGGTAGAGTGGTCAGGTTAAGCCCACTCATAACGGAACATTTGAGGCAAGACCTCGTTGACAAGAAGGCCTCAGCCGTGGGAAAGTCTGGATAAATATATTTAGGAAAAAGAGAAAGCCAAGTGCAAAAGTCCTTAAATATGACCGAACTTGGTGATATACACTTTTGCCATTGTATAAAATAATCTTGTAGTTTTCAATATATAAATGTAATATAATAAAGTTTTATATATATATATATATATATATATAATGTTTATCGAATACCTAGGTATTCAAGAGTCATCCAGAAAAAAAACTGTGTTGGATTCTTCATATGACTGACTCTGAGATCCTTGAGGTCAGTCCTGAGAAGGGAAAAGTTAACATATAAGGACATGTTCGTGAGTATAGATACGGATATGCTATCAATATAGAGACATGGATTTGGATCCCATACTGAATTTATATGCAGAGTAGACCCCAAATAACTTAATGGTGCACAATATGAAATTGCATAAATTTCAAGGAAAAGTCATTTGCTCCTGGCAACTAACAGTTATACCTGTGTGTTGCTGGCATTTCTCTTCTTTTCAATCTCTATTGATGTTTCAGCAGGGCACCCACTCCACCTTCTCTTCCCCTGCTGTCATCAAATGATGAGCTTGCAGAGTTCTAAGTTAGAGCAGAAATCATCACTGCCTTTGTAGCCTTCTCTGTTTTTGGAGTTTTTGCTGTATGAACTGAGAGATTGAAAAAATGAGGGTGGACTCAGGGAAGGAAAGGGAAGGAAAAAAGGAAATTTAATTTCCCTTCTTAATAGCTGAAGGCATTTGGGATGCCTAAGATCACCATGAATTTATCATTCACTAACTTCTGAGCTATTAAATATCTCAGTAAAAACCTCAGTGTTGACTCATAAATAGATTCTGTACAAAAAAAAGGCAGGCACCGGGGCTGGGAAGAGAAAACCATGGGCTGCAGGGCTGAGTTTGTGATGACAGTAAGTGATGGAGATGCCTGAGCTGTTGGTCAGCTGGATATCCTGCCCACTGAGTTAGAATGCATGTCCTGCATGAAGGAAATGTGGCCTTGGATAAAATGAAGCTCTGACATCTGAAGAGGAAAATAAATATCTTGATTTAGCAAGAACATGATAGTCATTATCAATGTAAAGCAAAGTGAAATAATTTAAGAAGCAGTTTAAATGTCAAGAATTATTCTTATACTCAAGTCAAACACAGAAATAGCAGGAAAAGAAAATTACTGATCAATTACCATCATTAACATGTATGCAATTGGTCTTTTAATGATATGCTAGCAAACTACATCCAGAATCACATAAAAATAATAATACTCAATAATAACCAATTATAGTATATTCCAGGGCTGCAAACTTAATTTAAAAATTGAAAATTAATCAATAATTTACCATGTTAACAAATGAAAAAAAAATAAACATATGATTAGCTCAATAAATTCAAGAAGAACATTTGACAGAATTTAACATCTATTGATAATAAAAAACTCTCTTAATACTAGGAATTGAGGGAACTTTCTGAATCTGATAAAGGGCATCTATAAAAAGAATATGTGGTTTATATCATATTTAATGATGAAAGAAAAAATGTTCTCTTACCAGGACTGAAAGCAATATAAGGCTGTTCATTATAATAAATCTCTAACTAAAGTGAAGTGTACTAGAGTTTTCCAGAGAAATGGAACCAATATGAGATTTTATATATATATATATGTATAAAATAAATACATATATATAATATTATATATAATAAAATTGACATATTAACAATATTGAGTTTTTCTGTCCAGAAGCATGGTATATCTCTCCATATTATTACAGTAAATTGGCTCACAAAATTGTGGAGGCTAAGTCCAAAGATTTATAGTAAGCAAGATAGAGACCCATGAGAGCTGATGGTGTGGTTCCAGTCTGAATCCAAAGACCCGAGAATGAGAAGAGCTAAGGGTGTTGTTTCAGTCTAAAGGCCAGCATACTTGAGGTCTGGTAAGAGGCTCTGTTTCAGTTTGAGTCCAAAAGCAGGAAAAAACTGATATCCCAGCTTAAAGGCAGGCAAGCAGAAAGAATTCACTTGAACTCAGTCGTTTCATTTTATTCGCACCTTCAACTGATTGGATGGGGCCCACACACATCAGGGAAGGTGATCCATTTTATCCAGTCTACCAACTTAAAGGTTAATCTTATTCAGAAACATTCTCTCAGACACACCCATTTGGCCAAATATCTGAGCACCGCATGGTCCCGTCAAATTGATACATAAAATTAACCATAACATGGAGAGACACACCAAACTCATAGACAGGAAAACTCGATATTGTGAAGATGCCAATTTTCCCCAACACAATCACAATAAAATACCAGTAGACACTGTTGCAGCACTGACAAACTGATTCAAAATTTATATGGAAATTTTAAAAGTTAGTATTGTCAAATTGGTTTTAGAAAGAAGAAAGTGTTGGAGTGCTTACACTGTCCAATTTCAAAAATTATTATAAAGCTACCCTAATCAAATCTGTGTACTGCTGGTGGAATGATAGACATATAGATAATATAACAGAATATAGACCTATAAATATATAGACCAAAAATAAGCCAATACATATATAGTCTATTGATTAACAAGAAAGATGCAATGGGGGAAAGGAATAAACTTTTCAATAAATTGTGGTGAAACAACAGATATACATATTTTAAAAAGAAAAAAGAAAACAGAAAATCTCAACTACTAGCTCAAACTAAATTTAAAAAAGGAACAGTTCAAAATGGGTCATAGATAATAGGTAGAAATTTCAAAGCTGGAACTATAAAACTTCTAGAAAAAAGAAACATGAGAGCAAACCTTTTTGTGGGGGCAGGGGGAAGCAAATATTAATGACCTTAGTTTAGGCAAAGATACAAAAACATGTTATGTATACTTCATAAAATAACTCTTCAAAAACTACTTCAAGAAAGTTAAAAGGGAAGCCACATACTGGGAAAAATTATTCAAGAAACATACATTTGATAAATGACTAATATCCATATATACAACATACTCTTACAACTCAATAGTAAGAAAACATCAATTTATAAATAGAAAAGTACTGGAAAATTGTTCCGAAAATATTTGAAAAACAATCTCGTAAAAACATGCTCAACATCATCAGGCATTAGTGGCCATACAAAATAAAAACATAATCAGCTACATCTGCATACTTATTAAAATGGCTAAATTTAAAAACAATGATACCAAGTGTTGATGAGGATGGGTAGCTACTGAAACTCTCAGACTTTGATGTTAGTGTTGCAAAATAGCACAGTCACTTTGGAGACCTTTTTTTCCTGTGCTTATAAAGCTAAGCATTCACTTACTATGTGACATGGTAATTTTAGTTCTATGTATTTTCCAAAGACAAATGAAAGTATATACAAATGTAGAACACCCTCCACACGCTTGTGTATATAATATAGAACTGATTTTGTTTTCCCTTTATAGCTAGCCCTTAATGGTTAACTAAGATTATATCAGAATAAGACATCCTTTCTCACCCAATACATCTCTCAAAGCTGGAAGCAGCTGCCCATCACACTTGAAGACATCCTGTCTCCCCAATACATTTACCTATATAAACCCCAATCCTCAATTGGAGAGGTGGTTGGGACTTTACCCTCTGTCTACAGGTTGACATCTTCCAGAAAAAAAAAAAAAAAGCCTTTCCTTTAAGTCCTGTCTGGAAGGTGTGATTGGAGATCCTATAGAGGCGAGCACTCAGACCCACACAGGTCAGGGATTTCCCTGGATCGGGAATCCCATGGGTCTCATTCATTACCACATACACTGAAAAATGATATGATGATATTTACAGAAGATATTTATAATAGATGACAGCTGGAAATATCGCAAATGCTTATTTACTGGTGAATTGAGAAACAAATGTGGTATAGGTATACAATGGATTTCAACTAAACATAAAGAGAATAAAAAGGGAATACAGTAATGTACAGAAATCCTAAAAGCATTATTCTAAAAGAAGGCATACACAAAAAGTGCATTATGAATGATTATGACTTGATTTATAAAGAATTTTAGAAAAGAAAATAATAAAATGACAGAAAGAGATTGCTGGTTGCTAAGTAAAATAGTGAAAATATAAAAATAAAATAAAGTAAAATAAAATAAAAGACAAGAAATGAAAATAAAAAAGAAAAATAGTAAGATAGTGAAAATACTGAATTGCCTACCAAGAGACATGAAAAAATTTTTCAGGAGATTGAAATATTCTACATTGAGATTGTGATTATGGTTGCACAGATGTATACATATGGCAAGTCTCATCATATTTTACCCTTAAAATTCATCAGTTCGAATGTATGAAAATTTTGACACATTAAAATACAGCAAAACTTTGAAAAACATGGGTTCGAACTGTGTGGGTCCACTTAACACATATTTTTTTCAATCAATATACTGGAAAATTTATGGTTAGGTATGTCATGAATGCGGGGCTGGGTTTGGCACCCCTAACCTCAATCTTGTTCAAGTGTCAACTGTAATCATAAAAAGATGAAAGAAGATATGTGTGAAGAAAGGGAAGAGGCAGATAAAGACTAATGTTTCCAAAGAAATGTCATTGATTTGGGGAATGATTTGAGCAATATTAGGTAGTCTCCTTCTTACAACATTTCTTCTTCCCTTACTAGTCCTTATTGTCTTAATTCAACTATTAAAGTGTGTTTGTTGCTTTATTAATAAAACTATAAAAGAAACTACTTTTAATAGATAAGATTAGATATTAATAATCATATATATATGTATATTTTATCAGTTATATAGCTATATAGATGGATATAAATATGACAATTCTTTCAGTTGTTCTGTTGGCCAGACCATGGGGGGAAGAGTGTTCTCAAAAATTATACATTGCTGATGGGGAGTTACATTTGTACAGTACTATGAGAGGGAAATTTGGCAACATCATATAAAACTACATATGCATTTACCTCTTTACCTAGTAATTTCACTCCTAGGAATTTACCCAGAAAATACACCTTCAACTCCAACAATTCTGCACACACACACAAACTCATTCATTGCAGCATTGCTTGTAAACAGAGGTAACAAAATAAATGTTAATGTACAAGAGAATAGTTCAATAAATGATATCACGAAACCCAGTGGAGTTCTATGCAACCTTATAAAAAAGAAGGAAGCTCTCCATGAACTGATAAGGAGTTGTTTCCTGATATGTTTCTGATTGCAAGAATCAAAGTGCAAAGGTATTATCTATATATGTTACTTTTTGTGTAAAAAATAAGGGGAAAAAGAAAATATACATTTATCTACACATATGTACAATAAGTAATACAGGACAGACAAATCAGAAATACTTGATATTGGCTACCTACAGACATGTGTGGGAACTGTAGGATGGGGGATGAAAATGGTGGAATGGATGAAGCGAGAAGACTGAGATGGAAGAGAATTGAGTTGTAACTCTTCTCTGAGTTCACCATTTCTAAAATAGCTTTGACTTTTAGAACGATTCTATTTTACATATTGAAAAAGTAGATAATACATGAAATCAGCAAGCATTTAGGAGAAATGTAATATAAATAGAAACATGAATCTAACTGTATTTCAAATGAATAATATAAATATAACAAGTGCATGGGGTGGGGAAAATAATTCTTGAACACAGTATTTTGACTGTATGTCCTCAGGCTAAAAAGTGTTTTAAAAGTAATGACTCTATCAGTGGGTTTGTTTACCATAATGGTATAGGTTAGCCATTCTGAAATGACTCGATGTATACTTCACAACTGAGTATGTGATGAGGGCCAGTTAGGTTTCTCTCTGTCAGAGAAGAAAGTTCAATTGTGGAAAACCAGAAGCTGGAATAAACACTGTGGTATTGCAATGAAATTGGAGGTATTAGTGTGAGTACACATTTTTTAATATCTAAATATGGATGTGCATATGATTATAGATTTAGATTTAAATTTATGAATAAGGAGAAATACAGAAAAAAATATATTTCATTTAATGCTTTATAATCCTGCAAAAAAATATTACTACACAAACCCCACATGTTTAAAATAAAATTTCTAATATCTCTGTGTCCCTCCATTTACTTCTATCTCCCAAATTCTTTGCTTCATTTTCCCCTTGAGTCTCCCTTTATATCTTTCAATCGCAAATTTAGCAATTCTTATGGCAGCCTTAGCATTCTGAAGACACAGAGTGAAAATTTATAAATTCATAGTAAACCAACAGGTAAGGCAAAGTGAAACACAGGAGACTTTCAGCACATACATTGGCTACACATGACTCTAATAAATTGGTCTTTCAGCCTTATATGAGTGCAGGGCAAAGTGGGGGAGAGTAGGAGAAAGAGAAATGATAGTGAAGTATTTGGCAGACTATGTGATACACAATGAAAAGGGAGCTTATGAGCGGAGGATGTGCTGGGGCTATGGAGGGACACAGCTTGCTTCCTTAATGCAGCCCTTTTATCTTTCATTCTGAAGGCCACATGCAAGAATATAATCATTCAGGAATGGCTTTCGATTTTTTTTTTTTTTCCCTGTAAGTGCTTGACAAGTTTACATGTGCAAAAACCATTTAGCAAAATGCCAACATAGGCTTCTGAGTTTGTAATTTTAAAAAGCGATAACAAAGACCTGCTGTAACTTGTAAAATATTCAATAAGGGGCTTTGAATAAGATTGAAAAATTGAAGGGAAATCTGTATTCTTAGTGGGCAAAATATTACTGATATTTTTAATAATAATGAAACATAAGACTTAGGCAGTGCAAACCAAAAATCCATTTTGCATGTCAAAGACATGTTTGTGACAAATTTGTTCAAGTTACTTTGTAAATTTTGACTATAACGGAGTAAGTTCAAGTTTAAGGAAAGTAAAACAAATGTCTAAGTGATTGTGGGGAGGCAAACTTTTCTGACAAGATTCTGAAAGATGAGAAATCTTTATGCAAGAAATAACTTCTTCACTTTTGCTTCATAATGCAGTTTTGTTTCACTTTCAAGACAAGGAAATCAAAATATCTGCCAACTTGCCTGTATATAATCTATGTTCTCCTAGCTGTGCATAAATTTAAGGGTTTAGGCCTTGTTTCTTATTGCATCCAGCGAGATTTTTCGGCTTGTCATATTTTTAAACTTGAGAAAAACACAATAATTCAAATCCCCTAAAATTTAAATATATGGTAGTATTAGCACATTATTAAATCCTTCTACTGTGCAAAGAGGTAAGGAGAGTTTTAGCATGCAATGGGCTCCCAAAATCAGGGATTATAGTTAAAGAAACCACATTAATGAAGCTTCAGTTGGTGTGAAGTAATGTAATTTAAAGATTTTTTTAATTTTTTAAAATCCTTGAAGTATAAATAAAAAATTAATCTTTATCTATTTATAACTAGTTTGTATCCATTACCAGTGAAGAGCCTTTGATGATTAGATAATTGACAGGAGGGAAAAAAAGTCTTCCATTGACTTTTAACTTCCCATTAATTCCAGAATCTTTTTCACTCAAGGGAGATCTTTAAAGGAACATGATTGATGTTTAAGACATTATTTCCACTTAATAAGAAACCACAAGGTCCTTTGGGAAAACAATTCAATTGGTTGTGATAGCCTGAGAAAGAGGGAACTAAGTTTTTCAAGGGCCTATACCTCATCCACGAATAGTTCCTCAAAACTGATCTTGGGTTCTATGGCAGGAGCCATGCTGATTTGCCAATCTGTTGTCATTGACTCAAACTGAGTCAGGTTAGGTTCAGGAATGCTGGCCTCATAAATAGGAATCCATTCTCGTTTAAACACACACCTTTGGGATTTCAACATGGATTTTCATTAATCGGTGACTGAATTAGTTTAAAATGGGAGTTCAAGTGTTAATGTTCTGGTTGTTAAGTTAGGTGTAATTTCTTTTTAATATCTTCTTGGATATGTTTATGGCTTTCCTTCCTGCCTGGGTTCCAGTTCTGGCTTTGCTTCCCACTTGCTGTCCCAGAAAAATTACCCAACCTCTCCTACTGATATAAAGGAAGTAGAAATTTATGCACTCAGATTTGTAAGAATTAAATAAACTATGTATGCCTAGTTCTTAACATAGAGTCAGGTATATAGAAACATCTCAAAACAGGTTAGCTGTCATCAGTATTGCCATCATTATCAAGAAGTAGGAATATTTTCTCAAAATCCTGCTACCTCAGGTGGGAATTATGGGTTAGGTTACTCTGTTCAAGGGATGAAATGCTGTAATGAAGGTACATGCATTTTTTTCTTATTTTTTATTGGATATTGACAAATTATAATTGCATATAATTGTATATATTTATGAGGTCATTTTTAAAAATAAGATCCTTTAAGAGTTATTTTGTAGTGTTTACTTTTATTTTGTGTCATGAGATTGTACTAGAATGTTGTGATACTAGAGAAGCAGCATGTCTTGCTATAATTATATTACAGCAGCCCTAAAAAAAAATGCAAAAGCATTCTATGTGATGCAAAAAAAAAGAAAAAAAAAGTTACTTAATGATGTTCACAGGGAAAAAAAAAATTACTTAATGATGTTCACAGGGAAAAGAAAAAGAAAAAACATAGCCCTTACTTCATCCCTAAACCTCTCCCAATTACAAAAGACTTTTATTTAAAAAAAAAAAAAAATCGAATAGAGTTTTGATGAAATTATTTTATATAATTGAATAAAAATGAACATTTTAGTCTTGGAGCTAGGTTAGCTACAGTAACAGTTTTGGTCCCTAGATTTTTCATTATAAGGGAGATTTATTATATTAAAAATGAAATACGTATTTTTTAAAAGTACTGAGAAATGTTTAGAAATTAAAGTAAGGATTTTCTGTAAAGCCTGAACTTCAGGGATAATATCGTGGCTCAAATATTTTCTACCTGTCCTCCTGCTTTCATATCCCCTTAAGTATCTAATATTACTGTAAACAAGTCTTAGGAATGATAGAGAAGCACAGACTTTATATTTTCAAAAAGAAAATAGCATAAGAAGATGAGCAGCTAAATCTAATAAGTAATTAAGAGTAAACGATTGCTGTCTTTGTTTTAGAGAAAATGAAAAGTTAAGACACAAGTGCACTTTGAGAATGAGACTTTTGCCTCAATGATTGATAAGTTAATAAGCTATTGTAAAGAAAAAAACATCCTAGTTTAATATATTTAATGAATTGAAAACTCTGTATATTCATCAAATATTTGCTCTGTATTGATTGTGTGCCAGGTGGGAGTATGTTGGAAAATGAGACAAGCAGGACAGAATTCCTGCTTCTCTAGAGCTCACATTTTAGTTAGGGGTGGGAACAAGTGGGGGTTGAGAGAATACAGATAATAAACAAGTGAAGAAATAGATAAATATGATGATTTCCAGTAGTGCAACAAACAGTGAAGCGTGTGAGAGAGAGTGACCAGTCTGCTACTTCAGTTCAGGGATGGCCTCTCAGAAAAAAGGTGACAGAATGCAGGTGCTTTGCTTGCCAAATGATGCCTGATCTCCTTGTCACTGCGAAACTTCCCCCTACCCTGCAGAGAGACTCAGGAGAAAACACTTAACATCAAAATATGGAGTAACCTATCACAAATAGAGAGGAAAAGCTTGGAGAACTGAATGGATTGAGAACCCATAAGCATACCACAACTTTACCCTTGCTTTTTCATAAGGAAAAGGGTAAAGTTAGGGATTCAGTTCACGAGAAAAATAATGATGAAGGGAAGAAGAACAGAAACCAACAAAAAGTTCTCTGACCCTTGGTAATATTTGAGAAGCTTTTCATGTGTGTGCTGACTTTGCTGAAGAAGGGGCAGGTTACTGCCTTCTTGTGTCCTTTGGCATCTTACAGCAGGAAGCCACACTAACCTGAAGTGTGGATAACAGTAGGAAAGGGAGGGTATATATTGCTGAGAGCATTTTCCTGGCAGCCTCCAAGTTTAGTGCTTGCACAGGAGTCACAAGAATATTGAAAGATCTCACACAGGGAAAATGGCAATGGAGATCTCAGAAATCAGCCCAGGAAACAGAATAAATCATCAGTTATTGTATGTGAGGTGAATGGGCTTTGCATGTCTCAGGAATTTTCAGTGTCAAGATTCCAACTCAATATTCCATATTAAATGTTTGATAAATAGTGTACACCATGTTGCATGGTACTTAAAAGTTATCCTCAAAGTATTAGTCCATATTGTAGACAGATTTCATAACTCTGAGAAAGGGGGGCATACCAGCCGGATATATTCCACATAGCTGATTCCCTTGGGGAATTCATGATAAAAGAAATGGATGAAGAAACTACCCTTGGCTCTTTACCAGTCAATAAAATTCTTGAGGGTGAGGACTACATCTCATACCACTTTATGTAAATAAAGTGTGTTGACTGCTGGTATTTCAAGCAGTAATTGGAGATATTTGAAAGGAAAGTATTTCAACTATGAGTATCAGTTGATTCAAGAATAGAAGGCTGTAATGAGGGCAGGTACTATGTTCAATTATTACCTTAGGATCTGGAACATAGTAGGTGCTCAAAAGTACTATTGAATGAATGAATGAATGAATTTGAGGTTTTTAGCCTGCAAAGAGAAACCTCAAGGACATACTAGTTAATTTCAAATATCTAAAAGGTTTGTTTTATGGTATGTCAATTAAACTTGATGTGTGTACTGCTGGGGCATTAAACCAGGGACAGTAATTGGGAATTATAAGCAAGAAATTTCAAAATAAGGACAAATATTATAGTGTTGTTGTTCTTTAATTTATTTTCTTATTAGTTTCTTGGCTCCCAAAGTTAGGAGCCCTCTGGTTGAGTCCAACACCAATAGAGCAGGTTAATATATTCCTTCCAAGCAACAGAGAAGGAATGAGCGAATATTTCCTGAATAACAATTTGATTTTTTCAGTATAATACTCAATGAATGCTAATCTTGTAGGATTCCATTATCTTTTTTCCCCTTTTGTACCAATGCCTCTTTACGTAGTTGTCAGGGAAAAATTTCTCCTCCATTCTATAAAGCATTCCACAAGAAAAAAATCCCTGGTTTTAGCGAGGTGATGTTTTCCTTCTTGGAGTCATAGGAAGAAACAGGATTTATAAAAATCAAGTGATTCTATATCCACTTCATTTTCCAAATCAATTTCATCTTGACTAATTCCCTTTGTTACTTATTTGAATGTAATTTGATTTGTTACTTTATTTGTTCCCTTTGTTACTTGATTTGTCTGGATCTGGGTAGACAGAACAAGAAACAAACAAACAAACAAAAAAAACCGCTATAGCCCAAGAGGTACAGAAGACTACTTAGAGAAAATCTTCATCCCACTCTGGAAACTTCAGACATATTGTGAAGAGTTTGTTCTGCCAAAGGCAATGTAACTGCATGTGTAATGGTGTTAAAGGACATACTGTATTTAAAGCCACTTTTCCTATAGATATATAGATAGAAAGCCCCAGATAAATTCTTGCTGAGATTTAACTTTTTTTTGCCAAGCATATATCCACAACTGACTGATCAAAGGTATATATGCCATATTTTTGAAAATTATTGAGTTTCTAGACTGTAACGATATATTCTGGGAATAGTGAGGTTGTTTGGTTTCAAGAATGACTCAGAAAAGTTAGCAGATCTGGCCACCACTCATGACAATGATCTTTACAGAGTTTTTCTCCCTTGCAAACTGATGCAAAGAGAGAACTGGTGCTTACTTCAAGATTTCTCAGAAGCATCACTTGTAAAAGTACTGGGCTCCCAGCTCTCAGAACTATCGTCTTTCTTGGGTCTGGACCTCACTTTGTTGGTGAAGATTAGCACGTGACTTTTATTTTCAACATGCTTAGAATGCAAATTTTATTCTCAAACTTGTGAGATGCCTTTTCCTCATCCAGCCTCATGCTCACATTCCAGGCAGAAAGAAGAAAGAAGCATCAAAAAGAAGAGGGGCATGATGTCATCAGGAAAGCAAAAGATTTCTAGAAATATCCTGCTGGTTTCTACTTGTAAACCATTGGTCATTACTATGCCCAAGTTGAAAGAAAAACTGAGGTATACATTGTTTTTGTTTCTTTGATTGTTTTGAAGTTTGGCCATTGTTGCCCCCAAATAAAATTAGGGTTCTGTTAGAAGGGAAATAAAGGAAAATAAATATTGGATAGGCAATGAGCTGAATTTGTTACAGTCTTCATGCTAACAGACTCTGCTGAGGAAGAAATCTAATTCATAGAGCAATAATAAT
This sequence comes from Cynocephalus volans, assembly GCF_027409185.1. Lineage (NCBI taxonomy): Eukaryota > Metazoa > Chordata > Mammalia > Dermoptera > Cynocephalidae > Cynocephalus > Cynocephalus volans. The sequence goes on along the minus strand of NC_084466.1, from coordinate 138,746,676 downwards.
TTATTCATTTATTCATTAATTTCTCCAACAGTCATTATTTGGGTAGTTAGAATAGAAGTACAGAGAAGAGTAAGACGCACTGCTAAAATTTAATGGCTATATAGAGGAGATAAACACATGGGTGACTGTTCACCAATGAGATGAGTGCTATGGGAGAGGAAAGCATGGGATGCTACTCTGGGACACAGAAAAAAGTCAGCAGCCGGGTGAGACTTCATTGGAGGAGGCGATACACTATAGGGGGATGACTTTAAATATCATGCCAGTAAAATGTATGCTGGAAAATTCCAGAGCAGGAGGTGGTCAAGGCCATTCATTTACTGCTTATCATGGGCAAATTGCTTAATCTTTCTAAGCCTCACTTCCTCTCATATACAAAATGGGTAATAGCCAATTAACAGTGCTAATGTGAGAATTAAGTGTCTAACACACAAAAAGCCCCTTGGAAAATATCTGGCACATAGTAGGCACTTTATAACCATTGTTTGAATAAATTTCTGAATGTAGATTGCAATTCCCATTATCTTTGTTTTACAGGTAAAGAAATTGAGGCTCAGAGAATTTAAGAAAAATAGCAAAGATCCCATTGTCAACAGGTGAGAGACTTGGGTTTCTAACCATGGGCACCTGACTCCAAAGCCCACAAGCTTTTCCTCTCTTACTGTGGCTTGTAGAAAATCCACATGTAGCATGACAGGGATTTCTCTATGCCATTCCTGTGACAAGAAACATTCACCTTTCTCTCCCTCTTTGTCATATCTCAATGCATCACACCAGTAGAGTAACTTTCTATTTTTAGTAAGGTAGTTGAGCACCATCTATGTGAAGGCACCAGTACAGGTGCTGTGCAAGACGCAGCAATAAATCATACAAATGCTATCTCCTAACAGTCAAGCACGTTTGATGCGTGGATGTTATTTTTCATTGTATTGATTTAAGACATTTATTAGGATTCTTTATTTCTTAAGAGCTTTCAAAAAGGATTTTAGGGAACAGAACTACAATGCAGAGATACCAAAGCAACACAACCCTCTCCCAAATCAATAACAATCAAAAACAGTCAAACAAGGAAAAAGTGGAAAGCAAGTAAAGAGAGTGAAAATTATATAATAATGATTGATAGGAAATCAAATTAATATGAATATATAACAAAACCCAGATTTATGGGAGGTTTTGTTATGAGACAAAACTAAGCTAAGAGCAACCTAGGAACCAATATAAAAATTAATGCAGGCTATATTAGATAGTTTTTAGTATCTTTTTAAAGCAATTTAATCAAGTTTTACCTATTCTCATTCTGTTTTTTAAAGGACATTGGACAGTTTAAACATTTTATAGCATAGGTTTATTCAAAATTTAAATATTTGACTCCTCTCTAAAACTTTAAAAAATAATTCCTTGTTCCTGTAAGTAGTAAAGCAGTACAATAAAAACTTTGGAAGTACCTTTTTTTTTTTTCTTGCCAGAAGTTAAAGTCTTTTGCACCTTGAACAGTTAAAGCAACAGAAGGAGAGATAGAACTCTGAGTAAGACAGATGCTACCTGTATTACCCTGTTTTCTGTCACTTCTAACAGGATACCTGAAACTGAGTAGTTTATAAAGAAACAAAATGTATTTCTTACATTTTTGAAGGCTAGAAAATCCAAAGTCCAGGGAACACATGTGGTGAGGGCCTTCTTTGTGAGGGCTCTTACCAAGTCCCATGGTGACACAGGGTATCACATAGCAAGGACGGCAAGAGTGCTCTCAGCTGCTTTCCTTATAAAGCCACTAGTCCATATTCATGATAACTTATTACGCCATGAATTGATCAATCCATTCATAAGAGCATAGTCTTCATGATCCAATCACCTCTTAAAAGCCCCACCTTTCAAATACCATGATCAGATTTCCTACCCTCTTAATACTGTTACAATGAGGATCGAGTTTCCAACACATGAACATTTGGGGGACACATAAAACCCATAGCACTATCTCTGCTCTTGGGAAGTTAACAGCCACCAGGAAAGACAGACGTTGTGCAAATGATTAAAAATAGGTAACAGAAATGGGGGTGGGTGGATTTACAGATACATGTGACACACGCACTTGACCTTTGTAAGACAGTGATGTTTCAAAACACACAGAAGAATGGGTAGAAACTTACTAGGCATTTACTACACAAAGAAATGAGAGGGAATGAGTGTCTGGTGTGTGATAGTGTGGAAAGAGAAACTCTGGATAAATCAAACTGAAACAAAACAAAACAAAATAGAAAACATGAACAATTATCTTTGATGGGAAAGAGCAGGAAACATACAAGAAACTTAAAGAAGCCCAGTGCGGTTAGCAAGCAAAGATTGAGGAGGAAAATGAGACTATAGTAATAAGCAGGGGTTATTATCAAATTGAAAGGAGTTAATAATATCTTACTAGTATACGACAATAATAGTGAATATTCAACAATGTTGATTTATGATCATCTTTACTATTAATTCTACCATGGACTTAATTTATTTTTTTTTTCTCATTCATGATAGGCTTATGAAGAAAAATAACTTCCTCTGATTTGGTTTGATACGGAGTAAGAAAAAGTTTTATACTATAATAGAGGAGCCCTTTCAATGGAACATTGTGTTCTCTATCTCTGGACCAGTCTGACACCCATATTTTATTTTATATATGATATATGATATATGATATCATATGATATAGCAATATAATTGAAATTGTATTTTACATAATATAAGATTATTAGGACTCCACTAACACTTGTGATTTTCCACCCGGTTCTGTGCAGGGAAGCAAATAAGTCTTTTCTGGAGAGGGGGCTGAGCTATTTTAAAAACATAAAATATTGTTTCTAAATATTTTTTCAATGTTCCTTTCTTTTTGAGAAACAAAGCTTGTTTTATATCAATTTTATTTGATTGAGGCAAGACAATAAATATATGAACCTGTGATATATGATCAGGACTTTTTTCAAATATTGCTTTATTTTAGTTTCTCTTCTGGGTAACACTGTCTCTTTAAAGTACATATTTATTCATTTTATTCAGATCTTAGGGAGATGATTGCCAAGTGCAATGCCTCTGCAGGAAAGAAAAATGCTGTGTGAGCTAAAGAAAAATCCAAAGAGTTTGAATAAGTTTGTTAGGTGTGTAGATTACATGTTTATAAGTGTAGGTCTGAACAGCCATGTCAATAAAATGGTAATAGAAAAGCAGCTGTCATGTCTGCAACTGGATAACAGTGAACTGGAAAGATTTGGAAGCACTCACATTTGTAAATCAATGATTGGGAAAAGAAAGTTAGAGAAAGTGTGTGTTTTTATTAAAACATCTATGTTTTTATTAAAACATCTAACAAAAACCTTGCTTAGCTGCTGAGGATGGATATAGGCTCTGGCTCCTATTTTTTTTTTTTTTTTAATTTATTTTTTGTAGTTGGCCCTTTGTATCTGTGGGTTTTACATCCATGGATTCAACCAATTGCAGATCAAAAATATTCAAAAACATTGTGTCCATACTGAACATGTATGGATTTTTTTCTTTTAAATCCTAAACAATATGGTATAATAACTATTTGCATAGCATTTACATTGCATTAGGTATTATAGTCTAGAGATGATTTAAAATATACAGGAGGATGGGAGTAGGTTATATACGAATATTATGTCTTTTTACATCAGGGACTGGAGCATCTGTTGATTTTGGTATGAGAGAGAGATCTTGGGAACACAGCTCCATGATTACCAAGGGATGACTGTATTTACTTATTTTGGGGGGTAGTGAGAATTTCATTTCAACACTGATAGTTTCTTCATGGCAGCTGGGTTTGCAATTTGCATGCAAATGACTGGCAAACTGGTGTGCAAAAACCAGTGGTATCCAGAAATTATAGGAGCAGTCCTGGAGAACAAAATTACTGACTTGCACCCTGTAGAGGTGAATGTTGAGAGTCAGAAACTGCCTTAAAACCAAAGACTAGAATTCATATGCAGGTTAGGAACCCTTGGGCAATCTTGGCACCATTCTGGGCCTCCAGTTCTCCAGCAATCACTTCTTGGGACCTCCAAATAGTCATTCAAACCACTCTCTAACTGCATTTCTCATTGCATAATGACATTAATTAACTCTCATTTTTTGAATTAGTAACTTGTTTCCATATCTTACCTGAGGCAGTCCTTCTCTTCCCATCACTGCACACAAATTGGACCACTTTGTGGGGTATATACTAGGTACATTGATTGTGCAGTACTCTGAAGCCCCACAGGTGAGCAGAGGCAGCCTCTTCCTTCTCTTCAGTCCTGCCTGTTCTTTAAGTTACACTTTGAATGCAGACTCCATTACTATCTTAAACCACAGTGATTATTTCTGTTCTTATTACATAACTAACTAATGTACCATTTCTGAAACACATCTTTAATAGCCTTGTATATTTATCATTTTATAAGTATTAATATGTTTTGCCTGGACACATACAGATTGTAGCTTTCCCACATTAAGCGATAACATCCATAAAAATTAAGGCTTTGTCTTAAATAACAACAAAAGACCCTATAATGTTTGCCATTTAGTGGCTGCCATTAAATATGTGCTTTAATGAAAATTCTCTGAGGTAGAATTTGTAAATATCTTCATTTTAAAGATAAGGATACAATGGTCTAAGGGTACCACTTTACAGTAATAGCTTCTGAATCGAAGTAATTTTTTTACTCTAGTTTCTCCTATACCTTTTAACTACCATATTTTAGTCAAACACAAGAGCTACCTCATATACGAGAAGAAACTTACAAATATCTGTGATTGATTAAATAAATATTAATATAATGGGTATTTGATAAATATTGCTGCTTGCTGGTGTTACAAAGTTTGAAAAGGGAAAAAAAAATCCCTCATATCTCTCCTGCCTTGAAAAATCTGTAGACCGATGGAGTCATATAAATAGATAAAACACAACAACAGCATGAGGCAGCATAGCACAGCATAAAATGTAATACAGCACAGCATAAAACACAACATAACACAGCATATTAAGTGAATTCACGAAATATAAACCAAGTGTTATAGGGTATAGATAAAGGTGGCAATTAATTCTCCCTAGGGGAGGGGGGTAAAGCTTTACCAAGGAGATCACGTTATCAGAGTACTGGAGGATGAGTTGCAGTTTGCTGGGCAAACAAACAGGGACAGAAATAACACACCAAAAGAACAGTATGTTTAGAGAGACATGGAGCTTAAAAAGGCAACACTACACACTCTGAGAGGTGAAAATTATAGTTTCTCTAGAGGTCTGTGGGATATTACAATATAAGGAAGCGAGAAGTAGATTTGGGCCAAGTGTTAAAAAGATTTACGTATCACATAAAGGAGCTGATCTTGTAAAAGTCTGTTTTGAAACCTACTATTTTTTTTTTTTTTTTTTACCAGAAGAGCCACATAACCGTTTTTTAACGAATTATAAAAGAGCTTCCAGTCATTGAGTGCTTCTTAAATCCCTCGGCCTTTCGGTAGGAACTTCACAATTGTAATCTCATAAAACTAATACTCCAGAACCACACTATGGAGTAGATAACATGAATCTCATTTTACAAGTGACCAAAACGAAGTTAAGAAACTTGTGTCTGTTCACAAATCTGGTAGGTGGTGGATTTTCTTCCGGATCTTGCTCCTAAACTTTTCATAAGGGAAGAGACCAGGGCATTATACGCGAGGTGACTTGGATATAAATTTTAAAATATACATGGACACTCACTCTCAGGGCCTTGCAAGCGCTGACCTTATCCTCTCATGACCTTGAGAGTGAATGCCTCCTTAAATTGTGCATCAGTCTTACTTCCCCTGAGGCTACTGGCAGTGAGGGGCTCTTTCCCCCCAACAGTAACATAGAAGATATTAAGAAACTTACGCCTCTGATACATTCTAAAGGGCTGCTTCTCTAGAGATATCTAACTTACCTGTCCACCTCCACTCCACAAATTCCTGCTCTCCACAAATTCAACCCAGAATATTTATTAAAAGTCCTACCAGATCATGTATCTTTCCTGCTTAGAACTTCTCAATTTTATTCATTTGACATAGGAATGGCCATCAAATTCTTTTTATCAAATGTGTCCTTATTTTTTCTCATTTTCTTCTACTTTTTCTCCCTTTTACCACATTCAAGCAATGCTAGTTTTTAATCCCCTTTTTCTTTTATTCCCTTTTAGAACATTTTTATCATCACAAAAGTAACCTTGTATCCTTTGGATATCAACTCCCTTATCCTCCTCATCCTAAGCAACCACTAATCTA